>NC_137922.1:31577484-31709984 GCF_963457725.1 Sprattus sprattus | reverse complement strand
AGAAATATTTTCATATCTGGGAATACAAAGGAAAAGATAAGGATTTTATCACCATTTATTTTTCAATGTCATTTGTAAGAATAGATTATACATTAACGTGTCAAGACATAGACTCTGGGAGTTGAACACTTTACCAAACCCTTCAAACTGCTATAATTAGTGTCTTTGTAGAAATGCTTTATTGCAGTTTTATTGTTCTACCACAAGGCCATCACGCCTAATCAGATATGCATGCTAGGGCCATAGTTATTTTATCATCTCTTTGGTTTTACATTTACACTAAGATCATACTCAGCATTCAGTTTGATTCAGAGATGGCAGGAAAAAGCGATTTTTTTTCTCTTGCTTCCAGTCTATCTGAAGCCTGTTGCTCTAGAAGACCTCTCTCTTATCTCTGCCATTAATCTTAATTTGTCAGAAAGGGTTGAGTTTTGTTGGGGGGGGGGGGGGGGGTCGGGGGGGTGAGGGGTTGACTAGTGAGCAAGAAGAGAGGTGTGTGGGGGGAGGGGGAAGGGGAGGGACTGAGGAGTAATTGCCCCCTGCTGCTCCATTATAGCAGATAAGATCTCCCAAACCCCTCAAGTCTTTACTCCACTTTAGCCACCCCACCCCACCCCACCCCACACACACCCATTCTTCCATAGGAAAGAGTTGGGAGAGGAGACCTGCACGACTCCCAGTCACACCAGGGATATTGTTCAGGGATTACGGCCGTACAGCATGTCCTACTCATGACACAAACACATCACAAAACACAAACCAGTCTCTTTATCACTACTTCTCCATTTCTCCCTCTTCTTTTTCTCTAAATCTCTTTCTTTGACAGTTTGCACCCTGAGGTGAGTGCTGGCGTACTGGACAGTGAGTGAGTAGCTCAGGTGATGGATGTGCTCAGGTTGGAGCACTTTCCCTTCAGTGGGCTAACCCCTAATCTGGGACTGATTAATACAGCTTCCCCAGAGCTGTCTGGCTGACATCCACAACCTCTCCTTGCAATGCCTGGCAATTAACCCCATGACACATTGTCTCTCACTGGGGTACAGTTAGCAACTGGGACCCAGTCAAGGGAAAGGATGGTTTCCCCAACTCAGTGTGGGACAGCATAAATAAACAGGTCAAAGATTCAATTGGTTTTGCTTATTCATTGCAACACTACATGCAAACCTTTCAGAGAGGTGAGTCAAAAGGTGTCAGAGATCATGTGGTTGGGATAATTTGCTACTTGCTGATTGTGCAATTATGTTTTCTAACAGTGTGGTCTTCAGTGGTTTATGATTTATTGACAGGCACATTTCACAAACACCTAATCAGGACCTTGTATTATGTGTGGGATAAATGTTGCAAAACATTGCATCCATTTTGACAGCATGGCATTGTAACCTCTACGTCTATCTATTAGAATCACTCCAAGATGTCAGGTAGCAGAAATATCCCACGAAGAGAATTACGAACACACAATCAGAACTATTTTGCATATGAAATAAAATGACGCAACTGACTGTGGTAAGGACAGTCGATAGCATTACTATTGTGAGTATGAATGTGGCAGGGTTTAACATAATTGTTAGTCGACGTTCGATAAAAAGACAAAGATCTCCTGTCATAGATGTGTAGTTAATTACGAGAGTAGATTGTATGTGTGATACTGTTTCCTTTAGCGTATGCACTGTGACATATTCTTTGTCTGGTTAAGGTCTCTGTATGAAAAACAGGAGAGGGAGAATGTACCAATGTCGTTATGCTACACCTTGTATGCTTTTAGCTTTGCGTTCCAAGGCGAGAGGGATAACAGACGAGGTAAGATGAAAGGGAAATGGCAATGGGGGTGCGAGGTGGGGTTGCAGGGCCCTCAGTGAAGCGAGACGGCACCAGAGATCACAGGGCCACCTCTGTAACCGAGATAGGGAATCAGATGTGGTTCAAGCTGTTCCTGGGTCAGGCACTAACATAAAATGCACTGAAGCGGTGCTGAGCTTTTGCTTACTCTCTGGTGCTGCCACAGTCGATTCAACACCTGTGTCGGCAGACCTCTAATCAACCGCTGGCTCACAACATTTAGAAATGAATCGAACTTACTAGGCCTTTTTTTCGAACCTTTTGCTCTGCAAACGGCAAGTTCTTGATAGCCAACGCAGTGTGGCGCTGTAACCAGTGACCTGGCATGCTAGCCAAATCCCTTTATTCACAAAGTACCTGTCAGCATCTCCTCTGAGCAGGCACTGACAGAAGCCAGGGTTGTCTCACGGCAGTCAGATGGGAAACGATAGATTAGAATAAAAGCAAAACGTTCTGGCTGCACAAGCGGGATTAGAGGCTTTGGAGCTCGCTGCCTTAGAGCTGTCAGTCAGTGTCTCGTCCATGTTGGGCTGCAATTTAGTCCCGTCGCAGCGTGTCCCTCCCCTTTAACTTCCTTTGTTGACTCAATCCTTGTCCCAGACACCCAGAGCACCAACAGAAAAGTGGAAGAGGGCAGCAATCATTGTCACAAGGCACTACAAATTACCTGCCACACATCAGGGCCACTTCAAAATGCGCCTTTTGGAATGTGAGTGCAATTCGAACCAGCTTTCCACACGTCCTTTTCATCATGTAGATTTCATTCATCGGTTCACAGCCAGGCAAAGCTGATGTCAGACTGTTTTCCTTGTCTGTCCTGTCTTCTTCCTCCTCCAGCCACCACTAATGATGGCTTTTAGAGTCTGCAAGTCACAGGACGAGGAATGACTCATAGACATTGATCTGACTTTTAGGAGACGTGAGTAAAGCCGTGTGCTTTTCTCTCTCTCTCTCTCTCTCTCTCTCTCTCTCTCTCTCTCTCTCTCCCTCTCTCCCTCTTTCTCTTTCTCTTTCCCCCTCTCTCTCTCTCTCTCTCTCTCCCTCTCTCTTTCCCTCTCTGTGTATGTGTGTGTGTGTGTGTGTGTATTGGGTATGGAGCAGTTTGTCTCAGAACATAAAAACATTTGACCTTTGAGCCATCCTCTGAAGCCAACTTGATCCACGTTAGCACAAATCACACTTTAACATGACTGAAAATCTGCCCATACCAAATCCATCATAAAATAGAGCACAAAAATAGAAATGAGGAGAGCCAAAGCGAATGGAACTCCCAAAGTTTCCTCCTCTTTCCTGTCAATCTGTCACATTTAGATTGGGGAGTTGTCACCATGGGAAGGAAGAGTCATTAGGAGGTGTGTATGAGAGAGCGGGAGAGAGAAGGAGACAAGTAAGAGGATCGCCTTGCCAGATCTGTCG
The DNA here is from genome assembly GCF_963457725.1 of Sprattus sprattus. NCBI lineage: Eukaryota > Metazoa > Chordata > Actinopteri > Clupeiformes > Clupeidae > Sprattus > Sprattus sprattus. The sequence goes on along the minus strand of NC_137922.1, from coordinate 31,706,732 downwards.
TGAGGGCCTGGCCCCTTTGCACTTAGTGGCTGGGCTCAAGTCATCACGCAGGCGGGCACGCACCGGATGTCGGCCCCCTGGGGCCACACTCATCCCCCCGGCCCCCATTGTCATCTGTCCATCTCTCACTCTTTCACTCAGCTATTTGCCTGGAGGAACCACACTTCCTCCGCATTCCGCTCTTCTCCTCCTCTTCTCTCAGTCCAGGAAGAGCAGAGAAAAGACGAGAGGGGGGTGTGTGAGGAGGAGGGTGGGGGTTAGTTCCACCAGAAGGGTCATGGGTATATCAGTGTCTGCATGTTCAGCCATGTTGGCCTGCCATCCATCTCTTGACTGACATACAGCATGCCCACTCCTTTATCCCCTTTAGGTGACATAAAGCCATCCACTTCATTCATTAAGTATTGTTCATTTAGTCACCAGTTTAGTATTGTCCACATTGTGAAATAATTATTTTAAAGATGAAAAGTAAAAATAGGCTTATCTTTACAAATAGTCATTTTATTTACACAACCTATAGTGATATGGTCCAGTGTTTGTTAAATTGATGATTATATTTGGTCATTTGTAAATACATTGATAATATATAATTTGTTGCAAACAGCAAATAGGGCTACGATTAAAATTAGATAACACTCAAATGGTTGTCAAATGATTACATTGATAATGCTACAGATATGTCTTCTCCTGCTGGTATAGAATTCAATTTTACCTTGTTCCACAATGCACAAAGTTATCACCTTTATGTAAAAGGAGCAGACTGCACAAAGGGAGTGGGGGAGCCCTGGGACGGCTGCCCTGGACTGAGAACTGTTTCCTGGGATGGTCGTGTCCGTGTCTCTGCCGACATGGAAGCAGAAGATTCTAGAACAGTTCTGGTCCTGAGCGAGCTGCCATCTGGGCAGTGGGATATCGGGTGCCTCCATGGCAGAGGTAGAGACCAAGGGCCTGTGGCTTTTGACGAGGGTTATGGGCAAGCAGCAAACCTTCCCTGAGCAGGAATGCCAGCAATGCCATGATCTGGCACAGCGGCACGGCCAGGTTGAGAGTGTCAGAGTGATGTATGGCGTCAGTAACACTAGCCCTGTGGAAAGATAGGGGAGTAAAACCGCCCAGCCAAACAGGCTTTTACACCCGTCACATTTCAATAGGGGTCGTGCGTAAACACGGTGAAGGCGTCAATCATATTCATGGTGATTAATCACCTGCACAGACGGACTGGCAGGGCAAGAGGGAAGTGGGGGGTGTGGGGGGAGACACAGGTTTGCTTGTGTTGGACTGTGATGGACAGTGTTTTGGAGTTGGATGTGATGTTCAGAGAACTGCTGTTAGTAAGAGAGGTCAAACTGAAAACCCAAGCATATGCATCACAAGACTGCATCACATCACATGATTCATTTTGCAGATTTCAGAGCATCGGTATTTACTTAAAGATGAAACAAACAAAACATTGCTGTGATTTCTACATGCATCCTTATAGTTCATGTAATGTGTATTTGTCTTTTGTTGTATTTGTCTTTTAGGTGGTCAGAGGGGAATTAGTGAGAAGACACCTGGTGTTTCTGTTTCTAGATAACTTGATCTTAGGCTTGTTGAACACCCTTTCTTAAGGAACACTTTTCTAAGGCCCGTGGATGAATGGGTAACATGAATGGAGAGGGTTCTTCATGGGAGAAAAGGGTATGGATACCACTTAAAGTCAGGAAAGAATGCTTTGCCCGGGGGGCAGTTAGCTGCCCCCCACTGAATCCCACAGCCTCGTTCCTCCCAGTCACTCATTCAGATGGCCTTCTGTGGGGAGCGAGTGTCTCAGGTGCCGTCTCCACATCAGCCTTTGCACCTCCATCTTCCTCATCACTTTATCTATGGATCAGTATGTGGGTCTGACTGATAGAACTATCAGGGCCATGGCATGTATCGCCTCCCTTCATATGTGTGTGTGTGTGTGTGTGTGTGTGTGTGTGTGTCTGTGTGTGTGTGTGTGTGTGTGTGTGTGTCTGTGTGTGTGTGTGTGTGTGTGTGTGTACATGTGTGTGTGTGTGTGTGTGTGTACGTGTGTGTATGTCTGTGTCTGTGTATGTGTGTGTGTCTGTGTGAGTGTGTGTGTTCTATTTAAAATTCACTGGTAAAATTCACAGATTTTAAAAATGATCTAATATTTAATATTGTGTTTTCATTAAGTTGTATAGTGTATTATGCTTTATGTTTTGTTATTATTAATATTGTATATTTCCCAAATATTTCGCTTTGGACAAAGGTGTCTGCCAAAAACGATAATACTGTAATATATTCAGCAAGCAAATATTTAGCATAGTGCTCATTGAAGGCAAGGGACAAATGTCTATGATGAGAAAATACAGCCATCAATATGTTTCTGTAGATCTGGTTGCCTACGTAGGTGAATTTATCTCACTAAACTTTTCTATCATTTATATCAATAGCAGACTTTCTCCACTAGGGGTCCTCATTCCTCCCCTTTTCTCAAAGAAATCTGGCACGGTATCTCTACCCTAGATACAGTCGATGGGTGTATGGTCTGCTGATTCAGACAGACATAAAACTGGAGCTGTATGGGAACCTGCTGCACTGAAATTTTTCAGTTGATTTATCCCATCATATGTCTCAGGGTGAGCGCGGAGACTAATATAAATGACGGGCAGTCATACACGTGACATGATTTTTACTATATGTTCAATTTTAATGACACTTGATCTCACATCATTGAGCTGATACACACTGATATATGTGCATGGTCAGTAAAGGTTCCCTTTCAGACTAGTCATGGTTCATTACATTCAGTAACGTAACTGGAGGAGCAACACCTTAGACAAAGTTCCTCAAGGGGTGTTGAAATATGTTTCAGAAAAAATGTCGGCAAACAAAATTGCAGTGTTTTGTCTTATTAAAGTTTATAATTTGTATTTCGTTTAGTTGCCTTTTCTTTAGATTCTGACGTTTTTCATGTTGATAGGGAATGTTTGAGTGTTGCTGATTTTGAAACAAATAATCCTAGACCTCACATGGCATACGGTTATTGGAGTAAAATGTTTTCAGTGGGTGACTCCAAACATTATTTCTTCTTCTTCTGGAGACTGATTTTTAATCCTTTAAGTGTGACACAAACACTTAACAAAGGAATGCTCCTTCTGCGTGCTTAAGCGCTGCCTGCTGCGAGCCCCAACTCTCTCTGCCACAAGATGTCAAAATAATCCAATCAGAGCTCTCAGGCGCTGGCACACCAGGGCAGGCTCAGCCATCATCCTCCCCGCAGTCCACAGGGAGCTACCCGCACAAGAGACTCACCAGCGGGCTAGACGAATCCACATGAAATGGCCAGCAAGAATATGCAAAAGACATTTCACAAACATTTCACAATTAAAGACCAAAGACAAATGTGCATGGGAACTCCCCTGCTCTTTTTAAATTGATGTTATTTTTTGTGAATTTACATTGCCTCATGGTTGATAGAAACAGATAGAAATCTGACATTCAAATAGCTAATAGTCAGGTAAGAGGTAAGATATAGTTTTGTTTTGATGGTCCTTCATCTTGAGAGGGGTCGTGTGCCGGATACGTCCTTCTCCTCATTGGCAAATGCTAAGACATGAAGACAGACAGAGACACTGTGTCACGAGACAGACAGAGACACCCGGCACAGCCCCAGGAAGGCCACTACTGTACTGTATATTCACCTGATCTGTCCCACATGCGGATCTCCCGGCCCTGTTGACAGTAAACACAGCACAAAGGCTCACACCTGACCCGCAGGTGTTTCACCTTCATCTTTCAAAGAGTCGCAGAGCGGCACAGGAAAAACAAAAGTCGAAATGATGCTGGGATGGCTTTTCTTTCCTCTTGCTTCATTTTAAATTAATTTTCATCGTCTTTTGAAAAGTTTGTTTGATATGTCAGATCGAGCTTATTTGTGATGTCAGGTTTGGCACGTATAGCAGAATGTATAGAGTGATAGAGCCTTTTATAGCCTTTAATATTTATATTTACTCTAAATCTATGTTTTCATGGCATGTAAATATTTTGTATTGGTGCTCTGACATAACTTCCCTGAAAACAATTTTTCTCTCCACCACTTCAAGTGAAAACTTGCACAACTAAACTACCATCTAGGGAAGGATCCCAACACCACACAGACTTTGAATCTAAGTCTCTGGCTCAGGTTTCCTAGGCGGTGAAAAGGCCACTGCGTTTGATTCAAGTCGTCCGTGGCTTTGTCAGTAAATTTATAGCTATCCGATACGGACCTCTGCAGAGGCGTCAGGATAAATGAAGCATTGTCTGGGAAGGCAGGTTTGCTCACCTCACACAATACTCTGGCTGCCACGGTTTGGCATGAGTCTGGCTGCCAGTCAGAATCCACAGTGTAAACCTTAGCAGAAGTCTGCATGGCCAAGAGAAGCCTAACCCCAGGACAATCACTGCATTATTTCACCTACGCCATGCTGCCACTCTCTTTGACTCCTGCCTGCCTTGCACCATTCCTTTCCACTGCTTTCTTCTGTTTGGATGGCATGTCTTTACTTAAACCTGAGTTATGTTTCAGGGAGATGAAACACTCAAGGGGTTTCATTGTCTTTCTCTGGACTAAACCCCAATATACCTCAGAACACAAGGCTCTCCTGAAGCACAGCTCTATATCCATGCTCTGTTTACAGTCTGGAAAACACTTGACAAATACAGACACAATGGCACATCATACAGCCTCACCTGACAGGCTAGACAGCCATGTACTTATATTTATGAAAGAGCTTGCTGGTGCCTGAGGTTGGTAGTCTGATGGTCTCTCTATGAATCATATTATAGATACCAGGCCATTTGACTGCAACAGATCAGCTGACTAGTTTCCCCCCTTAATTGAAGGCACTGTATCATCAATGGCAGGGCGGCATTACTCTCCTCTTCTTCATGCCGTTAAGTTAATATAGCCGGGCATGACTCCGAGGGCCTCCTAGCCATGATATAATGGCTCTGTCTATGAACCAAACCCAGCGGCCCTGCACAGGTGCTCATTTCATTAACTATAATCGTTTGACGATTGCTCGTGTTATTAAAAGAGAGTGCAGCCGGCAAATGGGGAGGGGGGGGGGGGGTGGGGGGGGGGGGGGGGGGGGCAATATGTGATGGAAATGATTGAGGCAAAGGGTGGAGTGTGTGTGGGTTGTGTGTTGGGGGGGTTGGGGGGTTAAACACAGCGATCCTACATGGGTAATGAGAGAGCCAGCAGAAGAGGCCTATTACCCTGTCAGCTCTAGTACCATTACGAACCATGAAAGGAGCCCAGTGCTGGGAGTCATCCTCATTATATTTATTGGATAGAGGAGCTGATTGATGTTGGTTTGGAAGTCCATGTGTACCCTCTCCCCACGTGCCATCCTGCACTGTTTAAAAGAGACAAGGTACATCACAGTGCCACTGTTTTTGTGGCAAAAAAAAAAACAACAACATTTTGGCCTCTAGCACCTGATTCTGCTTATAGATATGTCCCAATGCAAACATATAGCATATGCACATACTGTATATTCAAGTATATGATATCATCTTCAAGTGATTTAAGTATATAGATTGATGTTACCCCTATTGTCAGTCAAAGCAATTGCAGAATTTGGATATTTTAAAGTGTGCCTTAGTACAGTGAATTCCCTGAGAGTGCTGGTCAAGGGAGTTCGCATCTGGTTCATCTGAAGTGACACGATGAGGCAGAGGTACTGTATTTCCCTGTGTTGACATGTACGCACTGAAGGGACTTGGCCCCATCATCTCAGGCAACAGGTGAGCCATCAATAGCCCTTCACGCCTTTGTTGTTAAGTGCTTTAACAGACACTCCAATCAAAGGGAAACACAAACATCATCCAGTAATGGATTATTTTGGGGTGGAGGCTCTCATAAATTTAGCACAGAATTGCAGATGATCTCTTATTCTGTCAGAGTTCTTCTTGTCAAGTGGGAACAGGCCGTACATCCCCAACCAACCTTGCACCTGATTCCCCCACCAGCTTAAGCCCTCCACACCAACCTTCAAAGGCACAAAGGGCCTGGCAGAGTATGCGTGAACTCATTATGGTCTAATCATATTTAAATGTCTTTTGGGGAGGGTGGTCTGGCCCTCGGCCCTAGGCCAGCATGCCTGCCTCAGAAGACAGAGACTGGGCCGCTGGGCTGGTAGACGTGCTCCGGCCCATTAGCCTGCAGACAGGCCGCGGCCCCAGTGGGAGCCTCTCGCTGCAGACAGGCAGACTGGCTATGGGGCTACCACGGCCCCCCCTCCCCATTGTGTCTTAACTGCAGGCTGGTAGGATCATTAACATAATGATAAGATAGTGACACCTCCCTTTGAATTCTATTAGCAGGTCAGAAAGGAGAGGCTAATGAAAGGGATAATTACACAATTTACAGAGGGAGGGGCGCTAAACACTTTCCAAAAAAAGAGGAGGAGAAAAAAATCAAGACTGCCTTACCCACCTAATTACCTGTGCCACACTACCTAAATCACAGACTTTCAGTGGATGCTATAATGTAATAATGGTCAAAAGAGAGTTCATGTTCTTCGGGTAATGAGAGGTGCTTTAAAATTCTTCAACACAAAGCATTTCCCTCGTTTAAATCAATCATTTAAAACACAAACCATTTCCCTCGTTTAATTCAATCATTTACATTTTGAAAATGCCCAATGAGTCATTTGAATAGTATTATCCAGTAATGGGTTCTCCTGTATTTCCCATGGGAAAGCCCCTGGTTTAAGTCTGGTGCTTGAGAGAGAACTCAGTTGGGGAACAAGAGGATCACAGGACATCGGTGTGTTCCTGACCCTGGTGACGAGCGTTTGAAAAGCCCATCCATGCTGAGAGCGGCAGGAGTCAGAATAACAACAAGGACACAGCATCACACAGCATCACACCACCCAGGAGGCTATGTAAGCCTAGCTGCAGCCGTGACAACATGGCAACCCAACAAAGCTAGCGGTGTCTTTTCTTGAAAATTACTCTCTCTCTATATATACAGCCGCGGAAAAAATTAAGAGACCACTTCAAAATTATCAGTTTCTCTGGTTTTACTATTTATTGGTATGTGTTAAAGTAAAATGTACATTTTAGTTTTATTCTATAACCTACTGGCAACATTCCTACCAAATTTCAAATAAAAATATTGTCATTTAGATCATTTATTTGCAGAAAAATGACAATTGGTCAAAATAGCAAAAAAGATGCAGTGTCTTCAGATCTCAAATAATGCAAAGAAAACAAGCTCATATTCATTTTTAAACTACACAATACTAATGCTTACACTTAAGAAGAGTTCAGAAATCAATATTTGGTGGAAAAACCTTGATTTAAAATCACAACTTTCATGTGTCTTGGCATGCTCTCCACCAGTCTTTCACATTGCCGTTGGGTGACTTTATGCTACTCCTGGCGCAAGAATTCAAGCAGCTCGGCTTCTTTTCATGGCTTGTGACCATCCATCTTCCTCTTGATCACATTTCAGAGGTTTTTGATGGGATTCAGGTCTCGAAATTGGGCTGGCCATGACAGGGTCCTGATCTGGTGGTACTCCATCCACACCTTTACTGGCCTGGCTGTGTGGCATGGAGCATTGCCCTGCTGGAAAAAACATTTCTCAGAGTTGGGGAACATTGTCAGAGCTAAAGGAAGCAAGTTTTTCTTCCGGGACAACGTTGTACTTTGCCTGGCTGAGGTTTGTAAAAGACCATAAGGATTGAAAAAAGCGGACTGGAGGGTCTTCTAGTTCGTCTTCTCTGATGAGTCCAATTTTCAGCTTTGCCCAATACATGGTCGTCTGATGGTTAGACGGAGACCTGGAGAGGCCTACAAGCCAGAGAGTCTTGCACCTACTGTGAAATCGGACTCATCAGAGAAGACGAACTTAGAAGAACCTCCAGTCCGCTTTTTCAATCCTTATGGTCTTTTACAAACCTCAGCCAGGCAAAGTACAACGTTGTCCCGGAAGAAAAACTTGCTTCCTTTTGCTCTGACAATGTTCCCCAACTCTGAGAAGTGTTTTTTCCAGCAGGGCAATGCTCCATGCCACACAGCCAGGCCAGTAAAGGTGTGGATGGAGTACCACCAGATCAGGACCCTGTCATGGCCAGCCCAATTTCGAGACCTGAATCCCATCAAAAACCTCTGAAATGTGATCAAGAGGAAGATGGATGGTCACAAGCCATGAAAAGAAGCCGAGCTGCTTGAATTCTTGCGCCAGGAGTAGCATAAAGTCACCCAACGGCAATGTGAAAGACTGGTGTAGAGCATGCCAAGACACATGAAAGTTGTGATTTTAAATCAAGGTTATTCCACCAAATATTGATTTATGAACTCTTCCTAAGTGTAAGCATTAGTATTGTGTAGTTTAAAAATGAATATGAGCTTGTTTTCTTTGCATTATTCGAGATCTGAAGACACTGCATCAATTTTGCTATTTTGACCAATTGTCATTTTTCTGCAAATAAATGATCTAAATGACAATATTTTTATTTGAAATTTGGTAGGAATGTTGCCAGTAGGTTATAGAATAAAACTAAAATGTACATTTTACTTTAACACATACCAATAAATAGTAAAACCAGAGAAACTGATAATTTTGAAGTGGTCTCTTAATTTTTTCCGCGGCTGTATATATAAACCCCACGTACCAATATATCATGTTAGTTTGAACATTCTCGGAATTATGCTCTCATCTGGGAAAAAAAAATCTTGCCAAAATGTCATAAAGTAAGCAACTAATTTGTTGTGCTTCATAAATCCATCAGGGTTTTCTGTGAGGGGTTTTGTTTCTTTGCAAAGTACTGAAAAACTTTTATTGGGTCTCAGGTTCTGGTAACGTTATCCTTGATATCACTTCTACCATGTCTACAAGCACAGCTGAGGATGTACTGTCTGTATCTCAACCATCGCCATAACCTCACTACCATCTCTGCGCTACAGATGTGGAAATATCTCCTCTCTATCCAGTCAAAAGCATCAGATGGAATCATTCTTGGCCTTTGCCTTCAAAGCACTTCTTTCAATAAAAACACAGTTCATTCTAGTCCGCCGGAGCTCACTGCTGGGACTTGTCCTACATCATAGTTCTAAAATTGCCCATTTCAAGTGGGGGCATGTCAACACCCTTTGGACTGTAACACTGGTGTCACAATGACACTGTCATCATGCGGCTGGCGAAGCACACTCACAGTGCTTATGTGATGTAACATGGCTGGAATGCGGTCATGTGACAACAGTGAGGGAATTGTGTTAAATGTGTTGGAGTGACATGAAGTGATGTCCCTCCTTCCCCTCTCCCAAAGTACTGTGGGGATTAACCAGGGCGGAGGATCGGGACAGAGACGGCGGCATTAGTGGTTGACTGGTTGAGTCTGTGGCCGAGTTTGACTCAGTCTGTGTGCGTGTTCTGTGTTTATGGTTGACACACAGGGGAATGTTTGGGGTTTGTGCTGTGAGCCACAACTAGCTTTAGCAGAAGCAGTGGTACAGAAGAACAGACAGGGGCTGGAGAGCTGATCCAAACGGTGTTTAAATAAAATAAAAATAAGAACAATAGTAATTAAAACAAATGTAATTCTCATAAAACATATATTATTTTCCAGAGCACATAATCCAGATTTAGTCATTTTAAGAGTAAAACTTAAAAAAGAAGAATCTTATAAGAAGCCTGGACTAATGAGCCCTAAAGAACAGCATGTCTTTGAAGGGAAGTGGAACCGAATCAGATCCCACAGAACACCTCTGATTGGAGAATAATGACCTACATTAAGGGGATGATCACCTTATCACAGCCTTCCATCTCGGAGAGAGAGAGAGAGAGAGAGAGAGAGCAGTGAAAAAAAACCTCTGCATACCCCTCTTCTTCTAAATTGATAGCAGCTGCCTTAGAAGTGGCTCTTGGCCTTGAAGTCCAGTACCGGATTAGTGAGGGGCACAATGGGAGCGTTTGGAGGGGGCATGCCTGGCCCTTTTGAACAGGTATCACTTGGTCCTTTCAGCTGTAGATCATCCGCGGCTTACGCAAACCCAAGCTGAGGAGAAGCCCCACCAGAACCTTCACCCCACTGCCTCAGAGCAAAGCGTTTGATGGCCAGAGACAAGTTGGTGCGGGTGGGAGGTGGAGCGGGTCGGAGGTGGGGGCTCTATACTGGAATGCAGCTTCTAAAATAAGGGATGGGTCTGTGTGTGTGTGTGTGTGTGGGTGTGTGTGTGTGTGTGTGTGTGTGTGTGTGTGTGTGTGTGTGTGTGTGTGTGTGTGTGTGTGTGTGTGTGTGTGTGTGTGTGTGTGTGTGTGTGTGTGTGTGTGTGTGCGTGTGCGTGCGCACATGCGCGTGTCCGCGTAGGCTTGTGTGTGTGTGTGTGTGTGTGTGTGTGTGTGTGTGTGTAGTGTGTGTTAGTTGGGGTGTTAGTTGGTGTGTCAGTTGCCATCATTGTGCAATTGCAATACCATGCCAGTATCACATGTACTTAAGCAGGCTTACTTCCTTTGATAATACTTAATTATCAAGGTAGGACAGATATAGATGTATGTTTGAATCACACAAGGCATAGACCTTACGTCTTTTCTTCAAACTTCCATATTAAATGTATTTCTTTCCTACCCCGATGTTGTGGTTAAGGATCGATTTATGGAAACAGGTGGGGGAACACTAATTTTAAACAAATGACTGAGATAACTGTTAACAGTTTTTCTGTCACACATAGTCGTTGGAGCCTTAAGCAGAGCCTTTTACGGATAAATCCTCCAGGGCTTCCCTCTTCCCCCGTGATCTTATCAGGCCTGACAACACCGCTCTGGCACTCACCTCAACCTGCCACTGTAAAACAACTCCCAGTAACATCACCGGCACAACCTGCTTGAACACACTTCTTAATGATCATCTTTCCATTGTGTTTAGAATGACAGCAACAACCGCATGACGATTCCTCCACATTTATATATATAAGCCTTATGATCATATATATATATATACAGTATATATATATATGATCATAAGGCTTAGATAATAAGCTATTAATAATGCTGTGAGTATGCAGTAATGTGTACAAATGTTCTGATATGTTATATGATGTAGTCCATAGACTGACCCTGCTACAGTAGGTTCTATCTGTATTGTGCAGGTGAAAAGGTCATTCAAAGCCAGCTAAATTCATTATGTTCAGAGCCATGAAGTGGAACTATCAAATTAGTGCCATCAAAATGGAGTTGTGGGAAGCATCAGTGCCAAGACTGGCTTCTGTCATCCACATTGTCCTCACTCAGCAGGGGTCCTTAGTACTGTGTAAAACTACAACACCATGAGTTTTGACATGGGCCATGGCTAAAGGATGATCTACCCACAGTTTCCGTGATGTGGGAACCAAGGTGTTGTCCCTCCGAGGGTCATCCGGATCCAGCCAAGTGGGAGACAGAGGAGGGATATGTTACGCTGTTGGGAGGATTGGCTTTCCGGCCCGAGAGAAATGAAGACAAGCTGAAACTGGGGATTTAGTGGGCCATCGTTCTAGTGGGTTAATCCCAGCAAGTCTTTGATTCTTCCTGCAGGCTATGGGCTGGCAAACGCCCTGCTTCCCTGGTGAGAGAGGCAGCCTCCGCTCAGTCAACAAGTAAGACTCTTGGAAGTGCTGACAGCAGCCATGACCAGACTTTTTTGAATAACATATGTACATAGACAGAACACATATCTACATTAAAATATACAGATGTACTGCAGAATCACATGGGCTCAAATTCCTTCAGGACCACAAAGCCCAGCTCTGTATAGAATTATCCACATGTTATTTATTTCTCAGCGGACGGGATCCCATGCCGTTATCAGCCCATAGATTACAGCTTTTATGGTGTCAGTATGGAAGCTGATGAAACCGTACCAGGTCATGCCAATAGATTGGTATTATCCTCAGCTATCAGATGTACAATTCATGTTTTTTCAGTGCTGTGAAGAAAGGGCCTTTTTTCCATAGGCAGCCAAAGTACTACCCTCGAGCTGTCATCATATTGTACCCTTATATATTTAACTTCCTCGAGAGATCCCGCTGTAATATAAGATATTCCACTGTAATTCTCACTGACTGGTACAGACAGATGTGGAATGTCAGGGTGGATGTACAGCAGGATGAGCCCCCTGTCTGTGCCCCTGCTATCAGATTCTTGTCTGAGACGGGGCAGCAGACTCACCCTCCACTGTACCCGCTCCAGCATGGGCATGGCGCTCAGTGAGACATGGAGAGATTTATGCCCTCAGACTCATGATGTTCCTTTGGGATCACACTCTGACCATAGAGTATGTTGTCACTTTGTCATCTATGACATGTTTACACAAGAAAAGTGAATTTGTCCTTAGCTATATGATCAAACTGCTAGGCTTAATCATCTCTGACCATTTGTTTCAATATCTGTGATATTCTAGCTTGTGCATAAACCTTATTATAACTGTTTTTTAGCTTTGAATAGCTCCATACAACGTTTTCCCATTTGTCACCATATTAGACATCTGTCCTATTCTTAAGTGCAAATGTCTGCCACCGTTGCAGACCTGGCAGCCTCTTCTTTAATACTATCAGTTAAAAGGATCTTCTAATGGCTAATGGAAGTAATGTCTCACACCTTGGCGAGTGCAACTTTATCCACTGGCGATTCATCACTCCAGCCCGTGTCACTCAGCAACTGAAGGCCTCGCCCTCGGGCCTAACAGCACAGGCTCCGCTCCTGCAAGCTCACGCTGTAACACAATCCACAAGGATGAGCCTGCAACAACAACCCCCTCCCAAAACACAGACACACACACACCGAGGCCTACTCTGTCACACACACACACACGCATACACACACACAATCAAATAAACACACAAACTTAAACGTACAGCGGTTCAGGAAAATGAATGGAAGGCGAATAAATAATGTATGATGATGGTGATTAGTTTGTTATTTAGTAATTAACTAGTATTTTGGGGATTTTGGTGATTTTGATTTTCTACGAACGTCTTATGAAAGATGTGACCAGTACACAAGAGGACCTGAGTCTTTGTGGGAAACATGAAAGTAATAGTCAGGCATGCACCTCAGTAAACAGGCGCTGAGTTAAATGGATGAAAGTATGGCAAGTGTTCAGGCCTTCACCTTCTACTTCTCCTCTGTGTGGACATGATTGCTTCCCTCACATGGAAACGAGGAGCGGGGTGATATTTCCTGTACTCGCCATGGTTAACAGGATTAAGTGAATACTGTCCCAAATACTATCTCAGGGGCCGGGATGCGGCAGCACCTTTACTAACTCTCGAGTGATCCCCATGCGCCTGAAACCTCTCATTATAGTCTAAGCTCCTCAGACGACCATGGGGCACAGAGAAGACACCACACACTCCCATCTTTCCCAGCCATTCCCTGGGGTTGGTCAAGTAAGGCGAGTCTGAAGTTTGTGTGACAGAGACAGGGAGAGACCGAGACAGAGAGAGAGACAGACAGTGAGATGTATGGAGATATGGAGACAAAGATGGAGAGAACTCCGGTTCTCCTGGCCCTCTGACAATGTGCAGCAGGCATGCAAAGAGCTGCCCCAGGCTGGAGGGGGGCACTGGAGCGTCACAGGAGTGGAGGCCAGAGCAGGCCTCAAATTAATCGATTTATGGAGCAGCTAATGGAGCTGGAAGAGGGGCTGTGGGAAGACATATGATGCTGACGATTGCGTGGCACCCACATAGTAGGTGAACCTTTGGGTTCACTGTGGGCTTGTGTAGGCTATGATATTTAAATATGCCACAGTTTTTCCTAATTGTATAAAAAAGCGCGGAAAACAATACAAAAAAGTAAAGACTTTTTGATCATTAAAGGCCTTGATGTCTGATGTATAGTTATTACATCTCATATGGGGGGGGCACTTCACCCAAAGTTACCACTTTACTTATCTTTGCCCTGTCCCAGGTGGCATTATTATAATGTGTCATCCAGGATGGGTGTAAAATGCAAGAGTTCTGCTTCCAAACTGCCTGTACCGAAAAGTTGACATGCCGATTATCCTCGTGTAGGATGTTGATGGATGTAGCACGAGTTTCGATGGACAGTGCACAGAACTTATTGTGATGTACATTGGCTCTTTCAAATGTAGGCCTACAAACCAGCAAACTCCAGACATCACCTGACGTGCATAAAAAAATGTACATTTGGACGCACTCGTTTTGTCAAGACGTTTACCTTTACGAATACGTCACGCGAATAGTTAAATGCGCATAGGCCCGATCGAAACTGCAGTCACAACCAATTAGGCAACCAACTGTACATGACATGTGAATCTTAGAAGAGACAGGGGTTTCCCAAAGTCTTTTTTTAACGCTACCTCATTCGTAAGATACACCTTAAGTTGAAGCAACCCTTCACGTTTTTAAGAAAAACATTTTAAAAATCGTGTAAGGTTATGGACTGCGTCACTGCGATGTATGACAAATATATGTGTTGCATTAAATGTTGTGCTTCATTAAATACAAATAAAATAACACTGGTATGAATTATTAAATCATTATATAAGCCTACTTATTTATTTTTACTTGCATTTGTTCTTAATAATAATAATCATCACCTGCACTCCAATCTGAGACATTCCCATCATACTCAAAGTAAATGATAATAATCGATGGCATAAACATGGATTTAGCTTGTTAAGGTATACGATGGAAAGTATCTCTTAGGGGAACTCTTTTGAAAACACGCGTAGAAAAATACACAACTTTACGATATGAATTCTTCGTCAAAGGCTAATATACAGCCAGAAAACCCAATCAAATTTAGTGGATGTACATAAACAATGCGCAACTAAACAACCATGGCATATGGTCTGATTCTAGTTCAAATCGCTAAAAATGGAGCTGAACATTGTTGCATGCCCTATCAATGGGATACTTGTTGCTGTGAGAACTTGTTTCTGTTTGACAAAAATACCCATTGTTAAATTGGTGCCTCTGCTTCATAGATAACAAGAGGGAAATGCGGTCTGAGTGATATAATTTGTTCCCAGTTCTGGGGTCACAATGTTTTCAATCGGGCGCATGGGGGGTCTCTTGTGTTGCCAGCCCCAATTGTGTCGCGGCCAAGGGCACGAAAGTCTTGTCAATTTTGTTTTGTACCAGACAACAGAACGCAAGAGCTCACTCAATTATGAACCAATTATGAGGTGTTTTCTTTTATTTACTTGCTTTGATTACATACGCACCACATATTGTTATTAAATGCGACATGAGTAGGCAGCTGAATTGTCCTCATGCATTACCATGGGAGAGCACCCACTTATTAATTTTCCTGTTTCAGAGCAGGAACAACATGCTCTTGTTTTAGCTTCCATCGGTAGGACAACAGTACATGTACAACAAAGGCACTTTACATGGGACTTTGCACTCAGATGAATCGCACAGTGAGGAATTCCGGTGCGCTTCACAGTTCATAGGTAAACTGAAATAGAATCATTAAATATTCTCACGATTGAGAAAGCATTTACGTTTCAATGCATTGCCCCACTGACAAATATTTACACATTTTTAAACTGGCAATTTAAATGGGAGATTGTCATTTTAATATATCTTGGTAGCATTGCCTTAAAAGATCATTTTCCCCTATACTGTCAAATAAGCCGAATATAAATACAACGACCCAGACCAAAAGCTGAACTCTTGAACTTCGTGGAAATAAAGCTGTGATGACTTGTTGAAATCGGCTATATCCAAAGTGACAAGCGGAAAATGTCTCCGTCTCACCAACTGTTTTCATGTAGGAGACACTCGAGCTAATATAGAAAACTAAACCGCTCGTGAATGAAAACGTGGACTCCAGAATAATTGAATCACTGTATCAGTGCAATACAGTGAATATTCAAAAGTTGCCTACTTAGTAAATAAACAAAGAGAAAGCGTGCAGGAAAGTGTGCTGAGGTAATGAGTGAGTTCGGTTGGAGAAGCGGTGGATTTCTGTCCATCTGAAAAGTGCAATTAAGGGAGCACGCAGTAGGGGTGCGGATTAATTAAAACGCTCGATTAACCTTGAAATTCTTCATATAAATAATTGTCAGTCCAATATATTTTCGGTGGGTGATCTTTTGTTGTAAAAAAAAAAAGAGAGAAGGGGTGATATAAACTGTACAATGAACCCATAGTTGTTTCCACAAGCCTACAAGATTGTGTTTTTTTCAAAGGTGATTAGCTCATTTTTGGCAGAAACCAGAGGTGGCCCGTTTCGTCTTCCTGACGTTTAAACCTGATAGTGGGCCTAACACTAAACTAGATTGTGAGAATGTTAATTCCAACGAAAGGTAGGCCTATACTGAATTTCTACAAGACAGCATCTTGTAGCTTCACCTCTTATAGATTCATCAGTTGTTTTGACCTGAAACACTTGAAACCAGGTGCTGATTTGACATGACATTTATTTCAAAATGACAACAATGTTAAATAATCATAACAAAATGGTACATCGTTTCTCCAGAATAAAATCACTTGCAGGTAAAATCATTCCTCAGAGAAAGCAAAGGAATTTGAGCTGTACAGTGTAATTTCATTCAAAATGAAAATGGATTGGAAATCTGGTTGACATTTCCATCTAAGCTAGTAAATGTACAAAACTGGAAGACAACTTTTGTCAAATAACGCTTGTCCTTTTAGAAACGTCATTCGCCTACAGTGCAACCATAGGGAGATATACATGGCTCAGTTGTAAAAATCTAGTAGTGACCTATATACTGAAATGTGTGGATTTTAATAGCACTCACAGAGTACACTAGCCTACACGTTGTAAACCCATATCTAAACTTCTGTTCCGTCACGGCTGTATATCAAATTGTTGACACTGAAATGATTTGAGAGGTGATTGCTCAGACTACCAGAGGTTGATCCTGTGTAATAGTTCATTCTGTTGCCAGTGAGCGAACTGCCATCGGAGTTCAGAGGAGTTATTTGAGTTGGCGAGTAAGAACCAAGTCCAGACATGTTCTCTCTGCCCTGTGACAGATCTCCTAGTAGACCTGTGTTGAAGTCCCTTCCTCTGATCCCGGTGTTGCTGCTGGTCATGATTGAGTTCATGTTTGAGACGAAGCTGTTGAAACAGGGGCTATGTTCGATGGAGGGTGACGGAGAGGACTTGGAGTCGCTGGAGCTTGGGGAATTCTGGAGACTCTGAGGCGACGCGCTCATGATGCTGGCCGTGTCGGAGAGCTTCTGAGCCGCAGTGTCCTCTGATTTAACTGACATAACAGTGTTGCTGCCGCTGTTGTTGGCATCGGCGCGTCTCTTCCTCTTTCTCCTGAAGTTTCCATTATCGAACATCTTCTCACAGTTAGGGTCCAAAGTCCAGTAGTTCCCTTTACCTGTTGGCATGAAAATAAAGACGTGAGTTGACAATTAATTTGAAGAACAAACTTAGTGATAAACTGAGACTGAAGGTTGGCAAATGTGTGCATCTTTTTTTATAGTTTTACGGTAAAATTTCAGATAGGCTTTTCTTGCAGAGAAGGTTCAGAACGTTTCAGCACTATGGTTTAAGCATGCAACAAGTGCTTTAGCACGTAACAAGTGAAATCAAACATACCTGGATCATCCTCGTCCCGTGCCACTTTCTTGAAGCAATCATTCAAGGAGAGGTTGTGTCGAATCGAGTTCTGCCATCCAGCCTTGCTCTTTTTGTAAAAGGGAAAATTTTCTGCGACGTACTGGTATATTTGGCTCAGTGTCAATTTCTTATCTCCTGCGCTCTGGATGGCCATGGCAATCAACGCCGAGTAGGAGTAAGGTGGTCTCACCATCTTAAAAAGTTCTTGCTGGCTGGATATGGAGAGCCATCCGAGGTCGGCCCCTCCGAAACCCGTAGGAGGTGGCAAGAACTGCCGCTGATTTGTCCCATATCCCGACGGAATGTAAGACGTCCCATTGGTGCCGGACAGGTAGGGAGAAGAGTTAATACCGGGCCCGTTCAGCCACAGGTAAGGGTTAGTTGATGGTGAACTATACTCCCCAAGACCATAGTTTGTTGTGTGCGCAGTTGGTCTCTGCGAATGGTGATGCATATTCTGCTGGTACATGCCGAAGTTGTCGCAATACACAGCCATATCCAGAATTTCTTGTGCGCTGTGGTGCTGAATTGGACCTGATTGCTGATTAGATGTCTGTTGTCCAAAAGCGTTCATAATCCGTTCAAATCAGCTGCCAGTTGACAGTGATACACTCGTCCAAAATATCAAGCTCAAACGATTTCCAGCTATCGACTGCTTTCCTTCTCAGACCGACTCTCCTAGAAACTGGGGACAGAAGTTAAGGAGGAGTATTTAAGGGCTCCAAGCAGGTAGAGAGTTGAATGAATGTGTGACAGCCCCTCCCACTGACACGCTCCATTCCTATTGTCTTGCTGATGTGCGCGTTCAGAGCCTTGAAGGATTTTTAGTTCAAATCGCGTTTTCTCTCCTAATTTTAAAAATCTGACACGCCCTTATAATTTATTGGAGACATATTGAGTGTCTATTTATTCATCTATATTTGTTATTTATTTGGCTACATGTGGTTAGTCAACAAGCAGTTGATGCAAGCAACGTGTTTACATTAACCTGCGCTACACACTTGTTGCTGATTAAATATGATATTCTGATTTTTCTATTGTAAATAAAATGCCACAGTTTCTAAAGGCTAAATATCCATTAGAAATACTTCAATGAAAGACACTCTTTTGAGTTTTGGTTGGCTATAATTCACCGAAGAATTTAGACGGATACGGTTTAGCTCCACTGACTGATTACTCTTTAATCAATAGCATTTTTTTTATTATCCTTGAAATGTGAAACTTTAAATATTTAAATGTGATTTTAATATTTTAGAAAGTTATGCAGTCCAGGTCTCTGTGTCTGTACCAAGGTCGTGCTTCCCGGCTGCATCTGTGTCGTTGTAAAGATCAAAGAAAATATTGCAGGAGCTGGCAAAGGAAACTTGACAGCAAATGAATGCAACGGACACAATTCTTGTTGTGTTAAGACTTGATAGAAACATGAGAAGGTTATTCAATTTCATTCAAATATTCAGATGCCAATGTTGCCACATAATTGATTGTGTTTAATGGCGACATCTTGGCTACTCAATTTTCTGTTTCCAGATGATGATTGATTCATATTTTTTAGTTTTCATTTGAAACACAAACACAAACACAGCCGCACTATTTCTTCATCGAAATGGTGTGAAAAATGCAAGACTCTCCATTCTATATACTAAGGCCTACTTAAAGAAATAGTTGTCAGCAAATTATTCAGGACTGCAGTTTATTGGCGAATGATTTAAACGCTTTCTGGCTACAGATGTAGTTAGGAATGATTCACAAATGCATTTTCATCCACGACCCATTCATGAAGACGGGACTTGTGAGGGCATGTTCAGTAAGGAGACGTTGGCAGGTAGGACTATGGACAGCCGTGACATTAACATGAATTAAAGACACATGCAAATTTGAATCAGGCCAATGGAAGGCCTATTTATTTTTTCTTTGATGTAGGTCGTCTCTCGCATAAAGGAGATGTGATTTTAAATTTGGTCAGAAACATATCCAATGTACATTACCGACAAAATATAGACCATTACATTTGAAATGAGAGGCCAGCAGAAAAAAAGAAAAGAGAAGGAGTTGCTCAGCTACGTACATTTGCAATTCATGAACCGAAACCCACCCGGTGTCACAGGACCCTTAAGTGTTCTGCCGCCCTCTGGTGTGATGCAAAACTGCAAGTGTGTTTCGTCTGTGGAGGTTGAGTATGATGTTTGACCACAGCGCTTTTCGTCTGCAGATATTGAGTATGATGTTTAAGTACAGCGCTTTTCCAGCTATTCAGATTCCCAGACGCCCGGACATTAGTAAATTAACAAACTAATGCATTTATTCATATACAAGTCATTTTTTTCTTTGTCTAATACATTTAGATAATGTCAAAGTCTACTGCAACTTTAGGCCTATAAGGGATTAGTCAATAGACAAGTCAGTGGTCAAATATTGCCAGCCTCTGCTTGCCAATACTGCCTTCCATTCATTCACCTACATGCATGCACACATACAGTGAAAGCTGAATACAGTTCAAAGCTGTTCTTCTTTCTTTGTAAATGTACATAACCTTATCAGATCACAAAAATATGATATCCAGGCATATCAAATGGAAAAATTTCAACTGCTTCATTTATGAAGGAATGAATCCTCACAACATAATTGCATTATAAGGGCAAAGCAAACAGCAGCCCAAACACTGACCTTAGAAGACAATTGATAAGTAAAGTAAAGATGTCTGGTACTATCACTGACAAATTGGGACATGGCAGTTGCAGCCTATACAACCCCCCGACCCCCCCCCCCCCCCCCCCCCCATGATGCCGTCTAAGGAGGAGGAGGTGTGTGTGTGTTTGTGTGCGTGTAATTACCATGCATTTGTTTCTGCCCCTGCTAACCAGCAGAACATTCCTCCTCTCCATGACCTTGGTGTAATTGCATGGCTCCGAGGTGTTGCTGGAGAAATGAACCTGCGCACCAGTGGCAGTCTGTGAAGCTCAGGAGGGGGGAATGACTTCTCAGCCCTCTCATGAAACTGCTCATCACATGTTTGACATGGGAAATGAATTGCTCAAGACTTATTCTTCATCATATCAACTTAGTAGTGTTTATATGAAGTCCACACAATTGTTGTTGACAATTGTTTTGACATGAGCCGTTTAGAAAGACTGTTTTTGTTTTTGTTAAAACAGTGCATTTGAAATTATCCGAAAACCACTGCCACAGGTAATTTATAACACACACACACACACAACTTTTATTATAGACAAGTGGCTGCAACAGATGTTATTTTTTCGTGGCTTTCCATATTCTAGTATTTTCCCCCCTAAAGTGAAGGAACCTTTTTCAGGCTGTCAGTGTACATGTCAAATGGCTTCCCTCCCCCTTTAGGGTATAGTCAACAAGGTTCCTGAGAATTCAAAATGACAAAACATTGGCATTGTTACAATGGACTTCAATTACTCAAACACACCTCAGTTCCAGCGGGCTGCTGTGACTGCAACGGGATCCGGGGGTCATTCTCTGTCTGGCTCTGGCTGTTTCAGTAAGCCTGGGACTGCCCTTTGTTGGGGATCTCAGATGAGTGGGGGGTCATAGAGCCAGAGGCAGTTTTAGAGGCAGGTAGAGAGAGGCGGAAGACTCACGGAGACAGTCTCACAGCTCACGGCTGCAGGCAGCGGAAGGGTATCATGGGAAATATGGATGGCCAGAAGAAGAAGAGGCAGACAAAAAAAACATTTAAAGTATGTCAAATGAAGTCAACACAAAGTCAGTCATAAAACGTTAAAACAAGTGATATCAGATATTTGTGGCAGGAAATACAATTGGTAGTGACTTGTCCAGACATTTCAACTGTCTTGCCATTGCAAGACGACAAGACTTTGCCCATTGGCCAAGTGTCGTGAGGGTATTAAGCAGTCACCAGTTTCAAAACTAATGTCATATCAGTGTGAGTAATAATTAATAATCAAATTGACTGCATATAGCTAGAATTTATTGTGAGCTTAGGTTTGTGTGTTGTCACACATGCACTGAACATAGTTCATTACAACTGTAGAACATCTCTTTAGTGTCTGAATCTGAAATTTCACATTATTTACCATTTACCCTTGTATTTAAAATGTAAGTTCATGCATTATCCATTTTCAATAACTACTCATAGTCTACAAGAAGAGTAACAAGGGGAAGGATTTCCCGTAATGCAGCAGTCTGTCTCCCCCTAGTGGAGAGCTAGCTTACTTTTTCACATCTTGCATTCTGAGATGACTAGAAAAGTGTAGAAAATGTTTCATGTTCTGTCGGAATGCAACTTCCCTATTAGATATTATTTTCATAAGCGCAAGCAACAATGCAAAGGAAAGACCATAGTAACCAGTATAAACTGCAAGAAACAAACTTGACCTGTGACTAATTCAGAAACACATGAAAGAATAGGGAGACAGTCTCTACTATAGGGAGGCTAATGGCTGGAGTCAAGAACATTTTTTTTCTGATATTTTAATAAAAGCGAGGAAATATAAATTTAATTATATTATTCAGCAACGTTAATGCAATGCACATGTATTAGATTCCCCTGAAGTTGGTGAAGAGCAAAAAAACAAGGCAACAAGACAAACCCAGCAAAACTAAAAAGGCACACTTGTTATAGGGGATATTCCAGAAAGTGGGTTTGAGGGAAACTCTGAGTTGTATATTTCAGAAAGAGAGGATATTCAAACTGTGGGTCAGTTCCAGCAGTTACCTGTTTCTCCTCATGTCCTCCCTCCTGTTAAGCAGCTTATTGGACAGGGGGTTTCCTTTCCTTCTTTACATGTCTAAATTGAAGGCACATTCATTTTCATCACCTGATGTTGGGAAAGCTCTTTGAAACACTGAATAGTTAGGCCATCATTGCTTGATGACTACGTTATTGAATGTTACCATTTTTAAAATTAAAATAAAATCTTATTCAGTAATATTCCACAATGTTTTCACCTGTAGCCTAATATTAAAATAAGGTGTGGTTAATGTTTAATAAATAAACTACGCTCAGACTTATTGAGTCGCGCAGTAAATAAAAAAAAATATCGCACTTATTTTTTGCTGGTTTGTGTTAGGGTTTTAAGTAATTTGTAAGTCATTTTTAATTTTTTAAGAAAATTTGCTCATATCCTCCTTGCTATAATCATTTATTACAAGGCAACGACAGTACGAGCGTTTCTGATTGGCTAATAGGTAGTCATGCCAGCCGCGTATTGACCTCCTCGCCGGTCACGGTCTGATACTAACTACTTACTAACGAGAGTGAGGTCATGCAGGGACATATCAATTCAATTCAATTCAATTTTATTTGTATAGCGCCATAACAATACAATTGCCTCTATGCGCTTAACAGAGCCCGGAGCCTAAACCTAAACCCCCAAACCTAAACCCCCTTAGTGCATGCACAACGGCAACATATCAGACTGAGGCTGTAACGTATCTACCGAGCAATGGTGTCATCATCAAAATGAGCGATATTGTTACATCAACAGCCATGAGGAAATTCAGAAACAGCGAAAATGTGTTATTGAAAGTGATGATGAAGACTAGATTACTATAGTTTGAATCACTTGTGTCGTTTCTTTACTGTGAATATAATCCATTTTAGCTGAGCCGTGTTGTTGTCCCTTGTAACTTGAAGTTAGCAAGTAATTGGTTGCTAGGCAACATCTGAAACACACTGTGTCATGAGAAGACTTGAGAATTGAACAAAACGACATGTTTTCTATTTACAATTAGCATTTATTTTCATTTACAAAATAAAAGGAGCTAAAAATACCATACAATAAACAATGTACTAACCTCCACCGTTCGGTCATGCCGGGAAATATCAGACTTTGCCTGATATTTCCCGGCATGACCTCACTCTCGGTTAGTAAGTAGTTAGTATCAGAACTCCAGTGGGGTGAAGACAACGACCTTGTTTTCTCATTGGTTGCCATGGTGACTCGTCTTACTGGAGCTCCTTGTTGTTGTCTTGTTATAGTCATCAACAGCTGAACACATAATAAATATAGCAAACCAAGATTTGATTGAGCTAACTCAGATCAGCTGCTCTGGAACCGGCAAACCAGGAACTCAGGGTTTGTTAAACCTGCTTTCAGGAATACCTCCATGTTCTCACTCAGTGTTCCTTTGTTTGTATCTCGGCAGGAAACTCAGGTTGCATTGCAGGATTGCACTGACCTGGGGGGATGACAGGGCATTTTTTTCTGAAGGTGAGTGACTCAGCAGTTGTATGAGAAATCGCCAGCACTGATGCAATCAGAAGTTGTTTCTACTGACCACTGTTGATCTTTCACACCTGACTAGCCGTTCTATTCCAACATTAAGTCAGAACAGCAACACGACAATGCAAAAAAAAAAATGGCCTGTATTTTCCCTAAAGTAACCAAGCCTCTGAAATAAAGTTTATTAAACCACATTTTAATTATTTGGTCAGTTGCTGTCTCAACAGCGCAATATCCATCCTGGATGGACCAGTGGATATCATTTACTGACCACGCCACTGCATGTGCTGCTCAGGCCATCAATGCAATGATATTTACACTACAGTGGGAACACTGGAACTGTAGGAATTACTCAATTGTTGAGTTGTTTGAATTGAAAGCCTTTATTGTCATTGAATAGCTTTGCTGTCTTTATGTCATTGAATAGCTTTGCTGTCTTTATTGTCATTGAATAGCTTTGCTGTCTTTATTGTCATTTAATAGCTTTGCTGTCTTTATTGTCATTGAATAGCTTTGCATACTACAACATTTGAAGCGGCGCTCCTGTTGGTGCCATGAGGGACAACATATCACAACACAACAATACAATAAAGTAAAAACTAAAAACTAGTAGAGCAAGAAGTAGAGCAAGAAGTAGAGCAAAGTGCAGTGGTATGGAGTACAAGTACTCCTCCTGAGATATGTTAGCCGTATTGCAGTCCTTGCATGTCCTTCGAGCATAAAGGGAGAAACATTATTGTCCTATACACATGAATAAGGAGACTGATATGGCATAAGTGACTTGCATTAGAATAAAGTGACTGAAGTATTAACATTGTATGGTGATGATGGGAGGGGAAATGATATATATTCAAATATGTTTTGGGACTTGCGCTCCTGCATGAGCTGGTGACAAGTGAAGATAGTCACAGAAATAATCAAAAACACGTACTCAACATTATAAAAATCACACACCCCTCAAGTGATAAGGTGCATGTAAGTGTTGGGGTGCAGTCTTTTGAGCATGTGGCAAGGCAGTCCTTCAACAGTGCTTGAGCATGGAGTGTGGGCAGGTGAAAACGAGAGATCCCCTTATTCACGGAACACAAGGACAGATAGAAATATTTCAACTCTTGATGACTGAGCTAATCACAAAAGAGATAGTATCTTTGACATCATTCGGTGCATTTGAAGGCGGACCTGGTGCAGTTTGGCCCTGCTTAAGAGAGGGTCTAAAGAGAGTGTGGCATGGTACAGTTTGGTGCCGTTCAACTTGTAATACAATTTCAAATGAGTTTAACACAGCCCAGCTCAGAGTGGCCAAAAGTGCCAATGGAAAAGAAACAATAATGACACTGGGCACATGTGAGTAACTATACAAGGCTGGGAACTACTAATGAAACAGGAAGAACTAAAATACTGGGGAGGATGATCCGACTGGATCGGAATACAAGGCTGGAGCAGGAACCTGGACTGGAGCGGAGGAACGAGTCACATGCAGCCGTTGTTTTTTTTCATGAATTTCACTTCCATGTGCAATCTAAAAGCCTTTTTGAAATTCAGGGTTTTGAGGGCTCCACTGAAATTGGGAAACTGCTAGCATGCAATATTTACACATATTTGAGCAGTTGCATAGATTTCAGCTGTAACTGTGATTATTCTGGACAACACACTATGTAAATAATTTGTGACATTCAAGAGATGCCATCGCAGCTAAAATAATTGAAATTGTGTTTCAATATATGTGGGTATGAGTGTGCAGAGATGTGTGTCTTTGTCTCCATCAGAGGGCATGTATTAGCTTGAATACTGTGGTGTGATGTGATTCTGATATGGGCAAGTGTGGAAAAAATGAAAACGTCCTGGGGCAATGGCAGCTAGAGCAATGTCATAGTGTAATTTGTAGTGACTGGATTTGTCAGGGATGTTAACAAAACAACATTTGCATTTGGGTTAAGTTCTAACCAAAGCTGTATGTGTGTATGTGTGTGTGTGTGTGTGTGTGTGTGTGTGTGTATTGGACATAGGAATACTTGTTACTGTGGTTTGAGAAAGATCCTTTTTGCATGTCATATATTCCATTGTGTAGAGGGGTCATAGTAATAGGGTCCATTGTGTTTGCATTTTCTGTAATGTTATATGACTTCAACCTAAGGCTGCCCATGTAATCAGATACATGCAGGCCATCCTCACCCAACATGTATTAGGGAACATGGACTATCTCCACTCACCAGAGGGGAGCAGTGTTGCTCCAGTCCAAACAGACACGACCACAGAGCCGTGATCAACTGTGCTAAGCTGCCATACATCAAGGAAGCCCTACATGGTGCTAAATCTCAAAGTAATTCCTGACATATATTACCTTGGTATTTATTATGCACCAGGCAATATTAGTTCCACATTATCCACTGCGTTTGTGTTGAAAAGTTAACAGGGCAGATGATTCCAAGGACCAGGTATCCCAGCAGGAATTCCAAATAGAGGGTATTTGGATGTACCTTGTCATTTGCATTTTAGTTTGGCAGTGGATTGGATACAGTCTGTACATATGATTAGCAGAAGCTACAGCATTTGCATGGAAGAAGAGACAGTAAGCCTGAGACAAGAAACGGCTGCTGTATTTCTCTGACAAGAGTGTCCAGCATTCAGTTTATGAGGAGGCTTCGCTTCGGCTTGCATCAGACAGCATTGCTTCCTCTGCCAAATATCAGGTAACATTTTCACACAGACGGATCGATCGTCCCCATGAAATTACAGCTTCATTTCTCAGATAGAGAACTTGTTCTTGCCTTCCCAGTTCCAAGCTGCTTGGAGACAGCAATGTAACAAATGCCCTCTGTGCACTGTACCCCAAGCCTGTCTCCGGAATTTATGACCACAGCAATTAATGTTAAATTAAGGGATGCATCACTTTTGCCGTGTTCCGCTGCATAAATATATTCTCCACTTGAAAGGTCAGTGCGATGCTTCTGAATTCAGCATCTCATAATGTGAGATGCCCACACACGTTTGTCAGACCATTTATCAAAGTCTTTTGCTTTTTTCCACAGTGTGTTTCTCTGCTGTGTGTTGGTGAGCTCACTGACCAAGACAAGTCTCTCACCTCCTACCACAGAAGGTCCTGAGGGGATGTCCACATTCACAGCTTAATGAGGTCTGCTCCTAAGTAGCAAGGTGAAAGTCTCATCTAGGTAACTATTAGGTTTAATGTAGCCATTTGTATCCCTACACATGGTATAGTTTAACACAAGGGCTCTTCTAATAGGGGATCCCAGAGTGTCTCGCTTGAGAAACACTGGAGTTGTGCGAAACCTTTTTTTTTTTTTGCTCAGCCAGACAGAAAGAGGGTAACCTAGCAACACATTTCGGTTTGATAATTGCTTGGGAAGCACCTGCAGTTTGTAATGACCTTTGCTAATACCCAACACTGGAAATGTGATTAATTCTGGGACAATAAACCATCATCACAAGGTCAACAGAAACTCCTACCATAGTGGCAGCATGCTCTCGTGTCCTCATCAACAAGAGTTGCATAACATGAAACATTAATGGGATTAAAAGGACAGCAATGTTAACAAATTGTTTTAATATTCAAATACAAGATCCAGTTTCAAGCGCAGGTTTAATGGAGAGACAGCCAGAGAGAGGGAGAGAGGGGTTGCTTTCATCCCACTGTAGTTGTGTATTAGCAAATAAGAGGGACTCACTCACATCTGACAGTGATTCTTGGAAGAAAATGGTCTAGTTCAAGACTGAAAGCAGTTATCGGAGGAATCACCCTCAGTTCTTAGGCTGGTTTACCCTCACTTTGGGTGATTTCACCATGTGTCAAGTTGAGTCAGTTTGTGCATGGATTCAGGAATAATTAAAGGGCTGGCTACCATACACCAATAGATTGAGGAAAATTGAAGATTAGGGCCCCTGAATAGCCAAAAGAGTGTTGTGCAGTTTATTAGAGAATATAAGAATATTTTAAGCCATTCTAAGGACATTTTGTTCCCTAGTGTCGATGAAAGAGATTCCATCAGCAGTACACCAAGCTGGACGTCTCATTTGGCTTTGAGTGTTATTTTACATAGAGGCCTTAGAGATAGACTATAATTCAGAGCCCATGTCTCAGATGACCTTTTCTGTTCTGGAGACAGTTCATAAAAAAGCAGCACTGCATCAATTCACAGTCATACTCGCAAATGTCTGAACGTGGAACAACACCACAGCGCTACAATGGTGACAAATGTTTGTTTTCCTCGACTAATACGCATGCTCTAAAATGTTTCAAGGCTTCCGCTATGATTAAGATGGCTGTTCATTTGTCATGTGCCACAATGGCTCTTTTATGATACTCGATGACAAACTCAGCACATTAATCCGCCCTCGAAAGAGCAGAGCACAGAGCACTTCTAATTAGCACTGAGAATGAGACAATAATTGTGGTATGAAACCCACACCAGTTCTTATAAAACCCCACTAACAAGCCGTAAAAGCAGTCAATTTTACTGTGTAATTCTATTTCTGTTGCCAGGGTGCATCAGTCATATGGGCTCCCTTTTGTTTTTGCTTCTGTGTTTGATGTGTGTCAGCCATTCAGACTTCATTTGTTTGCTACGGGCATCGCTGACCTTTCTGAAACTGCCTCTGCGCTCCCCATCCTCCCCCCTCCCCACCCTAGACACACCAGCCCAGGGGTGGAGACTCAAAGCCCCATGCTGAACGGCTCCTTTTATGGCAGGTGATAAAGCAACACCAGCGGCACATGGAACCCTTACGGTCACATGCCCAGGACAGGCACCCTCATATCACAGATCTTTGATTGCAGCAGAAGAGACACGCACACTGACTGATCCCATTCCATACTGGATTACCATATTAAGCTCCATAGAGTAATAGAAATGCAGTGCATATTTCATGGAAGTTCAACCACAGCTTCTTATATAGGCCTGGTTCCTCTGTAACTACACTATTGAGTACCATGTATAAACGCAGTTCCGATAATACAGTAGAAATAAAACTGAGGTTATGATTGCAGGCCCTGAACATTTGAGAATGACACTATCCAGCCATCTACCACACTTGATGGCATCATCCAACACAAGTGCCAAAGATGTTGGTTATAACATTGTTCCTCATCACCATAAATTATAATTTCATATACACATAGGAGGTAACCCAGCTCTGTCCACTCACTTAGTCTCTTTTCTTCCACTCTTATACGCTAGACTCCATTGTAGGATACTGCTGCAGTTTTTCCACCTGATCCTTGCCGAACTTGCAGAAATCGTATGCTTTTACAGCTGCCCATTCCCACCAAACTGTGACATAGCTTTCGGCTTCATAGCTCTATTTATCCTTATAGTAGTAACCTTCTGAGCATACTGTATATACTGTATAAGGTGTTCTACAACCAATACTTTGAATGCTGACTCTCTTCATTTTTATCCACTATCCATCTTGTAGTATATACTTTGTGTATACTGCACATGCACATTTATGCTAATATGTTTTATCCTGATTTTTGTATGAATGTATCTGCCTGCTTCTGTTTCTTTCATCTCCTACTCCCTTCTCTCTTTTCGATCTCTCTACCCTCTACTCTACTCTACCTTCTTATGAGCTGAGGTCTGCTCAAGGTTTCTTCCTGTTCAAAGGGAGTTTTTTTTGTTGCCACTGTCGCCTGCTTGCTCTAGAGGGGTTCAAACTCTGGGCTGTCTAAAACTCCATATTTCAATTGTAATTGTCGTTGAATATGAATAAATTCAATTGAATTGAATTGAATTTACCATCCTGAATAATATATGGAGCACACCAATATGTGGTGACAGCTAGAAGTCACAGCTAGGATTAAGTTCAAGGTTATGCAAGGAGAGTTTCTTATACTGGAATTTTGTATTTTAAGATAGCATGAATGCTTTGGTTCACAAAATTATTATTTTTAGTCAAGTCTCCCCACGTCTGTTTGAGCAGGTGCATGTCTGGGATGCATCGTCAGACAATGTTATTCAGACAGTCATAATAACAGTGTTGACCTCGAACTCAACTGGCACTGCAAATTAATTCTCAACATTCACTCCACCAAGAGGTCAAGACATAAAATAAACCCTACATAGACCTTTGGCAAACTTTGGGAGTGGGGCTTTCACTGTGAAGTGTGGAAATGCCCCTTTGATTGTCGCAGGGCCAGCGTCACAGTGACCCTAAGAAGAAATAATAAGAACAGCATTCATCAGTAGGCAAAGGTAAAGCTAATCAATAAAGAAAAGCAATGGAACTGTGGAGCTTCAATCAGGGCTGGACTCAATGGAAATGCCTTGACTAAACTGCCTGTTTTTCAAACGGTCAGCTCTTTTTATTTGATCTAACATACTGCACCCTGGCAGATCCATAAGGGCTTGCTTAAAAAGAAAGGGTGCCTTTTTAAATATATATTTTTAAGTTGGTCCGAAACATCTGTGACCTTTCCAGGGAATATATTTATGAAGGCAGTTGCACACTGAACAGAATTTAATGCCAAGATGACCTTCTGGAATCAGGAACTGCTGGACCTTGCCAGAGCAACCTATCACGAGGCTGAAGACAGAGAACAGAGTGTGGAGACGGAGGCGATTACTGGGTTTGCTACAAATAGCCAACACGAGAGCAATGTGTTACATTACAAGCATGGGCAATGTAAGCAACATGGATATCTCACTGAAATATTCATTTCAGACATTTCCATACATTAGCATCGATAAGGCAGCGTTTACAGCAAGGCGAGGCGGACCTCTTGTTTACGCTCTTATCACCCCAGGGCTCAGAGTCTTGGAAAGGCTAATGTAGGTTATTACGACTCAGAGGCACTTGTACATTCTGATGGATGTGTACTTATTTAATTAAAGAAAAAAGAACAGTACATTATGGTTGGATGAGTGAATTGTTGCCAGTGTATTATTGATCAGACTAAAGAAATGTTTAAGTATTCCATATTAAATTAATACATTGCACTGGAAAAGTAACTCCAAAGCATTTTGGAAGGATGTCATAAATCCAATCTGGTCTGGTTTTAGGCTTGGCAGGCAGGATGCATATTGTGACCAATTGGGAGATTTCTTTTCTCTGTGCATCTGCACTGCAGTTACTGAAGCATAATGCTGATATGAGGTCTGCTGCCGTGCATTACAAACTACGGAGAAGATTTGCACACAGCATCCTCCCTACATCACAGTGAAGATCCCCACACAGCATCCTCTCTAGATCACAGTGAAGATCCCCACACAGCATCCTCCCTACATCACAGTGAAGATCCCCACACAGCATCCTCCCTACATCACAGTGAAGACCCCCACACAGCATCCTCTCTAGATCACAGTGAAGATCCCCACACAGCATCCTCTCTAGATCACATTGAAGATCCCCACACAGCATCCTCCCTACATCACAGTGAAGACCCCCACACAGCATCCTCTCTAGATCACAGTGAAGATCCCCACACAGCATCCTCTCTACATCACAGTGAAGACCCCCACACAGCATCCTCCCTAGTTCACAGTGAAGATCCCCACACAGCATCCTCTCTACATCACAGTGAAGACCCCCACACAGCATCCTCCCTACATCACAGTGAAGATCCCCACACAGCATCCTCTCTAGATCACAGTGAAGATCCCCACACAGCATCCTCTCTAGATCACAGTGAAGATCCCCACACAGCATCCTCCCTACATCACAGTGAAGACCCCCACACAGCATCCTCCCTACATCACAGTGAAGACCCCCACACAGCATCCTCCCTACATCACAGTGAAGACCCCCACACAGCATCCTCCCTACATCACAGTGAAGACCCCCACACAGCATCCTCCCTACATCACAGTGAAGATCCCCACACAGCATCCTCTCTAGATCACAGTGAAGATCCCCACACAGCATCCTCTCTAGATCACAGTGCAGTATTGAGCCCTGGATGTGGACATGTGTGTGTCATCGTGTCACCGTGTGCGTGTGTCTCAGGTTGGCTGTGACCTGGCCGACAGCCAGCTGTATCTGTGCTCCCTCTTTTCTTAAACACTCTACCGCAGAAAATGGACAACTGCCTCTATGGACAGCAGCCTTGGACATCTGCCAACTCTCTTTTCTCTCTCTCTCTCTCTCTCTGTCTCTCTCTCTCTCTCTCACTCACTCACACACCTAGTGCCACCTGTGCAGCCTCAGTTATGGTGTGATGCTTTTTTTTTATCCTCAGCAGAACAAATCTATTTACATGTCAACGTGAAAGCAAAAATTGAAACCAATGTCTGGAAAACACATGGCACCTCTCAGTGCCAGCGAAGCTTTAGTAAGACATGCAATCCCTCCGTGGCCAAATCCATCTCAAACTGCACCGTGGCTTCCACCGGGGACGACACAATGCTTCATTCACCTGGAAGAGATTTGACTAGACTGATTAGCTTGTGTGGGATTTCCATCAGGGCTGGTGGGGTTCAAATGTTACAGCAGCACACACATAGATCTAAAGAGAGCCTATAATGACATCCACTAATGCTGAGAGTTCAGAGGCTTGCAGCGGGAAGAAGGGAAAGCCTTGAGAACTGAGCTGATTGAATTTAAACACATGGCCAGTGATTTATGGAGACGCTGTCCTCTTTCATTATGCAAGAGGGGCATTTAACGCAAGCCAAGCACATTTGAAGCAACCAAACAAATGAAACTGTGTCATGTGGAACAGAATATATACACAACATTATTGCAGGACTTCACCACGTGACCGATGATAGAGCAGCCCACGCTGCGTGCAGTAAATACATTTCTCCAGGAGTGAGAGAGAGAGAGAGAGAAAGAGAAAGAGAGAGAGAGAGAGAGACCGACCAGCTCACTGCTCCCGGCCATAGAACCGCTGGTGAATGGTTTCAATTAAGGGATGAATTTTGGTCTGATCTGGAAAAGGAGGCATAAAGCTGAGCAACAAATCACAGAGAATTCCTCTCAGCCGGCAGTTAGCAGGTTTTAATATCAAGCAGATGCTGCTACTGCTTCAAGTCACCAACCAAACCACTGACGTATACAGAGCCTGCGCTGGGCTTGATAAGAAAAGAACCCTCTTGTTACATGCTTCTACAGCCCTCCATCACTTAGAAAGGCACTCCTAGTCATTTATAGTCCTGCTGAGGAACACTGTGTAACCCAGTCCAAGGCAGCCGGAGGAGTATGTGTTACAAGGCCCTGGAGAGATTACCCTCTCCCCCCTCCGCGGGGTGCAGTGTGGAAGCCACTCGGTGTCTTCAGTTTAGGCTAGGGTACGACCATTGATTAGCAATTCAAACACACAGTCAATGGGCCAGCGATCATTTCCCCGGGGATATCTGTCCAGCGTGACGAAGCTCCCCACCGATGACTAGACCACAGTCACAGCAGTATTTGCATTGGGAATCAATTGGACAAATCCACTCGATCTGCTTGCCGATCAGGTTAACATCAAGTGCAGCACATCGATCACTCTTGATATGTTCATCGTTTGTGCTCCTGATGAAAGAGGGGGGGGGGGACAACACCATGAGAGGATAGATTGGACGTGGTGGCCTGTTTCTCTCTCTGTGTTAGCATCCTCACAAATTGAACTGAACTCAGAACCATCACTGGGTTTTCTCAAATGGCAATTTGACCAAAAGGGAGAGTATCGAGTTTATGTTAACAGGATTTTAATCATTCAGCAGGCAAGAATAGAAGTGCAGCCTAGTATGCTATTGATAAGCATATTAGAACCTTGGAACCAAACATTTGGAAGAAAAAACTTTCTGGTGAACTAGGCCTACTTGGCCACTTTCTGTAAATGGTAAAATAATCAAAAAAAATGCTATGATAGTTATTATTTTAGCCAATTAGTGGGCTAATGGCACTTGTGCCTAACACACCCTTCAAAAAGTGATTTTCCCTCTACGCCAGGCTGAAAAAGACAAGGGTCCATTCACCATAAAGCAATATGGACATCATTTCAAAAGCCATTTCGCAAAGATTGAGAAAACTAGCTGACACAAATTACTGCAAGACAAGTAGCCTATCAAGAACAAATCTTTCTATTTGTCAAATAGGCTATTTGAAGGTTCCAAAAATTCATTTGGCACAAATAAAGGGGGTGAATAGCAAAAGTGGGTGGTTAAATTATATAACAAAATATCTTCAACACCTTGGCAGGATGTCCTTGGGGAAACAGATTTGGGATGTTGACAGCAGACAAGTGAATTTAGACCTTTTCACTCCTGTTGAGTGCAATGGATATGCTGAATACTGCTATCCCTATTATTAACTGGCAACCACAAGCATTTATCATCCTGGGTTTGCGCTGCCTCACATACAAACAGAGACAAATTTAAGGTTTGTTTCATCTCATCCTTTATCACCATCGCACAACAGCTCAAACGTTTATCAGCTGCTGGATATTTGTATCTAAATTCTCTATGGTGAAGGCAGTTACACATTGAACATGTTTTTCCTTTGTGGACCAGACCATTTTATTGCTATACAAATAAGTAGATGCAGATATACTGGTATGCAAACCAGCTGAAAGTGAAGTGGTAGTTAGGCAGCACAGATAGGTGGTTGTGTAAAATGTTCAGAAAAGAGAGTGGACTGGATGTCTTGAAACAATGCATACACAAGCGGATCATTGCACTCAACCAGGTTATTCAGACTCGTGACGTAAGATTTGGATTCATTTCCCAGAGCAATATTATGAAGAATCTGCAACCCACACAACTGTAGCTGATGAAAGTCTTGGCTCTCAAACATTTGCAGTGCTGTCAGCATTGTGCGTCTGAGAGCATTGATTGAAGACACTCTTTCAATATCAAACACGCATTCTTTAAAAACAAGTCAGAAAGTCACTGCAGAATACTTGAATAATTGATGGCGGCTTTTTTCCATTTGTTTGCAGGCGTTATCTCAAGCTCAGTAAAGTACTTCAGTAAAGAAAATGAAAATCCCAAAGGGATCAGCAGCTTTGAGTTAATTGTACCAAAGAGATTAAGTATATGCTCCCAGGCGAAAAACACATACACACATTCATCAAGCATACAGCAAGGTGGTTCAAACCTTAAAATGACTAAGATCTATGATACATATACAGTACTTTCAAAAAAGGAGAAAAAAAACATTTCGTCCATAAGGCATAACCTGTCAAACAAGCCATGAATCATTTGTCATCAGAACGTCACATAGATCTCATAGGGGCTAATTTAGAGTGTACAGAACAAATGTCATCTTGTTTAACTTCCTGAATGTTGCAGACAGGATAAACAAACAGCTACAAAGGCCCTTGGTGACACATCCTGTTTTGATTATCTGACACCCACACACACACCTCCTCAACTCTGACAAACAGCCCACGCTTCAGAAAATCTCACACTACATTTGCATCAAAACACAACATGCATAGCACAATCTTAATAATCAATCAACGATCAATCAACAATGAATCGACAAATCAATCAAAACTAAATGTCGTGATCTGTCAAACTATGATATATGGAAATGTATGGGTAATTGTTAGTGATTATGGTCATTATGGTCATATGCAGGCTTCTGAATCAGTTTAAAAGAACATCGGATGCATGCTGGTCCATTCTGATATGATCCATTAATGGCTGTAGACAGTGTATCTGTCTACAGCCATCAGGGTAGTATGGTACCCTGGTCCTGTGTGGGCATGTGATTCAAACTGATCTTTTTGAAGGCCTGACATGGCATACAACATCATGATGCTTCAGAAAAGTGTGCTTTTCTCTTTTCCAAGTGCTTTCAATTTATCTCCGGTAAAGTATTTCTAAATAATTGGCAGTTTAAAATTGCTGGGGGAATGATGAGTGCAATCATTGCCAGAGCTGGATTCAATTTAGCGCCTGGTCAATGCTGGATGAATATATCATTGCAACATTACATTCACAATTGCAGTTTGATTCACAGAAATGTGTGAGCATCAGCAACTAGAATCTGCTGAGGCTTTAGTTAACAGTGCTATGGACAGGCCCTTGGGAGGGATGCTATTTTGTACTTCTGTGTCAACAGAAAGCTTTTTTTTTGGTCTACCATCAGGTGCTAACAATTTTTTGTTTTGTTTGCTTGAAGTCTAGCCTTCACACACCGAACACACACACACTCTGTCACATATGGCAGAATATCTTCTTCAACTAAATGATGCTGTGTGATTAATACACATGGCAAAGCCACAAGCACATTGGAAAAATCTGTGTGTCATCTGCTTTACACGTATCTTCATAACAGGGATATTGCAGGGAGGTGTGTGTGTGTGTGTGTGTGTGTGTGTGTGTGTGTGTTTGTGCTGTTTTTGAAATAAAGCAGATGTGAGCCAAATGTCTCACCATCAAAGAAATGGCCACATACTGCAAGCAGAACTGCTTCCAGGCAGAGGCATATACAAACAACTAAGAAATATATGATGATGTGAAAATAAAATGGCCTCCCATGACCAAGAAGTCATTCTCTCACGCTGTCGAACCATTTTTCCTCCTCGCAACTCAGTCATCCTCTAGCCCGGGGCCGCTGCCGTGTCTGTGGATGTTAACATCAGTCTATTGGGCAACAAAAGACATAGAGGGCCACGCCAAAGACACAACAAATCAAGATGGCAAGAAAAGCAGACACTGCCGACTGCAGTACATCCCCACTGTGGCCTGCAGATTCTATTTCAGTCAACCTATGCCACTGCGAAACTCTCTTTCTGAGAAGGGCCCCAATAAAGGCCAGATTTACTGGGCTGACAGTATTTACCCATAGCCAAAGGCGAGCAGCTGAGCCTTCCAACTCGATTAGCTCTCGCTGGACTCTTTGCCATTAGTATCAGAAGACAAACAAGCCTCTGTCAACATTGCAGGAGCGTAGCACAACACAGGGAATAAAGAGTGCTGTTAGTTGATCCCCTTCCACTCTAAATAAGCTGGAAATTATTTAGTGTCAACAAGCAACGGAGCTGACGGATTGCTCAGCACAAAGTGAAATATCAGGATATGGTATAATGTTACCAGCTGGTAATGAGGGCAATTCATGCAGCTTCATAATCAGCATACAGAGGGGAAAGGGATTTTGATTCCCTCACCAAAAACATATTTCCGTCTAAGAGGCAAACTATCCTTTATTACTAATAAAACATATTATATATGATAGGACTTAATAATAAAACAGATCCTAGACCTTCTACTTCAAGTACTAAGTATCATCGAGTACAGATTGAGACCTACTAATCTGGCATGTTTGGCTGTCTTTTAGCAGGGGGGGGGGGGGGTGCAGGCATAGTACAAAGAGAGCAGGTAAGGCAAAAGTGAGAACAGAGAAAAACAAGAACCCAGAAATTACATAGCAACAGCACAACTGTTAGAGCACCTTAATGGCAGGCCTTGAGTGGGGGGGAGAGGCTCACAGTAAAGTGGGGCGCAAGGATAGCAGAGATTGCTCGTGAAAACCTGCACAGTAAGATATCCATCCTTTTAAAGCCCAGCAGCCACTCATGCAGTCCTGCTAAAAGAACATAAAGGACCAGCATTAGTAGAGACAATGTTCTTTACACAGCTGAAAGGATAATCAAATGGTTTAGCTCAAGAAATGAGCACGGTGTCCGGCAGATTACATCTGTAGAAGTGAACAAGACATCGCCAGTGTCAAGATGAAAGTTAAAGGAGAGCGAAACATCACACACTGATGTGTTCTTCTCATCAGCTTTATTTACTGTAAAAGTAGAGTGTCACGCCTCAACATAACTGGATTCAACCAGCTCCAACCAAAGTGCTCTAGATAGGACGTGGGAGTTGTGATCGTGAACTGCAGTCGTTTCATAGCTCGGTTTCACTGTTGTTGTGTACTCTACTGAGACTCCAAGATAGCAAGAAGTGTTGCAACTAATTAAAACGGTGAATTGAATTTGATGCTGCCACCACACTGATAATACAGTGCCTTAATATTGCGCAATTTAATTAACTTCAAGAAAACACACAAACTTCTTAAATATTGGACTGTGGCAGACACTTGACGCCATTACCAACCAGGGGGAATACTGTGTAACAGTAGTGTTTGTACACATTATAGCTCTGTCCCTCATTTTAGATTGCTTTCAAAAATGAAAAAATAGATCAGAACACAAAACAAAACAAATCCAACGTATTTAAATAACGTGAAAGCAAAGACGCTGAGAGTTTCTTACTGTCTGGGTATTGTGTAACTAACTCTTGTAGTTTTAAATGTTAAATTGAATTTTGCAAATTGAATTTCAGTGTACAGAAAATAATACACATTGTGTGAGTACAACCATTTTGGGGACCTAACTCCACAGATGACCACTGCGGAGCTATGGGCATTCTTACATATTCCTTTGTGCTTTTAAAGGCACAACACCCAGAAAAGAACACTCAGGGGGAGCTGTGGTGCAAGAAGCAGCATCCCTGTACCATGAATGGGTCGGAATGCCCATGGGGACCTGGTTCGAGTCCAACTCGCTGACATTTCTCAATCCCTCTCCTGATCTCTCAAGCTCACTTCTTGTCTCTCTCTACTGTCCTATCTGGTTAAGGCATAAAAGCCCAAAAATAAATCTTTAAAAAAAAAAACACTCAAGTTATCTAGTCATCCTCATCCAAAATACCAGGGGTTTGGATCACTTTGATCAGATTGTTGCTCAGAGCTGGGTTCACAATGAGAACAGTATTGATAGTTGTTGACAGTATCTATAGCTTATTATGGTTGCATCCATCACGTGTATGGAGCAGAATCTACCTAATGAAAAAGACACTAAAATTGCACAGAGCAGAGCAGACCTAAAAGTGGTGAAGACATATGCTGTAGCTGCCCAAGACTGTGAGACAATGAGAAAAACATTAACATTAAAATGCAAAGTTTTCACAAATATTTAGACAGAAACTGTAAGCCTTAAACAGCCCATGGCATGCAGGACCCGTCTTCTGACTCGCATGAACATTACCACATCCATAAGGCTGTACCACGCTGCTTGTTTACATGAAAACCTTAGGCTAGGCCAAACTGACTCGGGACATGTCCTAATTGAAAACATTTCAAGGTTGCATGGACAGTTTGACAGAAATTGCATTTCATGTAACAGTGTTGGGGAGTAACGAGTTACATGTAATTGCGTTACGTAGTTTAATTACAAAATAAATGTAACACTAATACATTACAGTTACTGGAGAGAAATGTGTAATTAAATTACAGTTACTTACGACATTTTTCAAAATTACAATTTGAATTACATCTTAATACTGTCAGCAAAACCTTGCTCAAATGTATATTTAAAAAAAAATGTTTCGCATGTTTTTCTGGCTACTGTACAAACACCCCCGTTGTCATTTCCCTCCACAATAGTTTGATCCAGAACTTTCTGTGTCTCTATCACGTCTACAGCGCCATCACGTCTGCTAGTAGGCCTACATGCCTGTGCATGCAGCGATCTGAATTTCAGTTGCTAACAACCTACCAGAAATGTATCACAGAAATTGAAAAGTAATCAAAAAGTAATCAAAAAGTAATTAGTTACGTTACTCAGATAAAGTAATTCAAATAGTTACACTACTATTACATTTTTAACAGGGTAACCTGTAACTGTAACGAATTACATTTCTAAAGTAACCTCCCCAACACTGCATGTAAACATCATACTGTTTGAAGATCATAATACAACGCCAGCCTTTGGTAAACCAAGGTTTAGATAGATTCAGAGTGCTGTTTGGAGATTTTAAACACGCGCTCTCTGTGCTCACAAAATGCAACTAATGTGAAGTAGATCTGTTGCTTGAAAGACACACAGATGACTCAAAACTTATTGGCTTCATTGTATATTGCAAAATAATTCTATTTTCGAGGGCTTTGATGCACGATCGGAATGACGTTTATAATATATCATTAGGGTCTAGAGAAGGTCCCTTCCTACATGAGCCTATAAATGCTGTCTGGTCAATGACAATTTGTTTTGTTTTGTTGTTGTAATGATATTACTAACTTAGATCATAAGGGCAAGTAGATGATGGCTTAATATCCATTTCTTGGTGGACTACCCGTTTAAATGTATAGGTTTTATCACTTAAAACTTCTGATTACAACATTGTTGACTGTTCCCTTGATTCAATTAGTTATATTTCTCAGAACCCCTAGCCAAAGGACAAACTGATTGCATTACAATCTTACATTTTATGCAGTCCTATATCAGGCAGGGAAAAATTGCCCAGCTTTAACAGTGTTCACATATGCTCATAACAGACAAATGCCCCATAAAGTATCAATTTCCTCTTTTCTTTTAGCATTTCAAGTAGACGTTCTCAGAGCTAAATTTGTGCCATAATTCCCTGCCACTCTGGGAGTGAGCGATCCGATCCAGGTCTTTGTGTTGTTCATAGTGCCAGTCTTTTTTGCAGCCTCTCCTGTCCCACTGGGGGCCATGCAGTAATTGCTCATTTCTCTCCCATTAATGTCTGTGCTTTTGTGGAGTCCACTGTCCCCTGACTCCGCTTACTCTCTCTGCCAAGGAATTTAATGAGGTCCAGCTATCCTCAGCTTGCTAAGTGACAACCCTGTGAGAATGACGAATACAGACACATAGACACACACACACACACACACACACACACACACACACACACACACACACACATACAGACAGACAGACAGAGACAGAGATGAAGACAGAGACGCAGACACGGTGTTCTCCAAATGGAGTCTGCATTTTGTGAGGGGCTGGTTTGTCCACTGTTCTGAGGTGAACATAACAAGCGTAGACTGCTCGTCTGTGAACCTATGTAACCTCTGCTGTAGATTAAATACATTATGCTAAAAACTGTAAATAATGTCAGTATGGATGAGTAGAGTGCATTGTAATGGACTTTACTGTTGCTACACAGCTTCATGTTTGGTTTTCTCCTTTGAGATGCTTTGTTTGGTGAAGCCTTGCTATCAGAGGCCAACTGATTCAAATGAGCCCCATCACAAACTCTCCAGCCTTTGAAGTGACCAACCTCCTCTGAGATGGAGAAGAGAAGGACAGGCAGACAGGCGCTGCACAACCCCATGTTTCTCCTACTCCAAAGCTGACCAACACCTTGAGATCTGGAAGCACACTAAGGGATAGTATGTCTGAGATGTAACAAACACATTTGCATTTATTTACTCTACTCTGACAACTCATAAAGACATGTAATCATACCGCAGGTTTAAAAATACATACATTTGTAGAGCGTTTATTTCAAAGTCAGTAGTGAATTTTGGAACATTTTGATGTTACTGGAATCCATGGTTACAGCAATGTATGACAAAATTCTATACAATGAAAGTATGTTGGAGAGTTAGTTGAGTACACTCTCAAAAAAAACAAAAAAAAATCCATCACAAGGTAATTTACATATGGTACTTTACAGTCCCTGTCATTGGAAAACCTACAAGCCCTTTTTTGAGTAAAATGCCAGTTAATGTCATGTTAATAAAAGTCATCATCAATTCACTTTTCAAAGAAAGAAACAATACAAAATAAAATAAAATCATATATATATATTTATATATACAAAAAAAAAACCTCTGTACAGTGCGATACACTGAGAACAGTGTGGCTATACGGAGAAAACTACCCTTATAAAAAATGCTGCAGAATAAAGCAATCAACCTCGGTTTCCTGAAAGTGGTCCGTGTTGGCCGTTGGTTGCTTGGTCAGAATGTACTCATCAAAAAAGAAGGCGTTTCAGTAAAACACTGTTGTGGAGATTACCTGGAGAACTATGGGAGGAAGTCCATCCACTGCTGACAGCTCACTCGAAGGCTTGATTAATAATCGGCACAGGTTCCCTAGTGGAGTGCCCTGTGCACGGGCTCATAGTAGAGCAGCGATCGCAGATGCAGACCTTGATGAGGTATTCAGCTTGCCGAAACTAGGGGGAAGGGGGATTCTACATTTAAAAACAATAAAACACAATTTCAGTTCAGTCTTTTCAATGTTTGTTCTGTTCAGTTCAGTTCTATTTGCTTTTGTTCCTCCGGGCAGGTTAGTGTCGCTTCTTATTGGACGATTCCTGAATCGATGGAGGCCTGCTTCCTCGTGGTCTTGGGGGGCGGGGGAGGTGGAGTCTTGCTGGGCAGAGGGGGTGGCAGATGCTGAGAACACAGAGTGATAGAAGAAGAAGAAGGAGGGAGAAAATAGAGAATTCAATAACAGGCAGCTAATGCACCCAACCTAGATGCTAACCACTTTAATGCACACACTCCAAACAGATGGGATCCTCTGGGAACACACTCGCTCCATCTCACCCTGATATGTTTACCGTCTGCCGCCTGATACTGGCACTCATATATTCTCTATAATCCCCCTCCATGGCTTAGGTTTGTAAGCTGATACCTTGGTGCTTTAATGATGGCTATCAAGGCCAGGTAAGAGTGGAGAGCTTTCCGGAAAGCCTCCGCACCTGAGTCTGTCTCTGTCATCGCCATTCTCCTTTTATCAGAGAACTTTTCTATCATGCGCCGGAGCATTAGAGTTTGGTTATGTGGTGGGGTGTGGAGCGGAGGTGTTCACCTTCAACTTGCTCTTATCCCCCACTGTTCACGTGCTCCCCACTGAAACTTCTGATGACACACCAGGCTTAATGTCACAGATTCACACATGATCAATGGCACAAGCAGTGCCCATGAGACGCTAACACACACTGTGTGTGTGTGTGTCTCTCTGTGTGTGTGTGTGTGTGTGTGTGTGTGTGTGTGTGTGTGTGTGTGTGTGTGTGTGTGTGTGTGTGTGTGTGTGTGTGTGTAGGCCTGCAGAGAGGGGGCTGCTGTCACTCCATTGTGAGAGCATCTGCTCCCAGTAAATCACTGTCACCTCGCTGTGCCAGTTAACTGCAGAGGACTCCATTTTACTAGCTGTCTGTGACACGCACCAGTGGATAAACAAGATTAGTGAAGGGCCGAGCATAGAGGAGGGACTGAGGAGAGAGAGAGAGAGAGAAGAGAGAGAGAGAGAGAGAGAGAGAGAGAGAGAGAGAGAGAGAGAGAGAGAGAGGGAAATAAATGTAGCAGAGAAGAGAAGTGAGTAGAGGAGAGGAGAGGACAAGAGAGATGATGTGGAGAGATGGAGGAGAGACCTTATGAAGACAATGATCAACAGCAGGTGAGGAGCTGTGGATGGATGGGGAGGAGGTGTAATCATGTCATCCATCAGCTTGTGCCGTTAAGCACAGCTGTAAAGTGCACATCAATAACGGCACTGGAGCCATGTTTAACCCACACACGCTGATAACAGTGTATGATACAAAGTCTCGAACACACACACACACACACTCTCATAATACATGATGTGCTCAGACCCACCGGACCAGTAGACAGACACAATCTCAGAAGAACTCATCTGTGTGCATACACACACACACACAGACAGTACACACATACCCACGTACAAGCAGACACAATCGCAGAAGTATTCACACTCACACAAACTCTTCCAAGCAATAACTGGCAGAGGTGTGTGTGTGTGTGTGTGTGTGTGAGTGTGTGTGCTGTGAGTGTGGCTG
Source organism: Sprattus sprattus (assembly GCF_963457725.1). Taxonomy (NCBI): domain Eukaryota; kingdom Metazoa; phylum Chordata; class Actinopteri; order Clupeiformes; family Clupeidae; genus Sprattus; species Sprattus sprattus. The sequence goes on along the minus strand of NC_137922.1, from coordinate 31,663,419 downwards.
ACATACGTACCCTGTGATGTGGCAGAGGAGGGGAGGCCTGGTGGGGCTGGTGTGTGTGTGTGTGTGTGTGTGTGTGTGTGTGTGTGTGCTGTGAGTGTGGCTGGTATACGTACCCTGTGATGGGGCAGAGGAGGGGGATGCGTGGTGGGGCTGGTGTGTGTGTGTGTGTGTGTGTGTGTGTGTGTGTGTGTGTGTGCTGTGAGTGTGGGTGACATACGTACCCTGTGATGGGGCAGAGGAGGGGGAGGCGTGGTGGGGCTGGTGTGTGTGTGTGTGTGTGTGTGTGTCTCTGAATGTGTGTGTGTGTGTGTGTGTGTGTGTGTGTCTGAATGTGTGTGTGTGTGTGTGTGTGTGCTGTGAGTGTGGGTGACATACGTACCCTGTGATGGGGCAGAGGAGGGGGATGCGTGGTGGGGCTGGTGTGTGTGTGTGTGTGTGTGTGTGTGTGTGTGTGTGTGTGCTGTGAGTGTGGGTGACATACGTACCCTGTGATGGGGCAGAGGAGGGGGAGGCGTGGTGGGGCTGGCCAGCTCAGAGTTGTCCATCAGGTTTCCGTAGTCGGCCATGCTGCCTTTCATTGGCAGCGGGGGCGGGACTTCCCCTTTCTCTGCGCAGCCCATCCCGTTCAGCTCAAGATCTGTCAATCAACGACACAAACAAAGAAGTCACAATCAGCTCAGATCTGGTGTGTCAGTCCTGATGTAACGTCTCCTCTGTCAAGTAGCAGGTTCTCCCCTCAACTTCAAACCCACTGCACTCCGAGCGCCCACCACCGTGGGAACGCTCTGTGTGTTGTCTGATCCCTCTGTAGCTTGTTTGGACCGCAGGCTAACTCTGGAGACGCTGGTGCTGATGACATACTGTGTAACGGCTAGACCGTCAAGGGTTTTGGCGGTGGGGGTGGGGGTAAAGGGAGACTAGGAGAGTCTGCGACAGGGAGGTCGTGAGTCGATGAAATAAGAGGCTGTCTGTCATGAAGTGATGCAAAGATTGAGGGATAAATCAACAACATAGAGAAGGTGCCGGATGAGAGGAGTTTCCATTTCAGTTTCTGAACGCTGAAAAATAATCTATATGGAGCACATTTTCTTACACCCAAAACCCAGACAATAAAGCTGATGATCAAGCCTAGTTAGGAGATTAAAACTGATTCTATTAACCAAGGGTGCTTCTGAGTCTGACAACTGGTTTGGGGAATGTGAGCTGGTGTTATATTGAATGTCATTACACCATCACTGCTGTTCACAAATGGGCTGAATTTGCCACTCTGAGGGGGAAGCAATGCGTTCCATTCTCCTTTTCAAAGACTGGTCATTAACCTGTCATGGGGCTGGTGTCTTATGAAATGTGAGCCCATCCTTAGGTAGGCGAGGAGCGGGAACAGAGGTGAGGTCACGGCTGAGTTAATCAATGCTCTCATCGATGTGGTGAATGAGCGGTGCTGATGGGAGGAGTACTCACTGGAGCCGGAGAGCAGGCTGAAGGACAGCTTGGCCCTGGGGGTGATGGGAGGAGGGCCCCCTGCCGCTGCTGACATCCCCGAGGGGGTCGGGGGGCCAGGGGACACGGACAGGCGCCGGTCAGGGCCCAGAAGGTTGATCACCTGGCTCTTGGGCCTCTGGGGCCGCAGTGGACTGATCTGAGGTCAGAGAAAGAGGGAGGTAATTAGGGTTAGTGCATATATGAACATGTTAGCACTGGAACTAAAACCACTGAGTGGGGAGGGTGTGTGTGTGTGTGTGTGTGTGTGTGTGTGTGTGTGTGTGTGTGTGTCGGTGAATGTGAGTGATTTGCTGCTGAATTTAGAGCATTGCAATTGAAATGTCAAAACCTGATAATGGTAACTTTGTGAAATAATTCTTAGTGGATGTAGCCTCAAGTCATATTTATTTTCTGATTTCATTTTTGTAATCACTTAGGAGGAGGTGTTTCAGGTAGCTGAGAATGCCAGTTGTGAAGCACAGCAATCAGACACAGGCCAGAGTGGGAGGAAAGCATAGGGATATTTAGATGGTGTTTGTGATTGTGTGTATGTGTGTGTGTGTGTGTGTGTGTGTGTGTGTGAGTGTGTGTGTGTGTGTGTCTCTGTGTGTATGTGTGTGTGTGTGTGTGTGTGTGTGTGTGTGTGTGTGTGTGTATATGTCTGTGTGTGTGTGTGTGTGTGTGTGTGTGTGTGTGTGTGTGTGTGTGTGTGTGTGTGTGTGGGCAAAATTGACATTCTAGCTCAAAATGTCCTGTCCTTTTTTGAGATTGACAAACTGGAATGTTTAGAGTGCACAGCACTACAGGAAAGCTTTGCACAGCGTTAAAAAGCACTAAAAGGACATTTTGAATGAAAATGCGCCTTTGAAATACGTAGAAATCTGTGAAGGAGGATGATGATCAGCAGCCACTCATGAAACATGACCCGGCAGTTGTGCCAAGAGTCATCGTGAAATGGGGCATTTTTGATAAATAATACATTCCCCATAAGCCACATCATAACACATCAATGGAGGGCCACTACAGAGGAAAATTGCTTTCCGATCCTCAATAGGCTTGTTCATCTTCTGCAAACACGTGGGCGATGATCTCTCCACAAATATTAGGCCGCTTTTGAAAATACATAAAAGCCAACCAAAAGCCAAAGATAGGCGCGCTCCATTCCCCCCAGCGCTCTCAATGAAAGCACAATTGATTTTCAGACCTGGTCCATTTTGCCGGGGAATGGAGGCCGAGCTGACACAGTGGCAGTGAAATACTAAATGGCATAAAATCCACACTGTCCGGCAGTGCCACTTCACACGGAGAGATTGAAGAGGACGGGGGCAGCACCTTCATCAGTCATGACGCAGAGGCAGGCAAAGTCAGACAACAACACGTCGAGGAGTGGCCTCTTACAACTGTCACCTGAGCAGCGTCCACTACTCTCACGACAGGCCCCAGCTGTCTGGTACAAGGGTCGTGTCCTCTACAGGCCTCTGGCTTAACCTACAGAGTGGGCCTCAATCAAAGAGAAACTCTTCAAAGACAGCAAAAGTTGATCTATGTAGCTGGCTGTAATATGTAGTGTTATACATACAAGTAACATACTGGATGTGAGAATATGCTTGGAATGAGTATTTTTCTACATGAGTATGCATGGGAAGAATATACTTAGGTCTGTTTCTGCATTTGCATTTTGATAAATGTGAGGTGTGTGTGTGTGTGTGTGTGTGTGTGTGTGTGTGTGTGTGTCTGTTCCTCACCATCTCTGAGAGTATGACCATCTCAGATGAATGTGTGAGGTGTGTGTGTGTGTATGTGTATGTGTGTATGTGTGTGCGCGTGTGTGTGTGTGTGTGTGGTGTGTGTGTGCGTGCGTGCATGCCCGTGTTCCTCACCATCTCTGACAGTATGACCGTCTCAGAGGGCTGTGTGTGTGTGTGTGTGTGTGTGTGTGTGTGTGTGTGTGTGTGTGTGTGTGTGTGTGTGTGTGTGTGTGTGTGTGTATGTTCCTCACCATCTCTGACAGTATGACCGTCTCAGAGGGCTGCAGGGTGATCTCGGTGGCCTTGAGCTCCTTGTCGAAGCTCTCCTGGTGCTTGCTGTTCCTCTTCTCCTTCTTCTTGTCCTTGTCCTTGCGTTCCCTCTCCGGCTCCTCTCGGTCCAGCTTGTCCTGGGACTTGCAGTGCACTTTCTTTGGCAGTAAGGGCTCCAGGGTAAACCTGGTGTAAGGGCAGAGAGATGTGGAGGAGGTGGTTATGGGCAGGGTAAGTGAGTGCTGGCCTTCTGAATGCCATTCAAGGCAAACATACCAGTACCAGTCAAATGTTTTTTCTCTACTTTTATTATTTCCTACATGGTAGAGAACACTTTTTTTGTTTAGTTCATCATTCCATATTTGTTCTTTCGTAGTATTAATCTACAATGTAGAAAATAATAAAAGTAAAGAAAAAACTTTTGACTGGTACTGTATCATCAGACATTTAGTGGAGCTTGTGGAGCTGCAGCCTTGGATATCCTGGCAGCTAGCATGCTAACTCTGGCTGATCAGACTCTCCTCAGTCAACCAGGTGCTAATGAGGCTTCACCTCTCTCTAAGCTCCTTGGGTCCCCAAGAGACCCCATGTCTTTCATCTCAACTCGTACTTGACAAACCTCGTGACTTAAACATGGCCGACTCAACCTCAAACCGTCAATTCAAAAGGCGACCTCTAAAACGGGACGCGTTCAGAAGCAGTAGTCACACTGCCTTTGTGAGGCTCTCCATCTAGCTCATTAGGCGTTTCATGTGTGGCTATGATCCAGCCACTGTGGCAGGGCCAATGTGGGTCCTCTTAATGAGACGGATTAAATAATTAAATAACAGCACAGGCACCACACTGCCCTTTGCTAACAAACAGCCTTCATGAGAGCATCACTGAAGGTTTTCTTTCCAGGCAAAGTCACTAATGAATCTTTCACAGTTGCCGGGCTCCTCTGATTGAGCCTCTCATTGCAGCCAATAGCATCAATCCTCTTCCAGAGGCATGGTAATTGGCTGAATATCGATTGCTCCCAACAAGACCTTTCAGAATTCCCTTGATGTGGTCAGTGTGTTCTCGTCCTTGCTTTTCTTAGCTGACCATTTGATACTTGGCATCTTTTCAAAAAATGAGAATGAGGTTTTGCTATTTTCAAATGCTTTCAATTGCTTGATCAAAGGAGGCTTTTTCTCGTTTTTGAAAGGAATGTCTTTTTTTTCTCTGACAACCAGCAAAAGTCTGTTCTGTACTGTTGTGCACTAATAGAGGCCAACTCAGACAGTCAGTGGAGGCCAAAAGAGTGTGAACGCCACTGTAACGCCATCAGCAGGAGCCTCCATATGATTAGCGGATCACTGAAATGCCCAGGCGGTGGTGACCTCACAGGTGAGAATTTCCATATCAGTCGTGTGAAATCGTGCTGGAAGCTGCCGTGTGCTAGCCGCGGTGATGGATGGGCCGTCGCCGTGGTAACTCACCCGTCAGAGCCGGGCCTGGAGGGGGAGTTGTCGGAGGAGATGGAGGTGACGGAGGCCACGGACAGTGGCCGCTGGGAGGAGGGCATGGTGAAGGAGCGGACCATGGAACGAGGCCTCTGACCACCCCGACGCTCGTCTGCCCCTGGCTGCTTTCACACACACACACACGCACACGCACACGCACACGCACACGCACACGCACACGCACACACACACACACACAGAGACACACCCACAGGCACACGCACACACAAAGAAACAGAGAGAGAGAGAGACACACACACACACACACACACACACACACACAAAGAAACATTTTAGTGAGTATCTGTATACTAAAAAAAATCTATTGACTAATATTCACGAAAGCACAGAGTGGAAAACAAACACCCATTCCAAGAACAAACCATCACAGTGCTCGAGCATGCGAGACTGTACCCCTGTTGAACATCAACCCAAAAGCTCTCTCCTGCAGCCTCCCCCATGGGTCTCCTGAGCTAAATGAAGTGTTGAGAGATGAGCCCCAGTCCTGCTCCAGGTGTCCTTGAGCTGTCCTCTGTGAGGAGATCCATCATGCTACTGCTGCTGCTAGCGTGCACACACCTACCTACCCACCCACCCCAACCCTCCCCCTCCTACCACTGCTGCTGCTCAGAGGACACCTGGCCTGATCAGAACACCACCCCCCACACCCCTTTCCGTTATCAATAACTGCTACCTGCCACCAACGCCCAGGTTGGAGGCCCACAGCTCCGGTCAGAATTAAGAGCTGTGTGGCAACGTGCACCACGGGTCTGTCTGCGGCGGTGAAATATTGGGTACAGGAAGGGAGCTGAGGGAGGCCTTGTGGGGAGAGGGGGGTAAATAAGCTCCTGCCACTTTGTAAAGAAGGAGTGAAAACAAGGTCGTTTGGCTGTCATTTGCTATTTGTGTGCACAGCGGCAGAGTTCACTGAGCCAAATGCACTTAATGTATGAACTTAATACCAAGTTCCAGCAGAGGAATGGGACTTCAGACTCTATGGAAACATTTGTCTGGCAAACTCAGAATTGCAGAATTTCAGATTTTTAAGGTTTTCTCATCTTTGCCAATTTCGATGTAAAAGTTATTGTTGTCGTAGTGTAGAGCCCACACAGGATCACAGGTCTAGCTCTCCTGATTGTGGTATAAGCAAACTTGGGCACAGTAGCCCATTTTAAATTGAGATCCCAGTATATTACCATTACTGCCTTGTTTGTTTCCACTGAACCTAACAAAGACATTCATAGCATAATGAACATTCAAACATAATTCAAAGCATTCATAGCATAACATAATGCTGCCCCAGCCTGTGTTTCTAGAACGTTCTGGTAGCAGAGGTGTGGCGTTAAGCATAACATCTAGAATGACCTTTAATGCCACGTTCAAGACCACTTGGGAGAAGAAAAATATCCCCATTCTGAATGAGGCGTGTCATTTAATCAATCGTTATCAAAAAAGGAACCCAACAGAAACATTCATAGCAATGTTCGGGCTGAAGGTAAGTTGGTGTGCATCGTGTGCAACATGTTAATACTTATGTCGGATTGGTGTATTCTGACAACACAGTAAAGTCTTGCTTCATTTTGGTTTGCTGCTAGGCTGCATCACGACCTAATCCCACCATGCTGGCTCTGCCACAGACACAGACACAGATTCGGCTCTGTGACTACCTCTGCTGTCGGCTTAAAGGCGGAACAACAATGCTCCACCATTTGGTGTTTGTACGTCTAATACAGAACCATGAGGCAGAATAATTGCGCAACATTCCCACCTTGAACAGGCTGTTTTAAAGGGGCTTATGTCATGTGTAATGTCATTTTTTTTCCCATTCACTGCATAAATGCAGGCAATGTGCATTTTCTCAACGTTCCACTGTATTTCCCTTCCTTTATCTTCCCTCATTTTCACAGACACACACACACAAACACACACACACACACACACACACACACACACACACACACACAGGAGAAAGAACCTGAGGGAGTCTCACCAGGGTCTTAACCCCATACGTCTTCTCCACCTTCTCCCTGAGCTGCTTGAAGCAGGCCTCCAGGCGCTCATGGAAGGGCCTCAGAGCCTCTGTCACCTTCTCACCATGGATACGCACACCATCTGCCAGGTACGGGATCTAATGGGGGGGAGAGAGAGAGAGAGAGCGAGAGAGATGATCAGGAAATGGAGTTGAGCAAACTGTTATTATGTTGTATGATTTAAAGCACTGCATTCTAGTCCCAGTGGCACATCTACAGTGCGCTGTGCAATTAACTTAATACTATTCCACCTTTCACAGACACTTAAACACATGCATTCAATGCACACAAAATGACACACACAATAAAAACCAAAGGCAGAGGATAGGCCAGGACAAACGTAAATCAGAGTGTATCTGCTGTATGTGCTTTAGATGAAGAATGCAGCCAAGGGCAGGTGACATTCATCCCATCCCCCCACCAGACCTGCGGGTAATTTACGAGGCCATGCCAGCGCTGCCAACCCACAGCCACATACTGTGCTTACAGTCTCACACCACTGGAGCCTGATGGGCGAATCTGCAGACAATTCATACATCTTCACATTGTAGGGCATTCTGTTCACCTTCAACACACGCATGGGAGCCATGTTTACTCTCCATAAGAGAAAGTGTGACAGACAGAGAGAGAGAGAGAGAAAGAGAGAGAGAGAGAGAGATACAGAGGTAGAGGAAAAGGAAGAGAGATGAAAGGATAAAAACAGGGAACACAGAACCAAGGCTACACTTTAACAAAACACACTTCTCAAGATGAACGGCCTACCCTATTTTCCCAGCCACTCTGGAAGTAAACAACTCGTCAGACATGGCCAGGCCATCAGAGCCCCTGCGTCTCAACATGGAAGATAAGCGTGCTAGTGGATGCTCCAGTGAACATGTCCGTGCTGATGACAGGAAACTGGGAATTAAAGGGAAGCACTTCCACCTCGGAGTGTCTGGGCAGGCCTGGCAGCCTAACGAGGGCTGGCAGCTGGAGCCAAAACAGGTAGGGACAGGTAGCTCAGATGCTAATGACTGCCGATGCACTCCCACACCCCTCCAGCGGTCGCAGGACAGGAGCGACCGACAGGGTCTGCCACTTAGGGGCCTGATACTGGGATGAGATGCTGCATATAGTCCTTGAGTGTCAGTCCTCAGCAGTGCCAGTTTAACTAGGCACACAGTTCTCCATTCAGCGTTGGCAAAACATGTAGAAAATTAACAGTAAATACTTCAGAGCGAAGGAGAATATACCGACAAATCGTGCTCTTATTTAGTTTGTGGGCAGTGTGAAAAATCGACTTCAGATTCCATGGTTCTGGATTTGGGCTTGTAGCCGAAGACAAATCAATCGCGTATTGCACTGCATTTTGTCTGTGTTTACAGGGAGAGACATGCCACTCATCCACCACGCCCACAGACACAGGCTGTGAAGGGGAGGCTGGGCACCGGGGGGAGGAGGGGGCGGTGGTGGCGGCGGCAGTGGGTGATACCTCCGGGGAGGAGGAGGGTGAGTGTGAGGGTAGCAGAGCATGGCATCCACATCGCTGCACTCCCGACCGCCCGCCCACCTGCCTAGTTAAAAGGACAATTTGCTCCAAAATGCAGACGATGACTGACGGTGAGGAAGACGGGAGCGGAGGAAAGAAAAGCCGAAGAGCACTTATTGAATTGGCTGTCGGCCCACTCAGAGAACTTAAAAGTTGCAGACTAGGAAAGCAAAAAGGAGAAGAAGAAAAGATGCTGACGCAATGTACTGAAATCTTCTGTGCTGAATTTCTTCTTCTTCGTCCAAACTTTCATGCACACACATCAGACTGCAAGCTGTCTCAGTGAGTTAGTGTTTACACAGTGCATGAAGCAGATGAATACCGTGTCCATGAGAGGCCCAATCACTGAAGGCTCAGAGCTCCTGGGAATATCAGTTTGTGACCTTCAATGGAAACTGAGCTAATGAACCAGAGACTCTACTTCTCAGAACAGCCAAAAGCCCAAGGTCCAAGAACACATTTGGTTTTTGCTGGATGGTTTTGTCTTTTTAAAATGCAGTGAGGCGCAGGCGTTTGATGCCTTGTGATATAGAAGCGCTGGCTACTGGCTGACATTTAAGCAATGGATAGTGGCTGTAGCGCCGCTGCCATATTACAAACCCTTACCATCGCAACAGGGATCTCTCACAGAGGGGGAGAGGGAGTGGAGACAGAGACACCAAAAAGTGAGACAGACAGTGAGAAAGAGAGGGAGAAAGAGAGGAAGAGAGAGAGCGAGAGAGAGAGAGAGCGAGCGAGAGAGATAACCAACAAAGAGGGGGAGAGTGACAGAAAGAATGATGTGTCAAAACTCCCATCTCCAGGGAAACCCATGACTTTTTTAGGTTGTGTGATTATATAATTCAGGAGGGGAGGGGAAGCATAGCAACAGTCGAGTGGTTGGTTACTCTGCAGAGCAATATAGAAATTCTCTCACACTGCAAACTGGGTACTCCCCTATTATATAACAAACAGGAACATTTCACCCCAAATACAAATCCTCCCATTCACCACTTCTGCAATGTAAGTGCAGTTAAGACATACAAAATGGGTTACTCAGCAGAATGTCATTGGCCAGAAGAAATTGGTCACCTTTCCTTACCCATTACGTAAAAATAACTACTCTCTAGGAAAAAAAGCTATGTAGTGAATACCCACGATAAATTCCTGCACTTCTCAAATGTTCATATTACATCATAACATGAGGCTACATATTCCAAAAAGATATTAGATTAAAAAAAATTAAAAGATTAGTATTTTCTGTAGCACAGAGCCCTCTCAATAAGATCTTGTTCATTCAACTAGAGATTATTATTAGTGTGCTTGCCCGAAGGGAAGCACAGTATTGTTCTTCATAAGTTTTCTTTATTTATTCTCCCCGTTTTTCTTGCAGCTAACTACGCCTCGCCCGATTGAGATAGAGACGCCGTTCAAACACCGAAACGTCCGGCCCGATCCTGTGCAACCTGCTATATCTTTTCGTGGCGGTACTCCTTGCCACTCCTTTTTTATTCCTCTTTTTTCATCCCCTTTTTCCCCCATAGACTTGCATGGCAGAACTAAGGGGCATTATGACATCATAATAGGCTCATTAAACTGGCTTGCACCTGTGCTTCACTGACACCTGCGCCAAGGAACCTATTCTCTCTGTTCCTCTCCATTCAACTGTATAACTAGGAATATTAAGAGACACCTTCCATCCAGGGCTCTACAGTGCGAGTATTTCACTCGCATAAATAGGTATGTGCGAGCTTGAAAAACTTGTATTCCCACTATTGAACGTTAGCTATCCTAGCTGTGTTAAGCAGTGCTATCCTAGCTGTGTTAAGCAGCTGTAATATCTGAGTACTGGGCTAAAGGCTAACTAACACTACGTAACGGGAGTATCCACTGGCAGTTTCAGCTAGCCGTAACGGGGGATCATTTTCCTTAATTCAAGTTGTGAAGTAAACCTGTGAAGTAATTCATGAATTTAGTTATGTGAATATAGTGAGCTAAGGCTTGTATTCCTACTACGGTAACGTGAGCTATCCTAGCTGTACGGGGCTATGCAAAAGTAGCTTATACTGAAAGAATGGTTAACTTGTTAGCTCACCAGTTTATTTTGTTGCTAATGTGGTTGGAGAGGATTAAGCGTGACCGATAGCATGAGTTAACATTAACCCGTGTCCTGGGAGTAATGATTCATGAGAGACCTTGAATCATTAGGTTAACTGAAAAACGTTTGAGGATGTACTTGGACACAGCGTAGCTGTTGTACTGTGCTCAGTTTTCGAAAACTAGACTGAAACTAAGAAGGATAACTATGACTAAATGTGACTAAAACTAATATGCACTGAATCTAAAATAGCTGCTGAATCTAAAAGACTGAATCTAAAATAGCTGCCAAAATGAACACTGAGATGTATTCATTTTGGCAGCTATTTTAGATTCAGTCTTAAGACAAAAATAAATATTAGTTTTAGTCACATTTAGTCATAGTTATCCTTCTTAGTTTCAGAAGAGGTTTTTCATGGTTGCTAGCTCTAATCAGATGTACTAACTAGGAGACTAACTTTTTATGCCAACGAACACCAATAACTAGAACTAATTTGACAGACTATAAACCAATGTGATACACGTGCTCTAGCTATACAGTAAAAGTGTTGCTTAAGTTAGATACTAGACCTACTCTAACTGCATTAAGTCCAACAAGCTATATCTTACAATAAACTTTTAAGTAAAGCTGGCTATGTAAGATACTACTAATAACAATTGATAAGAGGTCAACCAAAGCGTTGTATGAACAAATGCAGTAATTTGATCAATTTACCAGCTAAATTGCTTTGGAATAACTGGACATGAATGGGGTTAAACGTTGGAAAATACAATGTTTGTAACTATAGGTCGCAAATGAGCAGTGGCGGCTCGTCCATAAGGGCGATTGGGGCGACGCACTGCCTATGGGAAAAGGAAGAAAATAAAAAAATAAAAAAATAAAAAATGATAATTCCTGATGTATAAATTCAATTGCACGATTACATGTAAATGTAAATTTCATATTTTTTTTCTGTCGGATTCTACCACTAGACCGTCTGATATGCCTCTGTATGTCTTTGTCGAATCAGGTAACAGTCATTCAGTCAGCCTAGAGTCGTGATTCAAATGGCCCCGCCCCTTCAGGGCGATCTTGGACGAAATGAAAATCGCCCCAGACCTCTCCCATTGACTCCCATGTTAAATGCGTTTTTTTCACAAAACAGAGCTCTCAATGCATTCTCTATGGCTTCCGGGAGGGCTCGCCCCTCCAAGTCTAGTCATAAATAAGCGACGCAAAAGCCTATGGTAAAATGCAATGAGGACGTCACACAGCTTCGACAAAGGCATGTCAAGAAAGATGGCACCTGTTCAGCACAACAACTCATCCGCTCTTTGACAGAAACTTCTTTTTAGTCAGCGTAATATTGAAGATAAATTGACCAAAAAACCCTAGACCAAAAGTATCCATTCAACAGTTTTCTACAAAGGGAGGGAAATTGGAACAAAAGAAAATCGCGGTCGTGAAGTGGCTAACGCGGTCTGTATCTATATACCACTGTCACTTTTCATAGGTTTCACAGTGTGAACTAACTTTAAATAATGTTTTATGTGATGACTTATTTTGCTTTTGTAAGCCAATACTTTCAAGATCAGTCAATAAATATCGTTGGTTTTGACGTAAGTTGCCCCCTTCTTTATGTTGTTAGTGGACATATCATGTGTCCTGTTCAGCTAGGTTACATCATACAACATTTGAGACGTGTGGATAATGAAAAAGTGGGATCATTTAATGTGGAGCCACATCATGTTTGCTTATGAAGGCTCCTGAATGTAACTTTCTTCCATAGCGTTCCATTTGTATCTTGCTACTCTAGCTATGTAGAAAGAGGGGAGATATTACTGTTGGTTGCTGCCAATAGTGGACAAAAAGGTTTTGCTGTATGAGTAAATCGGATAACTTAATGTACCTACTGAATAGGTCGCCTTAATCATTATCAAAAAAATTGCCCCCCCTGATAATTTTTTCAGGAGCCGCCACTGCAAATGAGTATGACATGCTTTGGTTCCGCGTAAAAAAACCCCTGCTGTGCTCCTAAATTTCTTTTGTGTGCTCCTAAATTTCTTTTGTGTGCTCCTAAATTTTTTCATTTAGGAGCGCTCCTTGGGAAAACCCTTAGCGTAGAGCCCTGCAAATACTCACACTCCATCTCTCTGCTTCACTTTTTTTTCTCCTTCTTTCAATATTTTCCCTCTTCACTCTCTCTTTACTGTCTTTATCCAGAGCCACTGTTGTTCACTCTTTCCACTCTTCTTTCTTTCTTCCACTCTTCTTTCTTTTCTTCTTCCACTCTTCTTTACTTTCTTCACTCTTCTAGGAGACTAGGAGGGGAAGAGACTAATTCCAAGGCACTTGTTCTCTCTGTCATTGCCGCAACAGAGAAAGCACACTCTCGCAGTTCGTTCACGAAACGCATTCTAGTTACTCTTAGCACACATTAATAGCCTACATTAAATCAGCATACATGAAACATGGGTAATTAATGTGTGTTCTAGGGTGTTTAGCAGAGGGTTTTTTGGGATTCCACCGTTACTGCAAAGGGCAAATGACAGAAACTATCCCCTCTCTACTCCCAACGTCACACACCGACCAGGCTTCTCTTCAGGCTGGGGCTAATGCTGGCTAATGAGGCTCCAGGGAGTGAAGCTGCAGTCACAAACCAAGCTCTCTCTCGCGCAAACGCACACGCAAACGCACACACAAACACACACACAAACACACACACACACACACACACACACACAAACACACTAAAGGATGCACTCATACCATTTATGTACATTCCCCACCTATCCCAAAATATACATACATATGGATTACATGTATTACAAGTATATGTAACACTGTATGCAGGCAGGCAGGCAGGCAGGCAGGCAGGACTCCTGGTCTCCTTCAGCAATAACCCTGTGGATGGTAACTGACAGATAGGCCTGTCAATGTGGAGTCAGATGGATGGCCTTTTGAGACTCCAACATTACAACCCCACCACATGGATTAAGAGTCTTCAGAAGGGAGGGAAGACAACAGAGGGAGAAAAGACTGCACACACAGGGTTCTTCAACAAGAGATGGCAGAGAGCAAGATAGAGGGATGGCAGAGAGCAAGATAGAGAGATGGCAGACAGAGAGAGAGAAAGAGAGAGAGAGAGAGAGAGAGAGTTGTGTGAAACTTCATCAAAGAGCCCAATCACAAGCGAGCTCTTCTCGCTGCTTGGGCTTTGTCTGTCTCTGGGTTTGGCGAGGATTCAGTGAAACGCTGCCGGTGACACGGCATCAATCTGCCATGTTCAAAAATGCGCTCTGGCTCTTTGCAGGACTGGGATTGATTGTGGCAGCATTAATGCGACTTTAGTACCTGTGCTGTTGGTACAAAGCAGAAACTAAAAAACAGAATAGAAGAAAAAAGGAAATCCGTCTGAGGAAAGTTACAAGTCAGATTAGTATTGTTGTTCAAGCAGAGCGCATTTCTCAAAGAATGGAAGCATTTAGAACTCTGCCTGAAGTGGGTTGTTCAACCATGTCCAGGCCTTTTTAATGGTGATGCAGGAGGAATCCCATGTTATATAGAACATCATCATTCTGGCCTCCTCATGCTAGCCAAGATCTACAGAGTTAGGCTTGAGCTGTGTTTGTTTTGTGTTTGATTTGAGGGGCATCACTCAGCCACATCTGTTGTGTCTCGCTCTGCCAGGTTTGAACACGAGACAAATGACAGCGGTGAGAGCCAAGGCCAACAGCTGTTGCTGTTCCTCATCTGTCAATTCAACAAAGCTTTTTTTCCCCAGCAATTGAATGTGCTACAAAAGAGAATATTTAATCAGTGAGCTACTATTAAAAAAAAAAATCACATCTGTATCAGGTCTTTTCATCATCTCCTATCAAAGCCAACATGACAGCCGCTGGAAACTAAACAACATGAGCGAAGTTGAGCGGCTGGAGATAACTCATGTACAAATGAAAGAGTTGAAGGTACTGAAAAAGTCAGTCCTCTGATGTCTGTCAAAGAATAGTTCAAATGTATAACAGAATGCACAGGGCAGCATATTGGTGTCATAGAGGGGGGTTTTCAAACTCAGTAAGATATTAACTCAAACTTAGACAATCTTCTAACCCCATGGTTGCAGAGTAGACTGCTTTGCATAACTAATGCTTCTATTTTACCACCAGAGTAAACAATATTACCGTGCCAACTGATACATGAGTCAACTAATGTTGTCTTCCAGCTGTACAACAAACTTTTGTGGGTATCTGTGCCACAATCAAAAATATAATTTGGGACAAATCATGTCAATTCCCATAAAGAACACACTTTGGTGCATAAATAGTGTAAAATAAAAAAAAAATATAAAAATAATGAAATCTTCCACCAGAAAAAAAACAATACAAAATAAAATAAACATTTTAGGTGGAGATATAAAAAAAGGTTGAATTGACATGGAATAGCCCTGATGTGTTTACCATCCATCTGTCAATCACAACTGATTGATTCACACATCCCACAAAAAACGTAAGGAAACAAACAGATCAAAATGTGTACCGCAACACAAACTGACCACATAGGGGTCTTTGGCCGTTGGACACAGGATATGTTCTGTATACTGTTAGGCTACAAGTCCCTGGAGCTCAACCTAGTCGAACTAACCACTAATCAGTGCAATGTGCCGGAGGCACTGACCGGTAAGTAACCAGTCCCAAGAGCTCCCCATAGTAGGACTTGCCAGTATTAGCAAAAGGTCTCAGAGGCCTCAGGATTGTCCAGTTCTCTGAGCTACCACTACTTCTGCTGGATATATCTGGATGGCTGTGTTAAAGTGTTAAAGCTTTGTCTCTCTGCAGGGGTCTCAGTAAAGGGAGACAGGCAGGGCAGTGGACCCAGTGGAGAGGTTGGGTAAATGTGATCTGATTAGAGCTCTGTGGAGAAGAGATGCATTGCTGGCTCTGTGCTGTCACAAGGGGTCCTCACAGCATGAGTGCATCTGTGCATGCACACACACACACACACACACACACACACACACACACACACACACACACACACACCTCACACACATGCGCACACACACACATGCGCGCACACACACATGCGCACAAACACACATGCGCACACACACACACACATCTGAGCCCCAACACTGAGGCTTTCTAGAATAGTGCTCACCCTCTCACTGTATCACCTACCTGAGGATGGTCAGAAAAAAGACACGTTTTATTTGTTAGATCTTTGAACCACTGCTATGCAGATGAAAAGCACTTCACCATAACAGAAGAGTTGAATTGAGAGAGAGGGATAGAGAGAGGGATAGAGAGAGATATACTCTGAGGAAACAGGGCTTTCTGAGAATCATTAAAATATGAGCGCCAGCAAAGATCTCCCTCATTACAATACCTCTCTCACACATGCACACACTGTTATCTCTCTCACCTGGACTAACTGCATACCCACAAGCAAAATTAGAATAATGTGAATTAATTACAAAGTTAATTAAAAACCTACACACACAATCATGCATGTTCATAAGAGCTGCTGAATGAGAAAAAAGTCAAACCCCAGCTTGTTTTTTGAGAACAGTGTTTCAATTAGAGACTCGTGGAACACTTAAAGCCGCCTCACCTGCCAGGCAATCAGGTCCTTCAGCTTGTCAATCTTCTCCCGGTCCTCAGGGTGATCCTGGGTGTACTTGTCTGTGAAGAAGGCCTGCAGGAGGGAGGGGTCAGGGTTGGAAGAAGTGGAGAAGACAAAAAAAGAAGGCATCATTCTCTTCACTACAGCATTACTTTTTCTTCTGAAAAAGAGAGAGAGGAACCCCGGAGGGAGATTTCACAGCCCTCATTTCACCCTCTCCATTCTCTCCATCCCTCTCCCTTCTCTCTATCCCTCTTCCCCCCATCCCATCCCACCCCTCGTGTGACTCATGCATTGAGTTTTCCTGCTGACACAAATGGAGCCATTTGGGGAACTGATTTATAATAGGAAGCAACTGGTTGTGACTGTTTTATGATCGAACACACAGTGGGAGATTTCTACTTTCTCCCAGTCCGTATGATGAAGTGATTCATGCCCAAGTCAGTGAGTTTCTCTTTCCCTCTAGGATACAGTTGGTGGAATAATAAAGGGGAAAAAAGAAGAAGAAAAAAAAAGAAATGAGGTCATGGAGTGGAGAATCCCACCAGTTTGGGAATTATGTGTGAATTTCTATACTACTTAATTTAGGATCACTAAAAAGACAGCGGTAATAACGAAGAAATACAATGTAGGGGGGGTCCAAAAGATGCTTCTGTTGTCATAGCTGTTATGCTCAGGGAGACAGATCATTAATACTTAGACTGCTAAGGCTACGAGCAAATAGCAAAGAAGCACTCAGACAACACTGGGTTCAAAGCAAATTCCCCTCTGACTCTTCCTTTCTCTGCCCCGCTCTCCCTGCATCCCTCCTCCCTGTATCTGTCCATCTCTAGATGAAAGTGGTAAGAGACCAAACTCCCCATCCACTCTGGCAACATCCTCCAAAATTCTTAGAATGGTGCTTGAAAGTCCTCAAATTCAAGGACTTCCAACTCGATTTCAAGTGTAGCTGGTTTGAAACCCCTAGCAACATAATTGGATATGGTTCTAGAGCACCAATCAGACTGGAACACACTCCCTTCACAGGTGTTCTTGGACCATGCTTCAATCAAATCAGGACCACTGACCCACTGTGATAATGGGAGCAGTAATAACGTATGTATTCTACATGAGGGATTGGCTCCCCCTGCCTATGGAAACCATTGGCTCATAATATAGCCTGCAATCATGAACCCATTATGGGATCATGTAACATGTCCTCTGCACTGAAGGTGCACATAGGAACAGGTGGTTTATACTGGCAAATAGGCTGTTGTTGAGGCTTAAAGTGATGTCCATGGGAATAGGCCAGTATTGTTAACACGTGTGTGGTTATCTGAGGATGGCAGAATGTTTTATTATAGCAAACTAATGCTGCTTATGAGCAGACTAACTCTTGGCGGCACCACATGAAGCAGCGTTTTGGGGTTGATCAACAGGTGAAAACTCCTGAGAGTACCCATATCCGCTCCACCAACAGGTATGGAGTCATGGAGATGATCACCAGAGAGTGACATGTGGAAGAATGATGGGAGCACTACAGATGTAATAGAGGAGCAGAATTAATTTATCCCTCCAGCTGGAATTGTCATACAAGCACTGCTATGTAATCTTTCACTTCCAAAATGAATCTGCATAATCAGCTGAATTTCATCAGGACTGTGCCCAAGTTCCTATGAAGACAAATAGCATGGAGTAAATACTGTCATACCCAAATGCCAGCCTCCACGACAATAAAAGAAAAGTCACTCATATGTACAGCTATTCCTGTCACTTCCTTACGCTGCCTGATGTGTATGAGTAGGAGTGTATGAGGGAGATGGTGCTCTTACCTTCTCATAGTTTGTAAAGCCACCCATGACGGCCGGGTCTACTATTCCATTCAACAGCATGGACAGGGGGTTGATGGGAAGGTTGGTATCGTTCAGGTGTCTCTGCACCATGTTGTTGATCTTCTCATTGGTCAGCTGCATGGTTTCCATGGCGTTCTCCAAGGGACTAATCTCCTCCTGTGAGGCAATCACAAATGTATAGAAACATGAGTCATATGCAGAATGGGTATATTATTAGCCAGCGTAATTACTGGAATGACACTTTGTTAATTTAATTGGGATTTATGTAACCTTTTGTCCTCTTTTATCAATCATATTTTCATTTATATTTTATATATAATTGTATTTTATTTGCACTTAACCCTCAAGTTACTGAAACATTTTGACAATAACATGTCTCGAAGACCATAAACGCCACTAAAGCACAGTTAACACAAAAACTGTCGGACAATATTAACACAGCTGTACTGTTTTTTTACATTTACACATCCCCAGACTAATGAACCCTATGCTGATCACTAATGAACTTGACATATAGTCTTCACCCTATTCTGATTACACGTACATTTAATGCTATGCTGAACAACCACAAATGCTGTTTACTGTCAGATGTTCTTCTCTCAAATTCTCATAATTAACAGCAAGATGTCTGGTCCTTAGGAGAACGATGCATATTTGGCTGTGAGCTTGACTACTGTAGACATTGAGCCCCATTTATTGCAGCTTTCATCCAGCTTTATGGACAGGGAGTGGAAGAGAGCTGTGGGAGAAGCATAAAGAACTGGGATGGCTGCCATCCGTCTACACATTCAAGAACACAGGGTACTCCTCCATCATTAACGGCAGTCCATCTGGGGTACAAACACTCACTTCACGCTACACTCCAAGACTTTCAATTCCTTAAATAAACACTTTTTTTCTTTCTTCGACTCCTTCTCTCTTGTCTGTCTTTAAACACATTCATACCCATTCCCTCAACACATTGTCCTCCATTTCCTCTCTCTCTCTCCCTCCAACCATGCCTCCTAAAATGTCTCTCTCTCTCTCTCTCTCTCTCTCTCTCTCTCTCTCTCTCTCTCTCTCTCTCTCTCTCTCTCTCTCTCTCTCTCTCTCTCTCTCTCTCTCTCTCTCTCTCTCCTCTCTCTCTCTCTCTCTCTCTCTCTCTCTCTCTCTCTCTCTCTCTCTCTCTCTCTCTCTCTCTCTCTCTCTCCTCTCTCTCTCTCTCTCTCTCTCTCTCTCTCTCCTCTCTCTCTCTCTCTCTCTCTACAGATTGCTAATGGGAATTAAAACATGTGTGGATTGTCGGCGTAAATGGCAGTTTTTGCACCATTCCAAATTTAGTAGGAGGGGTGGCAGCATGACAAAAGCTCCAATCTGGAGAGGCTCCACAACGGCCAAGTCTTCCCGTGCAGTTAGGCCCTGGCATGGGACGGAGAGGCTTTATATGATGGGCTGTATCAACACTGACTCATTAGGCCCTAAATCGAAAATGGGCCGCCAGGGATCAAGCCTATTGGGCATCATCTGGACGTCAATCTGGCACAGCCGATACATCTCGTTTGGTGGTGGATGTTGTTGTGAAGGGGGGTGGGGCGCACCTGGTCTGTAATCGACCGCGTGGCGAGATGTGCTTGTTTCTGCGTGTTTTCAGGAGCCTGAGCGTAGTAGACCCCAGCAGAGGTAGAAATGCTTCCATTTATTTATTTATTTCACGAGTGCAGGCTGCCAAATTTGATTTTTGAAAAGAGCACATTTGAAACAGTTTCTTAACCAACTGTCAAATTTAGAGATACGTGACGTGTGGAGACAGCAGGGTGTGGATGGACAGCTGAGAGGGCAGTGCACAGAAAGCCAAGAGGCAGAACGAGTCAGAGAGAGGGATGGGGAGAGAAAGAGAGAAGGAAGAGAGAGAGAGGGCGAGACTCATAACAGATCACTAGCAAACCACAGAGCCTGCTGCCAATTAATATAGTGCTCAGTGCAGGAGCAAGGCTGCACGAGCCGACGTGAGAGATAGCTGGAGAGGACAAAAGAAATAGAAAGTGGTGGTTCTACTTCAAGCAGGCAATCCAGCAGCTTCAACATGAAAGAAGCTAATCAAAGTGACAAATAAAGCGTAATTGATTGCAGAATACTTAGGCAGACTAATTACGCTAAGTAGCACATTTGTTTTTTTGACAAAATAGCGGCATATTAAAAGGATGAGGCTGGTGGCCGGGACCTGATTGATACAGTAAATCCGCTGCAGAGCTGAAACTGATACGCTGCTCTCTTCCTCCCCCGCCTGTCAATAGCCCTCCTCGGCTCATCCCTCTTCCTCCCTTTCTCTCCACTGCAGACAGTCGCATTGTGAAAGCAGAGAAAAGCACCAGGGGCCAATGCACCGTGCGGGTCCAGGCCAAGTACAGTGCTCTGGGGCTTGCAGACATTCAAAGCTGGCCTCGGAGCGCATAACTAAGTGCTTCAAAACAAGTGGGCTGACTGTAGGGTGTATTCAAGTTGTGAAGCAGGAGGCCGCAGCAGAGACATGCTTAGATGACAATGAAAATGCAGACAGCAGTTCTTGACTTGTGCCAAGGCTGAAGGGGATTTCTCACTATGCTTGGCATTCATGTTTTGCCAGGGCTGGAACTCTTTACTTCTTAGAAATGTTAGGTATGTTGAATTTTGACTGCTGAAAACGTGACACGCATGCCATGACTATGCCACGTTAGACAATACGGTTTGAGATTTTGTGTTCATAAGAACCATTCCCTCAGAAGTGCTTGGAACTATTTGCCTATTCTGTAGTATGGTCTCAGGGCCAACCTTCTACCATTAACATCGTTTTGACTGTGTCTGTATACATGCAATGCGACATGCCTTATATCACATGCATGCACAGGCCTGAAGCTTGGGGCCCCTTTGCAGTGCTGTCCAGTTGGGTTAAGAGGATGGATCAAATGGCATCGATTAGCCCTTTTAGATTACCCAGTGGTTGGAGACTGGGCTCCATACATACTGTTCATACTTATCACACTTACTGTAGAGAAGGACTTGACTTCAAACCAGCGCAGTATGCCAGGCAGCTTGTAGGCGGTGACGTAAGTGGTCCGCTCGATCCACATGTTCTGTTGGGGGGGAAAACAAGAGGAGTTTGAGGAACACAGCAGGGGAACAATAATGCTAGCTTTTACTGAGATGGTAAATGGCAGGTGGTGGGCGACTCCAACACGGCACAGGGCACTTAGAAAAAGCCACTGATTGTTTTTAGCAATAGCCCATTTTTCCCCTCTACTTCATTTAAAACCACCTCCAATTTACATCACATCGCATATTCAAGAGAGGGTTTTAATGGCTGTTTACAAAAAGCCCATCTTGGTGAGTACCTGTGTGTGTGTGTGTGTGTGTGTTCGTGTGTGTGTGTGTGGTATAATGATTAAGTTTATTTTAGAAGGGGCTCTGCCTATGTCCAACTGTGAGTGTGTGTTGGTGACAGCTCATTAATGGTGGCTGGGAGCAGCTTGTTCTGTAAGCAGATGCAGAACATGTCAAATGATGACTTTGGATCCTGTTCAAATAAACTGAACAAAAGCAACGTTAAAAAGACAAACACACACTCTAAGAGATTTGAATATTTCCTCTGGTTTATGTGCACCACAGACCACAGTATTTATTTATACCTGTGAACACAAATATGTGCTTTCATGCTTATCTGCAAATACTTGGCCACATAACCATTAACCAAAGGCTGGGATTGATGTAACACATCTGGTGTATTTACTAACCACTGTAAGAAGGACAGATGTTACCTAGTCTTTACCAATCAAACAGACCAGCATGAGTAACACAGCATGGCATGACGCCATATGGCTTAACTGTGTGATCCAGCACACTAAAGGCATTATGCTTACTGAACACTGATGTCATGTGGGTTAACTGTGTGATCCAGCACACTTAAGGCATCATGCTTACTGAACACTGATGTCATGTGGGTTAACTGTGTGATCCAGCACACTTAAGGCATCATGCTTACTGAACACTGATGTCATGTGGGTTAACTGTGTGATCCAGCACACTTAAGGCATCATGCTTACTGAACACTGATGTCATGTGGGTTAACTGTGTGATCCAGCACACTTAAGGCATCATGCTTACTGAGTGTGGTCCAGCACAGTACACTAAAGGCATCATGCTTACTGAGTGTGGTCCAGCACAGTACACTAAAGGCATCATGCTTACTGAAAACTCGTTATCTGGGTCCTTCTCCCCCTTCCTCACAGGTCTGGAGTACTGGAACTTGTTCACTTCATTAACAGTGTAGAAACTGTAAGGGTAAAGAGAGGAGAGAAGAAAAACATGAACCTACAGTGAGAAACACACACACACACACACACACACACACACACACACACACACACACACACACACACAGAGCAACACCTTGATTGAAAGCGATGAGGAATAGATGAAGACCTCTAGACCTTGAGCAAAGATGACACTTTAAATGGGCCCTTATTTGTTTTTGTGCTTGCGTGCGTGCGTGCGTGTCTATGGCTGTCCTCAGCTGACAAGGTGAGGCATGAAGTATGGGGTTGTGGGGGTGTAACGATGACGTTTATTTTAGTTGATTTAAAATTGTCTCCTGAATGTCAGGAGTGTATCTCCATGTCCTTCACTCTCACACGCACCATTTGTAAGCACAGTCCACTCCCTTGACACACCACACAGCACATAATGCTTCTGTCCTTTCACAGTGAAAGCACACCATATGGTTCGCAAATCTCTTTCAATCAGATTTCCTAATTACACTGTGATATAAATAAGAACTCCAAAGCAGGAGCTGGTCGTTTTAAAAGCAGTCTATTTGAGCCTCAACAGTGCCATGTGACTGAGTGATGTGTTTTTTTCTCCTTTTTAAACATGTTTTCCATTAGAACTTGTTTTTTATTTTCCCATCTACCCGTGCAGCGTGTTTTTGGCAGCATTGCCGCTGGACCTGGGTGGATGAGAAGCACCAATCCGTTGGCACAGCAGGCAGGCAGGCAGGCAGAATGGGCAACCTTGTCCAGGGTTTATCCACAAGGTCGAAGCCCAGCGAACACACACCAAAGCACCAGTGCCCGGAGCCAGGCTCTGTTGTCGTGCCTGAACAAAAACCTAATCTCACCATATTTCCAACTCATGGAGTCACGGCAGTCCTTTAAAAAGCACTGAGGCTTGGAGTTGTGTGCCATGGCTCAGGCCGGTGGGGGATCTGAGGACTCGAGCCGTCCACGTTTCTGATCTAATTAACAGATCTAGAATCAAATACAAAAGCCTCTCCACCGCCCAATTATGACATTTACAAACCATTGCCTGGAAAAGGAATGCATATAGAGTGAGAGAGAGAGAAAGAGAGCGAGAGAGAGAAACTCTATGCAACAAAAAGGTTTAAATGGTGAAGGTGGGAGAGTGTATGACATTCAGGGAGGTGAAGGGAGAGATAAGGGTTGTGTAAAGAGAAAGAGAGTGTGAGTGTGAGTGACAGCGAGAGGAAGAGGAGGAGGAGCGAGCTGCTGGAACGGGCGCTGTGGTGGCGTGGGAGAGCAGCTTTGCTCCGTCTCTGTGCACGGCTGATCTCTGAGCCCTGAGCAAACAGCGTGGCCGAGCGAGCTGGGCCTCCTATCGGCTTGCACACACACAGGCCTCTAATCCAGCCAATTAACACAGCTACACATTCCAATCAGACCCGCTAGGCACACACACACACACACACACACACACACACACACACACACACACACACACACACACACACACACACACAGTACCATGGCCAGCTCCCAGCCTCTCAGAGACACCTACAGCGCCCTGTCCTTCTGGTCCTTATCTCCATCTTCCCAAGAGGAGCTCTGGCTCAGTGGATTTGGGAGTGTTGATGAGCCTCTGCTCCCTCCTCTATGTGTGTGCTAATGGAGGTGGGCTTTAGGGATGATGGTAGTGACCGTGGAGAGCTGCTTCCCTACCACTAAACCAACACCCTACCCAGTGAGGTCAAACACAGTTTACTCCCGGGGATACAGTTCACCATTATCTCTCTCCTCCTGTCCCTGGGTGTCCAGGAGCGCTCACTGATCCAGGATCAGCTTTGACCTTCCAATGGGAAGTTTTGTGTGTAGCTCTACAGACAGTAACAGCTCAATTCACTTGGCCTCTACCAGAGAGGAAAAAGGGTCTGCCAGTCGCAGTTCACAGATGAAAAGACACATCTCTAAAACACTCCGTCGTTGCAACGTATGGCTTCCTGCTTTTGGTGTTTTCTAGTGGTGCCAATGGGATGGATGGAAATCTGAGCGAGTATGCGTAATCTAGGATAAATATGTCTGAGGGGAGAATCAATGGTATTAATAACGCAACTGGAGTAAACTCTACAGACCCCCCTTCCTCTGGAGGGGGAATGCAGGCTGAGCTGCTGAATAATTGAGGCGGGAAGTAAATAGTGGAGAGGACGTGCTTACCTCAGGATCTGCTCAGATACCGGTTTGTTCTGGAACTTTGGTGGAAGCTCAAGGATGGGCTTGACTGTGAAACACTGGATGCCTTTTGATCACAGACGTTAAGCAAAATAGCAACGCTGACTAACTGCTAAATGACTAATACCGATCAAAACAGACACAAACATATGAAGGGGAAAAAAACAGACACAAATGCATACACATTAGGGGTGGGAATCTCTTGGCACCTCACGATTCGATTCGAAATCGATTCAGGTCAACGATTCGATTTTAAATCGACTATCGATTTTAAATCGATTTTGTAATATTTTATGTTGAAATGCAAGCTGCATCGACTATTGCATTGCTCATAGGAAGTCAAAATTGTGACCATTAAAAGCTTTTTCTCTAATAAAGCAAATAGAGAAGGTAATTCATCTGTTGATTTTCTTTAATTATCAAACACAAAGTAGGAAGTGATTTTAGACTCTGAGTTGCAAACTCAAATGATTCAATAGTCGAAATGCATCGATAATCGTTTTATCGGTTTCGAATTGATAATTAATCGATAATTGCATTTCAACATAAAATTCAATTCAATTCAATTCAATTCAATTCAATTTTATTTGTATAGCGCCATAACAATACAATTGCCTCTCGGCGCTTAACAGAGCCCAGAGCCTGAAAATGGATGTGTAAAAAAAACGATTATCAATTCTAAACTGATAAAACGATTATCAATCCATTTCGACTTTTAAAACATTCGAGTTTGCTACTCAGAGTCTTTGCTACACTTCCTACTTTGTGTTTGATAATTAAAGAAAATCAACAGATGAATTACCTTCTCTATTTTTTAGTATAGAAAAAGCTTTTCCTTGTCACAATTTTGACTTTCTATGAACAATCCAATAATCGATGCAGCTTGCATTTCAACATAAAATGGATGTGTAAAAAAAAAAATTACAAAATCGATTATGAACTTTTCTGAGAAAGAATCGAGACAAATCGAATAATCAATTCCCCCCCCCCACCCCTAATACACATATAATACAATTGTGCCTCTCATATTATCTGTTTAGAAATGATGGTGCAGTAGGTATTTTCAGTAGCTTATGTGACAACAGGCTTACTGAATTAGAATGGAGTAGATCTTAACCCATGCCCTGACCCTTCACCTCACCTTGATCTATTTACACTCACACACTTTAAATGCAGCAAGTACAAGGGATTGGTAACCATCAGCTACACATCTGAATCAAATTATTCATCATGCTTTAGATTTACATAAATAAGAACCAACAGCAGCTTATGACCATGAATATCAATGACATGGCGTGTTGTGTGTGTGCGGAGGGTGTGATGAGCATCAGATGAGGATACATTGACCAGGCGAGTTCCTGATCTCATCTCCAGGTGGATTAGTGGTCTTCATTTTGTCAGCATTGGGGAACTGTGTGAGCAGTCGCGCCTCAAAGTCCTCCCTCCGCTCGTACTCCTTGCCTCGGTACATGAACATCTTATTCTGGGGAAGGGAAAACAAGGCATAAAGTACTACGTAAAATGAGTGGTACACATTTGAAATAAAAACACATTTAGAAGTCGCACATCTTACTTCCCTCGGATATTAATATCAGCCTAAAGTAGTACGAGGAGGCAACACAGTGAGCAAGAGAACTCCATTTGGGCCAAAGCACTGTTAATGAAGCGTTTACATAGGAGTAATAACACAGTAATAACAACCCTTCAGTACACCAATCCCTTTCCCCTCCAGAGACCATTTTAGCCTTGTTCAATATCAGCATGCCCTGAGGCATATAAGCAGAAAGTATACTGTGTATATAAATGTATAAATATAAATGATGATGTAAAAAAAATGGAATGGCTGAGGCCATTTGGAATTCAATTTAAATACTGAATTTTAATGGGTGTTGCTGGCACTTCTGAGGGGGGTTAAAATGCATTATCATAATCTGCATATCAAGGGGGCTGGCACCGCGGTGACTGTGCACCGCTCCTGGCACTGCTGCTTGTTCTCACCAGCAGGAGGCCGGGTCGCTGTGGGCCTGGCAGAGAGACCAGTGTTTTAAATAAATTGGCCCATTGAGCGCGCTCCAGAAAAATAAATGCGTGGCACTTGTTAGCGGAGGCTAGAGAATCATGTGGACTGGCGGAGGCCTGGCAGAGGCCCGGTCCAGGCACGATTCGGGGGCTGATGGCTGAATCATTTCCATCAACACTCCATCGGCGCGGTGCCGGGGAGGAGAATGGGTACTTATCGCCTCGTTCACAGCACTTAGCTAATTGTTGCGTGAACTGCGGGGCATCTGCTGAGAGTGGCCGCCCAGAGCAGGGTGCTTATGAGTACATTTAAGGAGATTTGGGAAACAAGGAGCGTTCCTATCCTAACCTTGTCAAAGGCAATATCCAGACTTCCTACATCTATTCATGCCTTCTCCAAAACCTACTTCATTTCCTCTCTATTACCTCTCAAAGGCACAACAACACTATGTCTGAAAAGGAATGCAATTAGAGGATGGATGGAAAAACACCTACACATGAATACAATAGCTCCTTAAAACAGAAGGTACCAATAGCTGCTTAAACCACAATGCAATAACTTTTCCAAACTATCTATCGCGTGTACTATAAGCCATGATATATCCAGTAGTCCACACACATTTGTGCACATTTCACCAGATGCAATGGTGCAGATAATACTAACAGCTATTGGAGGTCTTCTGCACACCCAAAAACCGCCACTTTGTTATATGATGAGTAACAGGTTACATTTATCTGTGAAAAAGACAGATTGTAACTTTGGATACGGCTGAACTGAACTATCCTTGGGGATATTGGAAAGACCCAGTAGTGGACAACACATGTGCTCCATTATGACTGTCACAGGCAGGCTACATAAACCTGAAAAAGAACCATTCCATGTCCTGACCAAAAAGCCTGCAGATTCTAGCACTCATGGGCATGTTTAAAGAATGATCAGCTGCATCAGTACATCCACTCTGAGGAGCTTCAGTCTTCTGTCCATTATGTAAGGCCATTCACTGTCCAACGTTGAGACGAATATGAAGCCAATCAGCCCTTTTGATTGACTTTTTCTTTTACTGAATTTTCATCTCAATGTTGTGCAGTAACCCACTAAGCCTTTAATGGGTGGATTTCAAAGTAAAGAATGTATTGCTGTATATTCATTGGTTGTGGTGTTTTCTTAAAGCCCATTCTGCCTGAAAAACACGCAGAGAGGCTGAAATGTGTAAAAATGTTGTTTTGCACAATCCACACAGTGGTTTCCTGATCAGGGAGGACTGACTTCCCTTCCTCTCAGTGTTACTCCTTTCAACTCTACAGGGCAGGGGAAACAAGACGGATCCACATTTGTGCTAAGCACCTATTTCAAGCGTCAACTTCCTTCCTGGAGAGAGCTGTTGTTGTTGTTTTTGTTTCTGCAGCAGCTAAACAAGACAAGCAGAACAGAATGGTGCTCTCAACACAGCCAGCCAAATGTATGTGTAGTTTTAACAGCTTTATGCCGCACCTTCAATAGAGTTAGTAAAAAACTCACAACTTTCTGACATTTTATCACATAGAGGATGGTAAAAAACCCAATTTGAATATAGCCATTAACAACTATCCCAAACATTACACTTTCTACATTTGACAAGAACAGAAATACTCAATGCCCAGGAAATGTCTGTGCTGTACAGCAGCCAGTCTATTGCTGGTTAGGAAATAAAGGTGTGTTATAACACACTTGTGTGGAACACAAATTAAATCAAATACAGCATCACCTTTGGATGTGCACTGTGCACCCGTCTAGTCTATAATTTCAGCCTATCTCTATTTGAAACCCTGGAGGGCACGACGCTGGCAGATTAAGAGCCACAGTTTGGTATTTAATATAATATACTATTTAAAATATCCTGCTGTTTGCCTACATTAGCAAGTAATACATCATAAGCATCTGCATTAAGCCCCATTGCACAAAATCAATTCTCAGAGGGGGGGAAACAAGTGCCTTTATCAGAGCTATTGATTTCTAAATACGATTTACTATTATCCCTGACAAGGGGGCGATAACCGCACACACACAACTAGCAGTATGAGAGCACAAATAAAACCACTTCTCAGTGCATTTATCTAAATTTCGAAAGTGGAAATGAAGTTGGCGTCGGACTGCCCAGGCAAAGATGTATGCAGAGGATATATAATTATGCAATTTATCACCGGCAAAAAGCATTTATGACGAGGCCCTCTTAATTTAGAGACGCTGATCAAATAATAGGACGAGGCTGAAGAGCGGTTTTGTTTTGCCCGTGTAATCCTTCCTACTATTAATGACTCTATTGCCTGTAAGGGGGGTCACTGAAAATCCTGGCCTGTATTATTTAGCCACTGGCGTCCTGTTTGGTAATTAGTTGCAAGAGCGCGTGCTTGGGGATTATTCAGCCTTAGTATCTCTTTATTACCTGAGGTTGGTAAGTGTGGTGAGGCTTCATTATAGATAACTCAATCCGGTGTTAACCCATTTCAACACCTCAGCATCTGTGAAGCCTCTAGAGCATACAGGCCAGACTACTTCTCATGATGGGGAAGTTTCATGAAGTGCTGAAAGTGCTGAAGTGCTCAAAGTGGGCGCATGTCACGCCGCTACTCATTGAGCTCCACTGGCTGCCTGTAGCTGCTCGCATGAAGTTCAAGTCACTTTTGCTTGCTTACAGAGTGATTGCTGGTTCTGCTCCCACCTACCTAAATGCTCTTGTAAGGGCAAATGTTACACCCAGGATGCTGCTTTCGTCTAGTGAGCGTCGTTTGGCACTTCCGTCTGTGCAAGCACGGTAATCAAGACTATTCTCATTTGTTGTTCCACGTTGGTGGAACGAACTGCCTAGCACCACCAGAGCAGGGGTGTCCCTCTCTACCTTTAAGAAGCTTTTGAAGACCCAACTCTTCAGAGAGCACCTCCCCTCCTAACTGGCACTTCAACTAGTGCTTAACTTGCACTTACAGCAGTTATATTCCTGTACTTCTTTTTTTCCTTCTATTTCTTATGTAAAGTAGTACTTATTGTTACACTAGGGCTCTATTGCTCGTAGCTTGACTGTTCTCTCCCTTGTACGCCGCTTTGGACAAAAACATCTGCTAAATGACTAAATGTAAATGAAATTTCATAATACAGAGAATAAATAAGTAGCTACACAGGGCCATCCTCACACACACACACCCTCGCACACACCCAGACCCACATACATACTCTGGAGCAGCAACTAAGCTGACCCTTATCGGAGCTCACTTATTTACTTGACTGTGCCGGAGAAGGCCATTCATCTCCTCCAAATCTTTACCACAGGTGAGCAGCTCCACCTCCACCGGCCGGGGGAAAGAGGCAGTGGGTGGAGAGATAGCAGGGATAAGCCACCATCCATTAATCCATTGTTGCAGGGGGTTCCAAAATACAAACCACATTTGGAAAGATTTCCGTGGACTGCCGGGGGTGTGGAGTCTTCATCTCCACAGCAACTCTGCCGTAGACCACCCCCGCCAGGTGCCATGGCAACACATCCAGACACTCACAGGGGATAGGCCACCCAGAAGACTTGTGCTCTGTTAGCTTTGTCCCCTTTGAAGTCTAGCTAACGCTAAGGAATAGAGGCAGACTGATATGCATTTAGAAGCTGTAACTCTGGGGCCATCTCTAATCATAAACTATTTTATTAATATCCATGAAGATTATCAGAAGTGTCAGTGGCTGATGGATAGATTTAGGATAGAACTGCATGTGAATGAGGCTTTGCAAACTTCCCCAGGCAGCACAGAGGAGGAGTGTGTATGCATGTGAAAAGTCCAGCACTATCAGATAACAGACAGCACTATAACATACCACAGATAGGCTGGTGAGCCCATCAGCCAACAGTCACCATTACATGGTTGGTTCATATGTTCTTGTAGTATCTTAATTAATAATAATAATGAATACTACTATAACTACAGTAACATTTTGGCTGTTCTGACATTTAAACAGTAGAAGAAGAACGCTGCCAGAGGCCTACTGTACAAACAGGAATAACATGCAAAGCCAAATTCTACCACACCTGTCAAAAACGTAGAAATTAGAAATAAATGAAAATTAGGTGTAGTGAAAACTAAAAAGTAAAAGGTAAAGTGTCACTGGGTCTCTTTCACTCTTTAGTAAACAGTTTTGACACATGAACTGAACTCCTGAAATGTTCTAGACATTACCCAAAGGGGCTGAATGGGAGGAACGCAAATGTCCAGTTACAGTTTTTCTAAATTAACCTTTAATCAATTTCCACACCACTTAGTAGTAGTAGTCAGCTACGGGTTGTAACTCATTGTAGCTAGCTTAAAAAAACAGCCTTCCCATTTGGACTAGTCTGGGTGATTAGTTCTGCAGCCTGGTGACCACAAGCTATGAGCCTCAATGGTTTCCTCTCACCCAAGTATGGCGTATTTCCATCCAGTAGGTGAGAATGCTTTTGAAACTGTTGTGTGCTACAAGGAAAGAGCAACTCCAGACCTGATTCTCTGGACACTGTCTGGAATTTAAATGTGAAAAGGGTGCATGCAGAGAGGGGAGGAGGGAGTGTTTGGTCCCTTATAACGTTAGAAAGGCTTGAAACTCTTGAAAGGCCCATTCCTACTTCATACAACAATTTTTAAATGCTAGTAGCGTTGGCACCACAACCGCATAGCATTTAGTTTGACATGATACGATGATGTAACGATTATAACATGGGGGCAGTCAATACATGGTTTTGCTTTTTAAAATGACATAAAAAAGTGTCATGCGGTTGGTATACGCCGGCATTTATAGTTTGGAAATTACGGTATTGGGCAAATGACAATTGATTTTTTAACAGGAGACTGGTCATCAGCAAAGAGAGTCCATTAGCTCACAAGTGCCCGCAAAAAAAAAGATTGGTAACACAGCACAGACCAACAGCATTTATGTATCTATAAACCCCTTGGCTCTTCTGATGGCTTGCATTTCTATAAAAGCCTGCAGGTCATCCCTGGCTAATGCATGGGCAACAAATTAAACCATCACACCACCAGAGGCTACAGCCAGCCGCCTTTAACCTGGCCCCATTGATTAAACATCATTTATGTATTTGTTTCCTTCCTGCGATGCTCACACCTCCACTTGAGCCAAATGCCTGCCTCTTTCAGTGAAGGGCACCCTTCCAGGCTGCCAGAGTACTGTAGCGAGACGGCTGTTTGAGATTCTCAGATAATTTCTTCTTTTTTTGGAGCACAGGTGAGGAGGGGAAAGAAAGAGTATTAAGAGAATGAAGTGTCCCTGCACAATGTTTGCCTTCTGCTTCCCAGCAGAGTAGGGCAAGGCAAGGGGAAACCACACTCAGATATTGACGTGTAGGGCAAGAGAGGATTGAGGGCACGGGCCGCCCTGAAGATTGTTACTGAGTTGCTCTTCTATGGGTGAATTGACCTCTGTGGTTCTCAGCAGGAGCAGCAGTGACAGGTTTCACTTACCCTGAGAAATGAGGGGAAACCCTGGCCATGGTAGCCCACAGCAAAGTAGTCAGGCTTCGGTCGGATCACCTTGACTATATTCTCGTAGAACTGAGCTTGCTTGCGCTGCGGAGAAAAAAACAAACGTGCATCTATAATGAAAGTGTGTGGTGGTCGCATCCCAGGTTTGGAATGCCATGTTATGTTGGTGTACAAACTTAAGTTGAAACGATAAGCTTGAGTCGAGGGGCAGCTTCACTGAGGAAAAATGGTGATGACTTCCACTTCATGTGATTTTTGTAATTCAAACTTGACTAGTGATGTATGGAAAACAGAAAAAACGTAAAGCCTAGAGAAGAGGATTAGTCCTATCCTCCTCCTTGAGAGCAGAGGCATTCTTGAGCTTTCAATCTCCTTTAGCACAGAACTGACTAATTAAAATAATTGATTGGATCCAGGAGTAGGATTGGGCAGCCCCCACTCTCCATATTTGCTTCACATTCATGCAATGAGAACAATAGTGACACTATGACAGTTTCCCCCTTTTTTCAACATCACATTTTCTTTAATTTCCACCTCACACAGTTTGACTTCAAAGAACAGAATTAAATGCACTTACCAACAACGCACTGAGCTGCTCAAAGTCAAACATTTCATTTTCGTACTGCTCAGAGAGCTCCTTCCCCAGGATGATGGCCTCCTCCCACATCTGAAACGCCACAGACAACATCAGTATGACAAGCCTCAGATGCACTGGAAAGCACTGCTTTTCCCCAGCTTTACTGTTCTGGCTAAAAACTCACAAAAAAGCTCTTCAAATGAGTTTTTTTTTAACCAGTATCAGGCACAAAAGCCCTGCGACTCAAAGCTACACGAAGCAAACATTTCACATAATCCCAGGTGGCGACACCCTTTTTCTTTTAATGACCTGAAAGAAAGAGTGGTGCTTCAGGGAAGAAGACAAATGTATGATCAGTGCAGTGAAACAGGAGACACCTCAGCAGAGAGAGGCCAGGCATCAGTCACCATGGGAGACAAGCTCCCGAGAACAGCCACCACACACTTCAGCTGACCAGGCAGAACGCCCTCCAATGACTTACATATGACAAGGAACCCAGCGGCTTTAATGGCACCCAATGGCAGGGGGGCGTTTGCCGCCTCAGAGATTAATTTAAAGTGAGGCATTTGAATTACACCTTATGCTTAACACTGCTCTGTTACACTGACAGTTGCATTTCAGTACAAGTGATTGAGTCACTTGCCGATTCAATGCCTCATATTCTAAGTGCAATTCATATGTGCCATTTAAGGTCGGTTTAGAAGAGGACAAATGGCTGGCTGAGAGAATGGCCTCTAGGGTAGGCACTAGTGGACTGAGCTGAAGAAGGCTGCAGTTCTGGCTCAGCTGTGGGGTGAAGTCTCGAGAGTGTGTGTGTGTGGGGGGGGGGGGGGGGGGGGGGGGCACTGTTTGCCATCTGCACTCCTCCCCCAAGGCTGAGGGCTACTGAAGAGGGAAGCTTTCCAAACATTGACCAAACGCTGGCCGAGTGGCCGCTGTTTGAAGCATCCACAGCCTTTTTTAAGGTGCCGTGAGTGAATAGTTTTCCTATTTTCTACACCAATGCAGAATGAAAGACAAGCGAAGAGATATGCAGACACAAATGGATAAACAAAGATAAAAGGAGACTCATAGCACAACCAAAAGAAAGACGGAGAAAGAAATAAAGACACAGGCAAACACAGAAAGTCAATAAAGGAAGAACTAAGATAGTGATCAGAAGGCAAGATAATACCACCCTGGACTTGTAATCTCTTTTGAAGTGCTGTCCTTGACATGAGTAATAAGTGACTGCTCCTCAACAGAGCAGGGTCGCAACTAACGACTATGTTGATAATCAATTAATCTGTTGAAAAATAAATCCTGTTTAATTTAGATATTTCAAGATTCAAGGTTTATGCACTAACTTTACTTTTTTATTAACTGGATGTTATAAACAAATCATAGGACATTTTATTTAATACATTAATACTATAACTGATGCATTTATTAAAAGGAATTTAAAAACAACAACATTGTTTTCAGAGAGTTCTGTTTGGTTTAGTGCAACATTTAATGGAGTTCTCAGTATCACATTCACTTATGTCCCAGCATGACAACATAAACGTGTTCGTGAACGTGCACACAACTACACTGCTGCTGAATAAAATCCTAGGGGAAACACTGTTGACACTTTGATGTTAATCATAGGGTATAATAAAACAAATTGTATAACCAAATTTCAAGTCATTGCTATACTTGCGCTATAGAAAATTGATGATTGAAAGAGAGTAATAGCATAATGGCAAGATTTACATTCATCATCTGTGACAACACTAGAGTCGTTTGTACCTGCGTTACCATCGTCTGTAACGCACAAGTCCCATGGTCATCTGTGGCCCTCGCTTTTTGCCCCTTTATGGTGAGTAAGCATACTGAATCTCCATACTGTGTCTCCAACTTAGCCCTTGCAATTGACGACCCTTCTAGCAGAAGCCAGGGTTTGATTAAATTTAAATTAAATTACATTTAAATGTTTTCGATCATGCTGATATTACCCCCCCGCTATCTCATTACAGCTAAGTGATGAACTCCAGCTAATCCATAGATCTGCTAAGTGAGCTAATGAGCTAGTTAATGGGTGCAACAATGTGGTTAGTGACGTCACTAACTAATAGACTATTACAGTTTGGTTGGCAACTGTATTTTTATAGTTCATTTTAGTCAAATACGTTGATTAATTGTTGCAGCCCTACAACAGAGTGGGTCATCTGCAGCCTTGTCGCAGCCCTCTGCTGTCTCCTGACCTGCCAACCACAGGGACCCAAAGGCTTTAGAGAGAGGCTGGAAGCCTGCCGCACAGTCCCACACCTCCCCACCTCTCCCCACAGCCAGCTTTTTGCCATTCAGGTCAGCTGCATAACCCCTTTAAGGGGGCAACAGAATCAAGAGATCATTTGCATTGCCTGTTCTGTACAAGGTGAAGAGGATGGGCATTAGAAGAAAAAAAAAACTGCTGCTCAGCATTTCTGTCCTCTCATCAGCCATCTCCTGCCAGCCAGGATTAAAGGGCCTCCACTGTGGCTGTCATAGCAGCCCTCCAACGTGCCTGTTTTGAAATGCACTCAACTCGCACCAGCCTGACAGGTGGGCATTACTTTGCTCAATCAAAGCTTTGCCCAGATCAGTTATATCAAAATCCTTCCTAGCCCAGATCATTGGGAACAGATTGGGTAAACTAAACCTTGCCCAACATACAGGGACAAATCGTGCCCACCTTTTCTAGAGAAACTAGGGGAAATATTGTAGTTGGACCCTGAGTTGTAAAGAGTGCATTACACATTCTGAGTATAGTCAGCATGTACCCCTCTCTTTATGATATGCTCAATGACTGAAGATCAGCCGCTGGAAGCCTCACCTTGCCCTTGTCAAAGTAGTTGATGGTCTCCTGGTAGAGCTGGTCTTTGAGCTGGCCCTGTGTGGTGGCCTGGTAGCCCTCCCTCTGGGTGAGATGGGCAGCGCAGGGATCCTCGGACCACTACAAAGAGTAAACATCACAGAGAATAAACATTAAACAGAGCACAATCAACAAACAAACAAACAACAGTAAATAGCAGGGGACTGCATTATCACCCTAAGCATTGAATGACAGCTCCTTCACTACATACACGCATGCCTTATGTTCTCAAGCATCTTTTATTAACACTTAGTTAACATATACTCAAGTGAAGAAAAAACACACACACACACGCACATAGAGAAACAAAAACACACACACCCCACACACACACACACACACACACACACACACACACACAACCACACACACACACACACACACAACGAGATGATTTCTGTTGAGCAGGGCACAAATGCCCCCTCTGGAGAGCACTGTTACTAGCTGAGAATATTGGCAGCATCTCCAGCGAAGGCGAGGTGAGGCGGCGAGGCAGCGAGGCATTACTCATGCAAGAGCAACAAGCTGGCATCAGATAACATTGATTTATGCAGGGCTGCTTCCTCATATTCATTACAGATTCTGTTTGATTCCGTAAACACCGGAGAATAAAGGGAGAACAACTGAAAAGATTAGAAAAGGCTGCTGCACTGTGGCGCTGTCAGTTGGTCCTCCATGCCCTGCTGAAGCCCTAATGAGTCACCCCATTGGCTAGACACACCTAGCTGACCGTCAGACGGCAAAGCTCATTGGCCGGACACACCTAGCTGAGCCTCAGAGGGCAAGGCCCATTGGCTCCAGCCTCAGGCCCAACACCACTGCTGTCAGAACATTACCCCACAAGAGCGTAATAAGCACTCTCTGTTGTTAAGTGCCACAGTAGGGGTGAGCTTCCCTGGGACTGAGGATCACGTGCAAGAAAGAGACATCTTGGCAACAACAGAGAAGAACATTCCTGCTTGACGATGCACGAGTTGGAAGGCAATTAGTGCTTGACTGACTTTTCAGTGCTTACGTCATACAGTCGCTCTTAGACTTCCGTAATCCCCACATCCATCAGGAAAGAGTGCACAGGGGGTTTAAGATGCAGCGGAGGCATGGTAGATCTGTGAGTGTTGCTATGGAGGACGGCTTAGTGCCTCAGCCACTTTCATTATCAATAAGCTAATTGAGAACCATTAAGGGAAAACAAACAAAGCATGAGCACAAACTAGTGCAACAGCTTTACTCAAAGCTATGCCAATGCACACAATCACACATCCTCTCTCTCTCTCTCTCTCTCTCTCTCTCTCTCTCTCTCTCTTTCTTTCTCTCCCTCCCTCTCCCTCTCCCTCTCTCTCTCTCTCTCTCTCTCTCTCTCTCACTTAGAGCGTCATCTGTCAAGGCAGAGTCTGTGAAAAAATCCTACGTACGCAAAAAAGTTCACGGTAATTCTAAAGTATAATCAACTCTTGTCTCTTTTTTTGGAACGAAATTTATGCTGAATGCTGCACCTCTATGCCAGATTCCTGGCATTAAAAACTGAAAAGGGTAAACAAATATAATGACACTTTCTCCTTCACTAAGGATGTGAGTTACACAGCATTACTGAAAAAGGAGAGAGGGAGAAAGAGCGAGAAGCATATTTCTTGAGTGTTCAGAAAATGGCAAATTTGAAAAAAAAAAAGATTCCATTAAAGACTTTGACGGATGTCAGAGAACCCCTGGCAGAGAATGAAGACATGAAGAATGATTGCCCAACATTCTTCATAAAGGAGGGGAGGGAGCAGCTGCGTTTGGACTACAGTATAGGCATGGAATCTCATCAACTCAAGACATTGGGGAAGGGTTGGAACTTGAGTCCTAAATAAAGGCCTATATGAATAGCAAGTCTGTCTCCACAATGTAATAACCAGAGCTGCATTTCCGCTAGAAAATGGGAATATGATTGCGCCGCAGCTGTTGCATAAAGTCACCTATGCAATTACGTGGATGCCAACTCGTCACCCTACCCAAGAAAGGTCTGACTCTCACACCACCTGCTTGAAGTGCAACACATTGGGCATAATGGGCCTAACGCTTTGGTTGTTGTTCATACTGGATTTTTGTAGATCACTTTGGACAAAAACATCCACTAAATAGCATAACCATTTTCATCCCTTTCTCGACAGCACAGCAGATATTAGTTCAATAATACATGCATTTCCCAACAGAACAGGGTTTCTGTATCTAGACTCTACCAAGGATATCCACTTCATTATGTGATCATCTTATATTATGCAGTGGTTCTTTATCTAGCCACTAATAAGGATATCCACTTCATTTTGTGATCATCTTATATTATGCAGTGGTTCTTTATCTAGCCACTAATAAGGATATCCACTTCATTTTGTGATCATCTTATTTTATGCAGGGTTTGTTGCTATTTCTACTAATTTCTAAACATCCAGGCAAAACTGCTCACCCTAGAACATTTCTGTGATGAGCGGTATTTGAGGCCATAGTTTAAGACATCCTTAGTGACATTATCACCATTTCTATCAAATACAAATCACAAAAAAATGCACTGAACAATTAGATACACAAAATAATTATTACAGGACTATCAGAAAAACTATTCATATAGGTTTATCAGCATTCGGATTGTCTTTCATTTGTGAATGGCTTTTTGTCACAATTTGTTTTTACAATAAAAGGATTAATAGTAACATCCTTGATATTTTTATACAAAGTATTTGTAAAATGGTTCTTAGTACTTTCTCCAAAAACATTTGAAGCTTTTTCTCCTTTCGAGTTAAATATTGTTTTAAAGTTCCAACCCAAATGTTCTATGGTATTTTGTGGAGAAGAAAAATATCAGGATTGACAAAGCTGTGTAGGTACAGCAGAGGTTTAAAATCTGAGAATGAAATTTACAGATTACACATTTTGGCTCCTAAATGTTTTTTGTCTGCCGCCCTGCAAAGACCACAAATACATAGCAACATGCTAGATACACACACACACCGAACAACAAGCACACTCTCCCAGCAGAAACACCACACACACAGAACAACAGGCACACTTTCCCAGCAGACACACCACACACCCACACACACACACACACACACAAAACAACAAGCCCACTCTCCCAGCAGAAACACCACACACACACACAGAACAACAAGCACACTCTCCCAGCAGAAACACCACACACACACACACAGACCAACAAGCACACTCTCCCAGCAGAAACACCACACACACACACACACACACACACCACACACACACAGAACAACATACACACTCTCCCAGCAGACACACCAGACACACCACACACCACACACACACACACACACACACACACACACACACACACACACACACACACACACACACACACACACACACAGAACAACATACACACTCTCTACATGCACCTCGGCAAGGCGAGTTTTGCGTCACAGCTCTGAACAGTTCGCTGATTGGTGCGGTTGTAGGGTGAAGCCTGGAAACGATGTTAGGCGGGCCTGGGCCAGACTACGTATGAGCTTGAAATCAAATCAGGCGGAAATACGTAGGATGGTGTCACCAGGCTAGAGAAACACCACACACACACACAGAACAACAAGCCCACTTTCCCAGCAGAGAACACCACACACACACACACACACAAACACACACACACACACACACACACACACACACACACACAGCACTAGAACTTCTGGGCCTCACTTCAGTACCCTGGTATCACTGGGAATGTGGCCTTCTACTTCCAAAGCTCACAACTTCCCTGTCAACCTGCTTAAGGTGGATCAAATTGCACAGATCATTAGCATTGCCTGCCCTGTACAAAGGCAGAGAAAACCCAGCTGCTCAGCAACTCTGCTCCTCTCATCAGCTATCAGACAGGATTAAACAGGCCCAGGATGCACTACTGCTACCGGCCCATTTGCCTTTGTATGCATCGAACCGCTTAGCATCAGGACTTCAGCAGAGAGTGAGGGAGAGAGAAGAGAGGGAGGGAGGGAGAGAGAGAGAGAGAGAGAGAGAGAGAGAGAGAGAGAGAGAGAGAGAGCCAGACTCTGTCCATCTCACTTGATAAACGCTTCTATTTGCACATCACTGCCCTATCTCTTCTGTTTGCTGCCGCTGCCACCACAGAGCCTTCTGGAGCGTTCCGCAGCGCAACACCCATAATCCTTATTTCAACTTGCTTTAAAATAAATAAATTAATACATCCAAAGGGGTGTCTGTGATCCAATTTTCTGATTCAATTCATCCGCCTGTCAGGGCAATTTTATATGTGTAGCAGGTGACGATTTGAAAGAAAAATATCAGCAGGCGAGGAGGAGACTGTGGGGCAAGACAAGACGAGACGAGACAAGCTTTAGGAAGGTGGCAACGTTATCATACATAATGCGTATGTGTGAGACTGCAACGGAATCACACTTTTGGCAAGAAATATCTGCATGATAATATGCTGCTTTTGGCAGAGGTGTAACCCTTCCATCGTAGGAGAGATATCGCTTCACACACACTCACACGCACACACACACACACACACACACTGTATGAACACACACACAAATACTTATACTTGCAATGAACTCAAGGACAAGCTTGGATTGCAGATAGGAGACAGAGAGAATGGGATGGGAAGAGGGGGAAAAGTTGGTCGGTGGCTGGGAGAAAGAGATAGAGTGAGAGAAAGAGAGAGAAAATATACCTTAAGTAGCTTGGCATGTAGCAGCAGTGTGTATGCGGCCTCAGTGTAGTTGTCACACTCTTTGTGGAGGTCACACAGCTTGTACAGGTACCTAAGGACAGACCAGAAAAACACTATTATCCAAAAACCTGAATCTGAGCTTCAAGCAACTCATCCAATGACACTTTCCAGTGTATGTCACCTTCAGCTGCTATTCCCCCTCATCTCTGCAGTTTATTTAATGAGCCCTACTTAGCTGACTAAAGCTAGTGGGTTTTTGATGGGTACAGGCAGAACAACTGATCAAAGACACAGCACTCAAAAGACCCCATATATTTGACTGTTAAATCAGAGCACAATTTACATGCTTCGTCCCTGGAGTCTAATGAAGTTGAAATTAGAGGTAAAACAAGATTAACAAATAGAACGAAAAGGCCCAGGAAGCCATAAATCCCTTCAAACAGTCTTCTATGGATTTGCATTTTTATTGCAAACACTGGAAACATAAAAGCTGCCCAAATGAGATCTTATTGTTCGGTAAAGATCTCGTCTGATATGCCTGATAGGAGAGGGCAATGGGAACAGAGAGAGCTGGTCTCATCCTCCCCACCAACACTGCCCTCCATAGTACATTGAGTTCCACCCGCACAGGCATAATACACCCAGCCCTGTGCAAACACACTCTTCACATCTCCAGCTAATAATACTGGCTGACCTACAGAAACACATTTCAGCTGAGACGGCACCTTGCGTCTACAAAGACATCCAATATATGAATGTTAAATGGCAGGGATATGAGATAGATGGGTGAACAAAAGCTTCTTACCCGATGTACGTCTTTTCTCTCTCAATATCTTTGTAAAGGTTCTCACTTTATGCACATCTTTCATCTCTCAATCTTTTTGTAAAGGTTCTCACTTTATGCACATCTTTTATCTCTCAATCTCTTTGTAAAGGTTCTTACCTGATGTACATCTTTTCTCTCTCAATCTCTTTGTAAAAGTTCATACCTGATGCACATCTTTTCTCTCTAAATCACTTTGTGAAAGTTCTTAAATGATGCACATCTTTCCTCTCTCAATCTCTTTGTAAAGGTCTGACCTGGTCCACACCTCTCTCAATCTCTTTGTAAAGGTTCTTACCTGATGTACATTTCTTCTCTCTCAATCTCCTTGTAAAAGTTCTGCAGGAAGAGAAGAAAACAGCCTTTAATAGACATGCTGGGTTGGTACATTGTGATAATCTTGCAAAACTGCTGGAACATAATGCACATCATACAGTTGCCATATAGACACGTCTATAAGAGACAACCAACAAGGTGGGTGGGTTTAAGCAACAGTATTGTCAGTTGGCAGGAGCTTTCAAATCTGTTTATACCAAAGTAAAGGGTGCCATTTGCAGACTCTGATACAATCAGAGATGCAATAGTATTTACATCTCACTTCTGAGAGGCGTGAAGTGAAGCTTCAAATTCTTTGTGTAGTTTAGCACTTGCTTTCCTGGAGAATTTGAGTGACAAATGTGCTGTATATGGCACTATGTTTATAGTATGGTAACACACACAGACAAGAGCAATTTGAAAAACTATAAGCAAATGTGTGTATGCCTGAATGTAACTGCCACATGTTACACCATGGCACTGCCAGACCAAAGTATAAAATGTATCCTGTGCCCAAAACCTGTGCCTGATGTGAAATTAGCATGACCATACCATCATAGTTAGAAATAGGGGTGGGCAATGTGATGGAATGTGATACTCTATCCACTATCTTGGATCTCCTTCACGAGAGATTGTGTAATTTTAGATCATCCTACTCGTGTTTCCAAACTTGACATAACTTTGAACTCCAATAGCAATGTGGATCCATGCTATGTCAACAACCCCTGTAGAATGATGTAGCCTTACCTACAGTTATGCTGACTGGACAACTTCAAGATGTAATGCAAGATCAAACATACTGTACTGGTGGTTGACATTTGAGATAATACTTCAAAACTTTAAGCCATTTTATGATCATGGTATTTATTGTATGCGGCTGAGTATGAATTTGTTGAGGATATAAAAGACAGTAAAACCCAGATGTGTACTGTGGAAACAGAGAAATCCATTGGCAGTTTCTAGACTGTTTTAAGTGTAAAGAACATTTTAAAAATAGGGAACATAGATCACAATTCAGACCATGATTGTAATAAAAAATATTGTGATACAAAATATTGTGATACCTCAGCCCTATTTAGAAACAAAGAAATGAAAGAGTCATATGTGCCAATCAACCGGCGGTTGTGTGCTAAAAGCTTATTTAGGGCTCATAAAAAGAGTTGATGTGGGGCTGAACAGGGGATTCACAGCTCAGTATCGGCCTGTTTCAAAGATATTGACATTTCATAGCGTCCCTGCTGAAATGTCAGTGTGTGCGCCGGGCCCTTCGGAGATGAACTCACGGTGTGATCACAGGTTAATAAATGCGGCGGAGACGAGCTGTCTACTCCGGTCTCCCTTTGTCTGATGGCGTGTAAAATGCTATTTGGAGTCCCTTATCGAGATCAACCTGGAATCAATTTTGTGCAAAGCGTGCTTGGGAGTGCTGTTATTGCGCTGGTCTTTATTGCTGGTGGG
This sequence comes from Sprattus sprattus, assembly GCF_963457725.1. Lineage (NCBI taxonomy): Eukaryota > Metazoa > Chordata > Actinopteri > Clupeiformes > Clupeidae > Sprattus > Sprattus sprattus. The sequence goes on along the minus strand of NC_137922.1, from coordinate 31,620,641 downwards.
GTTTGCTTCAGAGCACAGACGCAGAGGCCCGATATAACTGATGGAGAGAGCCCTGGGTAATTCAGCTTTAATTTGGAGTCATTATTTATCTAGCATTTTCAAATGACTCAGTTTTACAGGTGGGCTGTATTCATGAGGCTGGTTCTGTGAGTTCAGGTGGTCCTAGAGGAAGTGCTTGTGTGCATTTTAGAGTCGTGAGTGTGTGCTTGTGTGCATTCTGGAGTCGTGAGTGTGTGCTTGTGTGGATTCTGTAGTCGTGAGTGTGTGCTTGTGTGCATTCTGTTGTTGCGAGTGTGTGCTTGTGTGCATTCTGGAGTCGAGAGTGTGTGCTTGTGTGGATTTTGTAGTTGTGAGTGTGTGCTTGTGTGCATCCTATAGTCGTGAGTGTGATGCGTGACGCTGTGGTGTGCAGCTTATTCATAATGCATTTAAGCTCTCTCTGTGCATGCATATGCTTATGAACATAGTGTGAACATATCTCTCTCTGCTAATTAGCTGAATACTAATGTGTTGCTGATGCGGTGTGCCTGAGTCATTCCTCACCAGGACGTTGACGGTGCAGCTCATGCGGTTCTCCTTGTTCTCGTCGTGCATGATGGTCCTGTAGTCCAGAAGCCGCTCCAGCAGACGTACCACCAGAGTCACAAAGTTCTCCCCGCTCTTGGCCAGGTATTTGTGCTTCCTGCAGTGCTCCAGCAAGCTGAGCAACACAACACCAGCAAAGTCGGTCAGGGCAGCCCAGAGAGGTCACACATCCAGAACACAAGATGCACTTACAGTTCTCCCACTGAATAATATGGAGAAATTCATCAATACTAAGAATTACAATATGTTATAATCATCACCACCACCGCCACCACCGCCACAACGTAATTTTCTGAAATTGATGTCAGAGGTAAAAAGGAAACATTGCTTAAAGCTAATTTGTGGCCGAACACATCAATTCTAGAGCCAACATCAACACAATAATGACTGCCACACACAGGCCATCAGCAACTTCAATTAGAAAAGTGAGCGGGAGCTGTAGGTATTGTGGTGGTGGGCCTGTGAGTGACGTGTGAGCCGAGGGAGAGCGTGGCGTGTGAAAGGGCCCTCTCCACATCATTAGCGCCTCTGATTGTGTGGAGAGTGTGGCGTTATTAGCGCTATCGGAGCAGCGCTGAGGATTTGGGGTTATGAATGTGGCGGCAGCGGCGGGTAATCAGCTCTCACATTTTCTGAAAGAGGACTTTGTACTGCTCGTCCCCTCGGCCGCCCTCCACCTCGTGGTCCAGCTTGGTGATGATCTCATTCTCAAACTGTAATTAGACAGAGCAGGCATAAATAATCAGAGGAGGGAATTTTTCATTTCATTAGCAGTGGCTCCCTCTCTCGTTCTCTGGCTTGCTCTCGGTCTTTCCCTCCCTGTCTCACTCTGGGGAGGGCACGTGACCCAGTGTCTGTCTGTCTCACCACTCCTAATCACACTTTTTCAGCCCCAGTGCTTTTCAGCTTGTATTAATCTGTTCATCAGCACAGGCAACCCTCATCTCCATCCGGATGGGATTGGCCATGGGTGAAGAGAGGAAGGGCACGGTGCAAAGCACATCTCACACACTCTCACTCTCTCTCTCTCTGACACTCGCTCGCTCACTCGCTCACTCTGACACTCGCTCGCTCACTCTGACACTCGCTCACTCACTCACTCGCTCACTCACCCACTCACTCTCTCACTCTCTCACTCTCTCACTCTCTCACTCTCTCACTCTCTCACTCTCTCACTCTCTCACTCTCTCACTCACACACACACTCACACACACACTAACACACACACTAACACACACACTCACACACACACTCACACACACTCACACACACACTCACACACCACCACCTTCTATCTTGGCAGTGGCTGCAACAGGCCAAGAGTTAAAGCACACATCCCCCGACAGTGATCCATGGGCCTAATATTGTCTATGTTTGTATAGGGCAGCTGCATAAAAAACAGTTTATTGTGCAAGCTTTGGTTGGTGTGAGTCACAGTTACCGTCTACATAGACAAAGCCATTGATTTATACAGTATAGGACACAACAGAGAGAACACAATAAGAGAAAGGAGTAGAGAAGGATGAGAGTATGTCAAAGACAGTGGCGTAGAGAGAGAGAGGAAGAGGGAGAGAGGGAGGGACAGAGGCACCTAGAGAGAGAACACAGAGAAGGCCTGAGCAGTAAAAAGGGGGTCAATCTAAAGTGAAATTGATCACATTTGGCAATGGGGAATAAGAGGGTTGCCTTCACTCTCAATGAGCTTGTGCCTGACAGACAACTGTACTGCCTTAGCCCGGCTCTGTTTCTGTCTCTCACTACCACTTTAACAGAGTACCCTACCATCTGGGGGGCTGGGGGTGAGAGAGAGAGAGAGAGAGATAGAGAGATGGAGAAAACTGGCAAGGTGTTTAAGGGAGAGCCACAGGCCAGGCATCTGATTGAACACGCATCCTGCAGTATAGCTTCCAGAGAGAAGTGCTAAGCTCAGCATCTTCAGCCTCATACCCCCACAGCCCCCCCCCCCCCCTCCTGCTCCATCCACTGCACTGCACTACAGCCAGAGGGAACGACCACAGGGCTGCGGTGGCGGCAAAACAGCTTTGTCAGAAATTGAAGACAAGGTTAACTTCCCTTGAAAGACTGTGTTTACAGTCCCTGTACACCGCATGTGTGAAAGCGCTGTGAAGCTAAAGTGCAAACTCAAGTTTCTTGCGCAGCCGTTGGCGACTGGTTAGGGTTTCAGGCCAGTAACCGTAGGGTGGCCGGTTCTATCCCCGACCAGTAGGAAAAATGTGGGCGGGGGAAGAGGTAGACCACTGCTCTCCCATGCCCACATCCACGGCTGAAGTGCCCTTGAGCAAGGCACCTTACCCTGATCACTGCTCCCCGGGTGCCGCCAATGGCAGCTCACTGCTCCGGGTTAGTGTGTAACCTCACTTCACTGTGTGTGTGTGTCACTTCACTGGATGGGTTCAATTCAGAGGTGAATTTCAGAGTGTGTGTGTCTACACCACCTCTGCCATAGAGAGGACTTTCACTTTCACTCTACACCCATTCTTCCTGCCTGGCCCATTGGCTCTCTCCCTTTCTGTCTCTGCTTTCTATCCCTCTCTCGGTTTGCCCTCTCATTCAGTGCACACACTTCAGAACATTTAGAGCTACCTTGACATGATTGGACTGTGGACATTGTTTCCACAGAAAGCTCTAAGCCTACATTATAGGCGATGGAAGAAGGTATGTGTTAGATTCACACCTCCACATTTCTGGCGAAATGTGCAATATGAAGAAAAATGTATTAATGAGCGTTATTTGATAAAGGAGTAGGGTTTCCTATAGACACCTACGAACATGTTCATACATATACTTATATTCGTACATGTGTGTGATAGAGTTTTCACCTAACAGTGTGTGATGAGAGTGTGTGTGAATGTGTGTGATGAGAGTGTGTGTCAATATGTGTGATGAGAGTGTGTGTGATGAGAATGTGTGTGATGGGAGTGTGTGTGTGTGTGTCTGTGTGTGTGTGTGTGTGGCCTACCATCTGGAAGCTGCGTGTGAAGTGGAACTCGCACTGCATCATGTCGAAGAAGATGGGGATGGTGGCCTTGCGCAGCTCGATCTCGGGCACCAGCGTCATCTCCAGGATCGGCCCCACCATCTCCGGGATGAACTTGATCTTGTGCGGACCTGCGTGGGGGCCAGGTGGGAGAGATCAAACAGCTCAACTGAGGGGCTCGTCAGGCGAGGGCAACCAAGGGCTGACAGGAGGCAAACACACTGTGCTTGCGGTGAGGGGGAGGCTAAGGAGTTAATTTTGGACATTCATGGGACGTTTTTTTGTGCTGCCACCCACACCAACGCAGGTGCAGTGAGAGCTATGATGCCTTTGAGTGGTGCCAATTAAGGCAAAGTATTCTTAATTAGCAGAGACTTGTTCAAGGCAGAGAAGGGACTAAAACAGACTTTCTATTTTTTCAACCCCGTGATTTTCCTGCCCAGGCTGGCATGACAGGCAGGCAGGCAGGCAGGCGCTCTGCTTTGTGATGCCACTGTCGTTCGACGCCCACCATAATACCAATTAACACCAGCGCCGCAACCTAGATTTAGCCCGTTCATTTTGAATCTGCTTGAAAGAGAAAAATCAGGTGAGAACACAGCAGACTGGATAAAAAAAAACACAAGTGTGTCTGCTGAGCAAGAGGGGGTTCTGCACGAGGCACCAATTGTCATTAAGCATCTGTGAAGGCGGGTAATGAAGAAGAAGTGGGGTACAGAAACAACACGGTAATGAGGAAACAAGGAAGGCGCTTCACAGATGGTTGATACACAGATAGGAAACACTCACCCAGGTTATACCACATGTCTCTTATCTCAAAGCCAATCTGCCTTCTCATGTCCTGATACCTGAGAGAGGTTGAAGGGAGAAAGAGAGAGGGAGGGAGACAAGAAGAGAAAAAAGACACGTAGAGAATCATACAATATACTGTGAAAAGCAAATAGAAAAGAGACCATTCAAAAGCCTCCAGACCCAAAGGATGTATATCGCAGCAAAATAACCAACCTGTTAATATTATGGGCTACTTAACCCTGAAAAAGTCACAATAGCTGTGACAAGATTATGAAGCAACGGTTCTGAGGGAGAAAAAATAACCTTTGAGGAGGAGGAGGAGGAGGAAGAGAGGGGGCAGTGAAAAGGAGGTGGAGAGGAAGAGAGAGCTAACTGCCATTCAGGCGGCAGATCTGGTTTGAGGAGGATTAGTTTATGAGTTCCCAGGAGCGCAGGGCAGCCAGTAATCTCTCCATTACTGAGCACACAGAGAGGCACAGAGAGAGAGAGTGGGCAGCAGCCGGCCCACGCCACCTGCCACATGACAGACAGCAGGAGGAGAGAGAGAGAAAGAGAGAGAAAGAACGAGAGAGAGAGAGAGAGAGAGAGAGAGAGGGAGATGGAGAGAGAGAGAGAAAGAGAGAGAGGAGAGAAATGAAAGGGGGATCACAAGACAGAGAGTCAGTAAGCCAGGAGAGCAGTCAGTCTGGCTACTTCTCATTCAGGTTACTCTGCATTGATTCCAGCTCTGTTGAGAGCAAAGCTCATGTCAAGGTTGGGGACAAATGACTGTGATACAGAGACAACACACTTGCTGGAGGTGTTTGTGAAGTGCCCTGACAGTGCAGGCTGCTATCCAGTGGTGTGAGGCATGAGAGAGGGGCGCTGAGAAGCAGCGTGTCAGAGGCGTGAGGGCGGAGGCGTGAGTGGACTGGAGAGCGGCTGATCTGTTTGGGGAATTGAATGACCTCCCTAATGCCACTCAGTAATATCCGGCCGCAGCGCCCATCAACATGCGCTGACATTTCTCACTGCCTGGAGGTGCCCTGTGAGTTCATATGCCACATCGATCACGCTGCCAATAGCTCTCAAAAGAGCACTAATTTATGATGACAAGCATCGAAAAATTAGAGGGCCCTTAGCAAAAGAACCGATACCTGCTCAAAGGTCGAGAAGTCAAGGTCATTTTATACTCAAATGAATGTCCAATCATACATTTCTGTGTGTGTGTGTGTGTGTGTGTGTGTGTGTGTGTGTGTGTGTGTGGTGTGTCAGGGTAAATTACATGAGCACGAGTCAGCCTTCCAGTTATTGACTGTAAATGAATGAGTGCTTTAGGCCTCACACATGTCCTTGTGTTTATACAAGGCTCTTGCACCGGCAGCACAGTAAAATCATACCTGTATGTGAAAGCTGTCGGCTATTGGCTAGGCTTGTGTATCAAGTCACTGACAGCCCTGGACCAGACATGACAGGACCAGATAGCATTAACAAATAATTACTTTAGGGGATACCCAGTTCCAGAGAGCTTTCTCAAACACACACACACACACACACACACACACACACACACACACACACACACACACACACACACACACACGCACACACACACACACACACAGACCGGTGTGTGCACAATCGCCCTCTCACTGTCTCCTGTCATTTCCTTTCCTTGTGTTTGAAACTTAATTTGTGGTGTCGCCATAACCACCAAGGCACAAAGGAGTGACAGGTCTACCCAGAGCTACGTAACATGAGAGGAAGTCAAACACTGTGCACTGAGGCGGTGGCCTGTCTCTCCCCAACACGCCGGCAGAGACAACACACACAGATGAAACAGAGATGCTCTTGGAGGAGGGAAGGGAGGGAGAGAGAGAGAGAGAGAGAAAAAAAGAGAGAGAGAGGGAGGAAGAGTGGGAGAGAGAGAAAGAGGGACTCAAGAGCAGGTCTAAATGCATTGTGATTGTAAATGCAGCGTATTGGCCCAAACATCTGTCAGCTAACAGTGGGACTGTGGGACTCAGAGATGGTCCCCAGAGGGATGTCACCTCCCACAGATGTAGAAGAGGAACGCAGGGAGCAGCCTGGTGTTCAGAGGCATGTCACCTCCCACAGCCAGCAGCCATATTGACACACCAAAACTCTTCACATCATATTGCCTGCGGCTGTTTGTTCACACACAGCAGTGTTGTCTGGAGCTGGCACAAGTACACCACACCACACCACACCACACCACACCACACCGTCGTTTGAGACCATGCTCTCCTCTGCATCTGTTAGTCACCATGGAGACGGGAAGAGGAAAAGGGCTGTCCTGGAGACAGTCTCACCTGCTCCCACACAAGCTAAATGAGACGGGAAGAGGAAAAGGGCTGTCCTGGAGTCAGTCTCACCTGCTCCCACACACGCTAAATGCAAATGTGTCGCAGTCAATCAGATAGGCCGCCTGCATTATCTGTGGAGCGTGGCACTGCTCAAATGACAGGCTACACAAGCTGCTCACGTACGCCCACTATACCTGCTGTCCTGTCTGTCAGGGGGAGATAAGACAGAGTTTTGGAGGTGGGGAGAGAAGAAGACTTGTGCTCTGCCACAGACAGTGGAGGGTATGTGTGGATGTGGGGGTGGGGAGGGGCCGAGGTGTTAGAAAGTGTGAAGAAGACACAGGCAGACGGCAGGAAGGAAGGAGCCGGAGAGAACTGCAACAATAGAGACTGTATGAATGTGACAGAAAAATCGAAGATATAGACAGAAGAAAATGGAGACTTGTTTAGATAGACTAAAATGGCCCCTAAACCACCCACTTACACACCTCTCGCCTCCCTTCTGTGTTTTAATGACAGGTCTAAACATGGAGTCAGGTAGAGATGCAGGGCACTGCATGGAGAGGGGTTTAAAAGACTGCTACCTAACGTATAAGGACTTTAGCATTGACACTGCAATGTCATCTACAATATGGGTAGTAGGTGTAAAGTGATGGGCATCATTACTATGTGCATTTCTATCATTACTGTGTGCGGAACATGTCATATAGAATTCTAGATCACATAAATGTATATATTTAGCTTGGACATACTAATATGTATCAGCTGATTCATACTTTATTTATTTATTCATAGTCCTGTTGTGCATTACCTGCTTTATGTTTATTATTTACCTGCTATGAATGAAGAGGAGAAACTGAGATGTGAGTAGAGAGAGAAAGAGAGAGAGAGAGATGGAGCGAGAAGGTAAATGGAGAGATGGAGCGAGAAGGAAAAGAGAAGAGAGATGGGCAGACATTCTGTGTTTGTCTCCTCTGGGGAAATAGGAGCAGGCTCATTCTTGTTCTGTGTGCTTTGAACACTTGGCTCCAATCTGATTGGGAAGATTACAGACGAGCTGAGATCTGGCTGCATGGATGCGGGGTGTGTGTGTGTGTGTGTGTGTGTGTGTGTGTGTGTGTGTGTGTGTGTGTGTGTGTGTGTGTGTGTGTGTGTGTGTGTGTGGGGGGTGCTTGTATCTGGTGCTGGGTGACGTCAGCTTGGAGCGGGCTGGCTGGCCACTCACACCAGCTGAGGAGAGGTCTCGGAGGCCTGAAGCTATCAGAAGCTCTTTTGTAGCTGGAGACAATAGCAGGGAGGACAATCTGCTGGCAGGCAGAGACAAAGGCTGCCTGAAGAAATGTCAGGACTGGATCCTAACTCTGATTTTCCCCCTCTTCTTTCCTTGATGCTCAAGAGTGCCAAGCATAATTCTCCCAGACGAAATTGCAGCCGGAAACTTTCAGCAAAGTTTCTCGTGTGTCAGTCTGAATTGCTTGTGTCTTGAGCAGACATTTCATACCACCAGGGTGGATTCTGAACTGACTCAGACGGTAACTTCTTTTAACAAGATATTCACAAGGAATTCCACATTAAATCTCTCCTTGCAAAGCTTCCCCTTGTACTAGGTGAGGTACAACAGACAACACAGGAAAAGGAGGCCATACAGGTATTTGGTTAGTCAGAAAGCAGGATGGAAAGAATGAAAAGAAAAGAAAAGAAGCTTAGCAGTGGTGTCCTGTGAAGAAGCGTCCGGCGGACTCACTTGTGGAAGATCTTGTTGCGCTTGTCACTGGAGAAGTTCTCCAGCTGCAGGGACTCCTGCGTGAGGAAGGCCACGGCCAGGTGGAAGTAGTTGTTCCAGAGCTGCAGGGGTGGGACACAGAGGACAGAAGCACTGAGCAGCCGCGACACGGTTCATGGAGACAGATGCATATGCAGAGTGACACTTTCAACATGGAGCTTCACATAGCAATTACATCACACTTCAGAGGGTCACTTCATCTACTGTGGGTAGGCCACTGCCAGCTGTATTGTTGGACGGATCACCATGAAAGTGAATGGGTTATGAGGGGACGGTGAAAGGTGCAGGGTGATTAAGTGTGCTTGGGGCTTGCAGCGCTCGCTAACCACACAGGCACTAGGGCAAATAATAATCAACGTGATGGAGAGGCCTTGGCTCTGTTTCCTCTGCAGCAGTCTCCAAAGGCACATTCAATAACTACATATGCGGGCTGTTACTATTGTGAATGGAAAGACAGATTATTCTTACATATATTTCCAGTGAGAGTTCGATACTGTTGGGTATGACTAAACACGCGCCACATGTGGGACAAATAGTGGTGTACACTGACCCCATGATGAGCGGACTAATAAACGATTCTCCTCAACAACATCCTGTGTACGTACATCACATTTTTACACAGCAGCTCCATTCTTCAAACATCGCTGACAAGAACACTACAGCTAGGCTGGGCTTTAGTGTGTGTGTGTGTGTGTGTGTGTGTGTGTGTGTGTGTGTGTGTGTGTGTGTGTGGTTGTGTGTGTGGTTGTGTATGTGTGATTGTGTGTGTGATTATGTGTGTGTGTGTGTGTGTGCATGAAGAGGCCAGGAATCAACACCTCTGATCGCACCAGCAGTCTGTGTGTGTGTGTGTGTGTGTGTGTGTGTGTGTGTGTGTGTGTGTGTGTGTGTGTGTGTGTGTGTGTGTGTGTGTGTGTGTGTTTATGTGTGTGTGTGTGTATGTGTGATTGTGTGTTTGTGTGTGATTGTGCTGCTCTGATTCAGGCAGTCTGCTTCTCTCACCAACACCCGCTTTCCTGCCAGACCTCACCAAAACCCAGAGAGGTGTCAATCCTGGCCGCCATATTAATGGCTCGTGAAATGAAACAGCAATAGGCCGTGACAGTGCCAGTTCTCAGTTCACAGGTCAGGAAGGAAAGATTGCTATATTCCACTGACATGTTCATTATCGACACTGAAACACTTGTGCATCTGTCAGTGGCATTAGCTGTGTGGATCCCTGTCTTTTGAGCATAAAAATGCAATATGGTTCTCCAGGAAGAGAGTGTGTGTGAAGGCGTCGGCCTGTGATGTCCGGCTTGGGAGAGGAACTCTTTCCAAAAAAAGGCAAATGAGTGAATGGATGAAAGCGAGGGAGGGGGAAGAAGGAGAGATAGTTAGGGTAACAGAGGAGGATGGATTTATTTCACGGTAATGGGACACAAATCTGTCTTTAATGAACGCAGCCCTTTAAGGCCCGGCAAGCTGCAATTTCCACTGGGCTGAGCCAGAGAGAGTAATTGTGTTCCCAGCAGCTTTTAAAAGCTTCCCCACACACTCAGACGACGCACATACACACAGAAACAGATGGGAATGAAGGCTGATAGCTCAATGCAAATTCAGTATGTGGTTCAAACATTCTATAACAGCTTTTTTTAATCTCTTGGTTGATGTAAAAATACTGGTGATCAAAAAGTTAGTCTTCCTGTCAACATTTTGATATATAATACTCATGTAATAGTACTTTTTTTTAGCGTCTAGGTACATTACAATTTCAGATTCATGAGGCATTTAAAAAGAAAATAATCATTTCACACCGGTATTTCAAATGCATATTGCCCATGTATAACAAAGTCTACCATTAAAACAGTCATACCACTGGAAAGAGCATGTTTAAATTAGTAACTTGGAATAACCTGTTTGTGTGTTTGAGTATGAGTTTGTCTAGTTTGTGTGTGTGTTTTTTGTTTTGTGTGTTTGTGTGTGTGTGTGTGTGTGTGTGTGTGTGTTGTTTGAGTGTAAAAGAGACAGAATGAGGATCTGCTGGGCAGTGGTCCCTGCCATAGTAACAGAGCTTCTTTACAGCTGTCCCCCTTTCTGTACATTTTAAAGCCATCTTCTGCTGGCCAACACACACACACACACACACACACACACACACACACACACAAACAGGCACACACACAGAGAGAGACACACACACACACACACACACACACACACACACAGAGAGAGACACACACAGAGAGAGACACACACACACACACACACACACAGACACACACACACACACACAGAATCTCCTGGAGCAGCAGTGGCAGGGGCTCACCCTGAATACTGAGTGCTGCCCATGGCCACTGGGGAAATCCTGGGAGCAGAAATGCACTGACAAGGCCTCTCCCGCAGGAGGCTAAAGGACACTCTATAAAGCCGGCTAAATGGCCAAACACCGGGCGTGCACGTGGGCAGGAACACTAAAGGTCATGGAGGTCGCCCCTGCCACCGCCTCGCTGCTGCTCATCTGAGGAGTGTGTTTGTGTGTGTGTGTTGTGGCATACTAAGAGGCGCGGGGGGGGGGGGGGGCGGGGGGGGGATGAGCGTCAGGCCGTTTAAGGACGTCCACCCCAAGGAACAGGGACACTTACCTGAAGCTCGAAGTTGGCTGAGTCCAGGAACTTCTTGTTCAACACGGTGGCATATTGATTGATAGCCCGCAGGAAGACTCTGAAAGATAAGAGAATGCCCCATTATACCTTCTGTCTTGTTACAGCTTTAAACAGCAAGATGATGGGCACCGACTCTGCCTGTCTGGGCCCACCAGTGCTGTCGAGGGCTAACGCTGCCATAGTTAAACTTAATGTCTGCCTCTCATTGGGAACAGAAGCAGTAATTTTCCACCATCGAGTGAGCTAAATATATTATTGTAATTCTCTTCACCCTTACAATAGGACTCTGCTCATGGCTGTCGTAGGCAGTCATAAACACACCTTATTAACTCAGAATCAAGGTGCCTGCCATCACGTGCAGACCTCTGCCACAGCTGCCGTACGGCGCTCTGCACTGGGAGTGGAGCGGTGCGGTGCGGCCGCAGAGGGAGAGTGCATAAGACACAGATGATAAAGTTAATCACCTCTCCAAAGATACCAGCAGCAGGAGCACATTAACCTGCTCGGCTAACGGGCTTGAGCTCCACTTAATGCAATGAGGGAGAGACGGATGACAGGGAGAACAAGGAGCAATGGGAGATTAGGCTGTCTGATTGTTTGATTTAACAAGCAGTGATTGACTTACAGACTGCACTGAAATAAGGGGATATTGCATATATTCAGTAACGAGAAGGCTAGAACAAAGCATACAACTGAAACAAATGGTAATACATGAACATGGACACGCACATACCTAATGTTATAGAGCTAACCTTTTACACTCAGTGAAAAGAAGAGCTAATCAAATATGTGTCAAGTGATGATATCTCAGCTCCCTCTATGCAGTGCTATACACAGCAGCAGCAGCAGAGTGTAATCTCAGATGCCTTATTACACCCCCCCCCCCCCCCCCCCCCCCTTCCACTGCTGAATTAGCACTCCACAGTCACCCCACCAGGAAGTCACTCTACCCTCTGTCAAACATTGTCATACGACCCCAAACCACACAGGATCATCCCAGAGATGCTGAGAGCTGCAGAGGAGCGGCTGCAGAGGAGCGGCTGCAGAGGACAGAGGAGCGGCTGCAGAGGACAGAGGAGCGGCTGCAGAGGACAGAGGAGCGGCTGCAGAGGAGCGGCTGCAGAGGACAGAGGAGCGGCTGCAGAGGAGCGGCTGCAGAGGACAGAGGAGCGGCTGCAGAGGACAGAGGAGCGGCTGCAGAGGAGCGGCTGCAGAGGACAGAGGAGCGGCTGCAGAGGAGCGGCTGCAGAGGACAGAGGAGCAGCATAATGGTGGTTTAGGGAGCAGTTTCATAAATAGTGAAGGAAGAACATCTGTTGAAAGACACCCTCCATGTTATCCACAGAGCCAGGGTCTCCTCTAGTGGGTCACATTCCACCAGCCGCTTCCGCCTCTGCAGGATGTGTGCGTCAGAAGGGCTGAAGAGCTACCTCTAAAAGCGTCCCTGATGCTAACACAGTCCAGGATGTGTGCAACGATGGAGATTATTTCCAAACACTGTTAATGACTTAAGAATATAATAATCAAGTGCCTTGTATTAATATATTCCTTGTATGAATCATGTGCTTATGAAAGCAGGAACATGGCTTTTCTGTGTTTCTGTGTGTAACTGACATTATTAGGTGCCACTTAGTCCGCATACGACATAAAACTTCTGTCTATATAAACCTTTTGTGATGTGTTTATCATGGCTTCACTTTCAGCCTTGTGCTGGGAGGGGAGCCCGATTGCAATAGTTGTTGTTGTTTGTCTTATAAATAAACTTATATGCAGCTCCGGAGTCCTGAGGTAACTAGGGTGAAATTTCACCTAACATGCACCACAAGTGCTGCAGAGCTACCTCTAAATCGTCCCTGACGTTAACGTAGTAAACAAATCAAACAAGCTCATTAGTCACACTTTCATTCACTTTCACACGCACTCAAGACATCACCTGCAGGCAGCGTGTGAAGCCAAGGGACGTTCAGCTCTTGGCGATGCTGCTGATGCGGAGGTGCGACTGAAGGGCCTGGAAACAGCGTTTGGGCAAATGCCACAAGGCTGACTGACAGACTGACAGACTGACTGACTGTCCCTCATCATCTCATAGTCCTCCTGCCCTTTTAACAAAGCCCCAGGTCAATCATGTCACTCTAGAAGACTGAGTAAATGACAGCACATCACATCCACATCTGCCGTGCTATTTCAGCATGCAAAGAGCAACCAGGCAAAGGGAGCCATTATGGATCGCAAGTTTTAGTGAGCAATGATACGAAAATACGCTTTCTTTTCTTTCTCACCCTCTCTCTCTTTCTCTATCTCTTTTAAACACACAAGCCTACACACAAACGAGAGAATACTGTTTGGTAAGCGACAAATGTAACTGAAATGAAAAAAAAAAATTGTGAGACAATATAACCAAACAAACGAACGAACAAACAAACCAAAAATGAAGCCCCTTCTACAATACCTACCCACCTCTCCCAAGCCATCTTAAAATACCACAGATGGAAATCCATCTAGCACACTCAAACATCCCTCTCATCATCACACGCATGCGGCTCCCTCCCCACTCTATTTCAGGAAGATTGTTTTCCCAAATATTTCATTATTCTTTTCTCTCCACAATCACAGGAATCCGCCGCTGCTGGCAGTGAAATGATTGAAGCTGGCAGAAAACCAGGAGCGCAGTGCTGATTGAGTCCTTCAGGGAAAGTTCACATTGGATTTAAGCGCCACAGCCATATAGCGAAATGATGGTCTGTGCTGGTGATTTAGCTGTATAACAAACACTGCTTGCAGATGAGCTGCTAATGAGAGAAAGAGAGAGAGAAGGAGATAGAGAGAGAGAAAGAAAGATAGAAAAAAAGAGAGCGGAAATGTGTGTGTGTGTGTGTGTGTATGTGTGTGTGTGTGTGTGTGTGTGTGTGTGTGTGTGTGTGTGAGATAATTATATTGATTAATGTACAGTCAAAACTTCAAACTAGAGACTTATTGATGCAATGTTGTGTTGTCCTCTCCAGAGGTGATGCAGCGAAATTAAATATTTTCCATCACCAACTCATACACAGAAGCACTCACACACACAGGCACTTACGAACGCACACAGGCACCTAGAACACACACACACTCACGAATGCGCACACACGCACACGCATACGCAAACACACACACACACACACACAAACACACACACACACACACACACACACACACACACACACACACACACAAACACACACACACACACACACTTGATTTCCTCCAAACATAAATTTATGAAAACTGTTCGTTCTTAGGCAGCAAGCAATAAAGATAGTACATAATATTGTAAGCTATCCCAGTCCACGGTTTGCAACATTTAAGCACATCCATAAAAATATCCTCCCTACAGTATTATTTGCGTAACACTTCCTTATGTCAAACAGGCCCAAAGATACAATCACTCCCATTTATGGCAGAAAGAATACTGCAATTCAGGGGTGCATTGTATTTGCATACATTGCCATATAAACAACACATAACTATTGATCTATAACTATTGGAATTTCTTCACAGGTCTATTGTATTGATGTACGGAATATGTAAATTAGTTCTGTGAATTCACAATTCCACCTACACATGTCTTGGACAAAGATGAAATATATAACAACTTTGATTAACTAGGTAGGTAAAACCTTTTCTCTCTTTGAATAGTATTTCTGGAGCTAAAACAGAGACTTGAAGTTTGCGTACCTCACATATAAACCTGGATCATTCCTAGGCCATATGTGAGACTTGACTTTTACAGCTTCTTCAGTAGAGTTGTGGCAACAGCTGGTCCACACAGCAGACTCTTGCCAAGCTAATGACACTTCTAAAGATTGCTTGTAAACCTCAGTTTGCCAGGCAATTAAAAGTATCTGCAGGTTGATTATGTTTGATATTCATGACAGAGGCTCCACATAATAAATTACATTTCTTAATAAATAAAAGTGAATGCATAAATAACTCTACAAAACATGCACTGAAACCAGACACCCTGTGCTCTATGAGAGGTAAACAATCTCTTCAAAAAGAAGAATTAAAGAGTCTCTCTTCCTCTGGAGTCCAGGCACGCTCGCCAGAGCTCAGAGGGTCAGAGATAGGATTGCGTTTGGCTCAGAGTGAAGTTGTTTTCTAGTCTGGTGAATTCAGAGTACGGTTGGTCTCATTGTCTCCAGGACCTGTCGGCTGCTGTCATTTTCAATCAGCTCCCCCCTTCCGAGGGCACCTGGGCTACCCCGGCTCTCCTCACGTCAGGCGCCGAGGCACACTTGTCTTGGTTTGCCTTTAGTCTTTCCTGATTTCTATCTTTAATGCAATTGTTGAAATTACTTTTCCACTTCTACATGGTCAAATGGTCTGTATGTGCCACTACAGCAGGATGGGTTCATGTACAAGTGAAGGAAAAAAAATGATCATCATCTCAAAAGAGTGCCATTTTTTAGTGTTCAGATCAAAAAAGTGAAACGTGAAACTGAAAAAAGCTTTTTTCCACCATAATGACAAAGTTGGTTAGAAACACACAGAGATGACAAATAGTAACACAACTACACAACATTTTGCTGTGTTATGCTGTAGTGTTTTATTTATTCCTAAAGATAGCTTTGTGGATTTTGAATGATGATGGCAACAGTTCCTACTGCAGGCCAGGTCAAGGTAATTTTCCTTGACAGACGCTCGAGAGAATAATAATAGGCACAGGACACGGCACTAAGACCTGTAATCCAGGACTGGGGCTGTGGCTGAAACCACACCAGGTCAGGATGGGCTAATGAGCCATACTGGGCGCTTCACCTCACAGACCAGCTTTATGGAGGAGGTGCGATTGCTGATAAATTCAGCCAGACTCTGTTGGAGATGGCCAGTCCAATCCCGTAAGGTCAGTGCTGGCCAGGAGTCCAATAACAGTGGAGAGAGATTGTGCGTCAGCAACATCCTGTAAAGCTCATCAGCCACAGTCAACCACAGTCAACTACAGTCAAGCCCAGCAAAGTGTAATTAAGATTCTCTCCAGGAAAAGACAAACACTATCTGAGCACCATATGGGAGTATAAAGCAACATCTGTAGAGATCTCTGGGCTGTGGGGAAGCTCTGCCTTGACTCCTGTGATCCAGCATGTGGAAATGCAGCGTAGTCACTCAGCCTCCAAGCCTTCCGCTTGATTTCAATAAGTGCTGAATCTGATCAGGAAGTGGACTAATTAGCTTTGGGGAAGAGTGTGAGGGCTTCTCTTACCCAGTGCCGCTGCCTCTGCTGACAAAGTGCACAGGGATGCACAGTTGTTTAATTAAGCTAGTGATTCCTCCCTCCTGATTAGGGCGGCTCCCAGTCCAGGAGGGTGTGAAATATTTACACGAGGCATTTGAGGAAAAAATTCAGGAAGTTACTGAAATTATCTTTGTCATTACTCTAAGAAAACAGCCAACAGGCACCATGTAATCCCCTCTTTCCTTACACCAGTTCCTTTGCTCATATGCTAATGTTATTCTGTATATGCTGACAGGCAGCACATGGATTTCAATTTGCAAAATGCAGCTTTCAATACATAGCAGCTACTTTATGTAGACTAGAGTGACAGCCTGCGTTAGGAGGCTCTTTCCAGTGTGCTATGGCTATCTCTGAACTGAGGAAAGAGCATCAGCTGGCATGAATGGGGCTGGAGCATGCATTAGAGGCAACGAAGAGTGTGTGTGTGTGTGTGTGTGTGTGTGTGTGTGTTGTGGCTTTGGGAGTTGTCAGCCATCTGGAGGAGCCTGGTACTCTGATGCTTTAAGATGAAATGTTAATACCTTGAGTGTTGTGAAGTTCCTAAGGGGCGGTGAAGGGTGAGATGTTCCTGCAAATCGTAAGAGACAGGAACATCACAGGACACGGCCGGAGACAAGCTCTTCACTCAAGACAAGATTGTGATGAAGAGGAGCGTCACTGGGTGTCAGGAGTTAAAGGTGAGACAGCCAGGCACATGAAACGGGTCACCGTGTGTCTGACAATCACTTTAACTGAGCTGTGTCTCGCGGGTTTCCATGAGCCCGGCGCATTCTACGAGAACACAGACAAACTCTTCTGGGATTCTGGATTCTGTCTGGTTGATTTTCAGTTCAGCATCAAGCACTCTCTCGCTCACCAAACAATTTCACTTTGAATGAATGACCCCCTTTTCTTAGAGTTTGAGAGTAGTTTGAAAAGCTCCTCTCAATAACACTGGGGGCTCCCCAAGGCCAAAACAGAGATGAGGCCGCTTCTGTTTAAATAATAAATCATAATTAACATCCGTCCAGAGGAGCAGGAGAAAACATGGCATTTCTGCAGCTTTAGGTGATTATGAAATATGGGTCAAATATTTTTTTAATTAGGCTATCCAAGGTAAGTCAATTCTAAGAGAGAAGAACCTGAACTACTAGCATACAGGGGGAACCAAATGTGCTCTGCTAGAAGGGATAAGACTGTCACAGGCAGAACACCCTGATACCCTCACATCAACCAGCAGAGGAGAGGAGAACGGATGGATGTTAGCAGGCACTGAACACAGGCAGGTGATAAGACAACTCCATAAAAGTATTACGTTTGGCTGTAAGAATTATCATAGAGGTGGGGTGAGCTAGGTATTATGAAAGGAAGCACAACACACACAAAGACCAGCACAAATGGCAAGACGGGCTTACAGTTGCTGAGAAGATCAATGATTTCTCATCCGTAGCAAAGGAAAAGCTTTTTAGATCCCAGGAGGTGACTTATCTCTATGTAACAATAGCATGAACATGGCTATGGCTTCTAAAGCTCTACAGCCTTATATTACGTTTCAGCAATAAAATATGCCCTTCACATGTTCTATTTTAACACTTGTTATTAATGTCTTTTAAATGAGGGGACCAGTCTATACGGTCATTGCCCTATCTGCACTATGGGAGTCATTGGTGATCAAAGGATGTCATATACCTATGGAATCTCCATTAGAGGGCTATACCTTTGGCTCTTAACCACCACTGTGTTCCCAAATCCCATAGCTCCACAGGGCTCCAACAACCCATTACTAAACCACACATAGTCTCTTTCTCTCTCTCTCTCTCTCTCTCTTTCTCTTTCTTTCTCCCACACTCAGTCCCTCTGCAGTAAGCACAGCCTCCTCTCAGCACATCTCACTCAATTTTCTGCTGCTGTGAGCACGCCAATATAGACGACACGCTTAACTCCAGGCTAATGGTATAGTGTGTTACCATCCAGTGCACCTGTCCTGAGAGAAATATTACTGCTCCATATGCCGTGTCCTACCTAAAAGCCTAACAGGCAGAGACGGGGCCTTGCCATCTTCACACAACAAATCAGCCTCTACTGACCAGCCACCGGAAAACAACCCGGAACCCGGGACCAGGCCAGTGCTAGAGGCGGACGATCTCATGATGACTCAGCATTGGGTGCAGTGGCGCATGGCCATCCAAGTCGTCGCTTGCAACTGCAATCCTCTAAACGTGACCCACAGCTGGCCACGGTAATGTGCCAAGGATTGATTTCTCTCACTGCACTCATCTGTATCAGAAACACCACATTCAACAGAGCCGCAGGTGAACTACTGGTGGCTGCCACACTGCTCAGCACAGATGATGAGGCATATCAGGAACTAGGAGACCAATCATGATCTAATTTCTAGATTCTATGAATACCACGAACAGAAGCATTCATATCAAATATTTCTCATCTTCACTAGTTCCTACATATTTTGCCTAAAGAGAGCTTTACCTTTTTCCTTTACATTCCGCTTGAAACGATCACTGACAAAGGAAATGAGTGTCCTCCAGCAGGAGTATTCCAGCCACTGTCTCCAGCACTTTCCAACTTGGAAGAGAACGGCTGAGTAATAGATCAGTGTGAACAGGCTGAACCTAGCTAATGGCTAAGGAGCATCCCAGGTACTGCAGTATAGAATGACAGAATAACTGAAGACCTGGAGAAGGTCACCATCTCCAATAATGGCTTTAATTCATGATCATAAATTTTCCCTGGGCCAGGTGTAATTGCAGTTAAGTGAATTAGTCAAGCTTACAGCCTCCAATATGGCGGAGCAGAGGTGGTGTGTGCAGGGTACACAGCGGGACAGAGCCCTGTCTAAAGTGATTATTGAAAAGCCCCTTTAAAAGAGCCACGGCAGAATGGGATTCTGTACACACACTCCCCTGAGTTGTACATGCTGTAATCCCCCTGCACTATGCTGCTGACACAGAGCAGACGCTCAATGAGTTCACTTTTATCAGCACTAAAAATATGATGCTGATACACAGAATCCAAGAAAGGGATATGTGCTTGAAGATTTTTTTTTACTTTGCCGACAAAAAATATTAAATGACAACCAATCGAAAAAGATAAAAAAAAAAAAACCTTGAGAACCTGAAATCTGTAAAGGATAAGGCTTAATCTACTACTCCACTGACAAGGAAACAACATGGATGGGCATTGCAATGGATAAAGATACACAAGTGGTTTCTTCTCTAAGCCTAATACATAGTGGAAGTATGCATTATTCCACCTTTACACTCACTGCCTTAACTTTTCCAACCCCCACACTGAAAGTTGTCCTTTGCTCCTCCATGTTTGCCTCAGTTCTAATGCTAATGATGTGTTATCGGCTAATCGTCTTTGCTAATTGAGTTCATGGAGCATAGCTGATAAGGATCAGGATCCATTTGCATGCTAGCATGAATAGCCTGCTCCTCCGCTGTGCTCAAAGATAAGGCAAGGTCAGAACCCTTCATCACCACACCAATTTATTAAATTACACTCTGCTTACTATGCTGCATTTGATCTGATAAATGATTTATTTTTATCCCCGCCTTAAACTGCGTTTGCTACCGCTTGATGTTCCGCTAGCTGGTGCTAGACCCCATTGCAGTCATGCTTTCTTATCCCCAGACTGAAGTGTTGCCACATTTGTTCTAAGCCGTATAGATCCTGAGAATAAATCTGAATAAATCTGCAAAATATAAAAAGTTTGCATATTAAGTTGAGATGCAACAATTTCCAGTGAAAGGGAAGTTGACGTCAGGACAATCCCATTTGAGGAGAATCCTAACGTGGGGACAAAACTCAGAGAAAAGGATCATACAGGATGTCACACTGTTGAGTCGGCCTACCTTCATCCTTGCACCGTTTCATCTGCTAGAAACCCTGTCTGTACAGGTAGCTATAGTTCAGCAGGTAAAAAACAATTGCAAGGACTAAACGTTTGCAGCAAAGGATGGGTCTGTTGTGAACAAGACTTAATATACTTTCTCACCAGCTACCTGATGCAGTGTCAACTTAAAGGAAGGTGAGACAATTTTAAGGGGACACAGAGAATAAATTAAAATAACACACTGTGCTGAAACAACAAAACATTAACAAACAGCACTTGAGAAAAATCCACTCCCACAAGCATAAACTGATCATTACACTTGCCAAAGCAGTGATGGGACTCACCACCCCTAGACAGACATATTGCATTAGCTCCTCGACAATTCCAGTGGCAAGGAGGCATTGCCTGCTGCCAAGAAATAACATTGCTTAGGGAAGCTCATTCCACTTCAGCAATCTTTGCAAAAGGATTTTTTTGTGGATCATCTCACATTTCAGTTTTCTCTAGTGAAATGTTGACCAAGCTCTCTACAGGTAAACCTCAAACTTTTCTTCCTCTCTGGCCCTCACTCACGTGACCTTTCAGTGCAGGCTGAGCACACTGCTTCAAATATTCCACACCTTCCAGCCCTCACCCTTGTTTTTTTCAGGTGAAAATTCAGGGACTCGTCAGTGAGGAAGGCCCACAGAATGACCTCTCACCCCTCAGAATATAACACGTAACTTCTGCACAGGTCAGGACTTCTCCATGAATAAGCAATGGACATCCACATGAGACATGGTGAGACATCTCAATCAGAAGGCTTACAGTTTCTTCCCTAACGTTCACTTTAAATGGGCTCTATTCGATGCCCTCTGTTCTCTTATGAAACAGCCTGATCCTAAAGATCTTATTTCAGCCCTCATTCTCCTACGTCCTTCATTTGCTACAGTAAGAAATCATTGTTTTGCAACTGACATTAGTAAGACCACAGGACACCCAAAACACTTACATGCAAACCCTTACACCACACTGCATTAATGACACTCCCTCACCACCATCACCTGACTGAAGGTGCCTGAGGCTCTTTCAGTCTCTCTCTCTCAGTCTCTCTCTCTCTCTCTCTCTCTCTCAGTCTCTCTCTCTCAGTGTATTAGCATTCTGAGTCTCGCCCTATGCAGTTCTTCATACAGGAGTACAGTAAGGGGAGGAGCTGTGCTCTGCCAGTCGTTCTCTGTGGGCTTTTCTTCCCCTCTCTTCCTCTTCCTCTCTCTGAAGTGAAGTCTGTCTAATTGGCCTCTGCGGACGGAGAGGCTGGGACTCCATTACATATCGGCGCATCCCCGAGCCGTAATTACTCCCATCATCAGGGATGAGCTGGTAATTAAAGCTCCACACTGGCTCTGCTCCTCAGCAAAAGCACCGATGCCCAGCAGTTTCTCCTCCCCATCGTGCACAGCCCATCTACACACGCACGGGGAGACCTATGATGTCATGGCCTATTACACGGGTCAGCAACTCATTCCTAATTTATGCATTTATGCTCTCTGGCCGAGTGAGTGGGACAAAAGCAAAACAAATCAGTTGTTGCAGTGTCAGACCTGGCATGGACTGGTGTTAGGGTGGGTCCCAGTGGTGTTTGTCTGCTACAGTCTTTTTCATTGAACACAACGGGGGCGCTATGCTGCCAAGTCGGATTAAAGGGCATGAAAACGGCCCCTTCCTTGGGCTAGCCTTGCTCATCACTGGGGAGCCCACTCGGTCCGTGTAGTTGCTAATGAATGAATATGGAATACACTTCACATGCAAGAAGAGGTACATGTGAGTCTTTCCCATGCAGAGCTTTCCCAGTGGCAAAAGAGGGTGAAGAGAACCAGGAAAGAAAGAAAGGGAACATTGTACTATTACACACAGCATTGGCTGACAGTGATGAGGTACAGAATAGTGGAGGCTCTATGTTCCTATGATCTATGCGAACAAGCTCACGGAAGACGTTTGTCATTTGCAGCACAGCTTGAGACTTTTGATGAGTGAGATACTTTACCACGTAGAATAGAAAACACAGGGAGGGGGAGAGAGAGAGAGAGAGAAAAGAGAGAGAAAAGAGAGAGAACAAGGCAGGGCAGAGAGAAAGAGACAGAGAGAGAAATATAGAGAGAGACCGAAGGGCAAAGAAAAGTGACAAAAAGAAAAGGCCCTGAGCTCTGTGGGCAGTTTAGTCAGCTGAATGGATGATGTGACAGGGGAGCATGGAGTGGTTGGAGTTTAACTTGACTGTCTACTGAGTGCAATGGCAGCTAAACCCAAACTATTAGATAGATCAACACATACACAATCGTGGGGAGTGAAAGTTAGAGTGTGTGTATTTGTGTTTGTGTGTGTGTGTGTGTGTGTGTGTGTGTGTGTGTGTGTGTGTGTGCGAGAGAGAGAATTTATTTGAAAAATGTACATTCAAATCCTCCTAGGTTGGTGCAATGCTGTGTCGTCCCCTTGTTCCTGAGGTGATGCAGCAGAATAAAATATTTGCCATCAGCAACTCACGCATGCGGGCACTCACGAATGCACAACTGTACGCACACACACAGGTACTCACAAATGCACAACTGTACACACACACACACACAAACACACACACACACACACACACACACACACACACACACACACACACACACACACACACAGGGCATAGGGGAGAGACGAATGACAGTAGGAGAAGCATCCTTATGAGCTGGGGGATGGCAGCCTGCCGCTGAGACCTATTTGCTGTTCATCGTGTGATCTCTGAAATGGCTGTCTTGACCGAGAGAACCAGAGCACATCTTTCCATCTACGGAGCGCTGCAGTTGCATTTGAGTGAAATACTGACATTAACGGCCACAGAAGGACCAGAGCAGATCCACAGCTAGACTACCAAATCATGATTACCCATCGGCAAAATGATTACCTGAGAGGCTTAAGCACTGACTGACTGGCTTGAGACAGCACTGACAATATACTGTAGAAAGAAAAAACTATGACTCACACTGGCCTAAAAGGGCATATCCTCCACTGATGGACGTCCAATCTTAGAAATGTCTTTGACATTTACTGTTGCTAAACTTTCTTCCCTTTCCCTGAATCACAGCACAGGAAGGCAACAAGGAAGCTGAGGACACCATTCCTTCTTTTCATCCTGATACCATTTCAAGAAGAAAACTCAAAATCTTAACTTAGCTGAAGAAGACAACACAACTATGAGTTACATTTTCATTATCAATAGAATGAAATAAAATAGGTCACTGGAAAAAATGCTTACAAAAATGATACTGGAAAAAAACACACAATGACACCATTAAATGCTATTTTCTTGTTCTTCTAATAGTGCCTCTATTTGTAAGGCATAACAACAGAGAGAGACCATTTACAAAGCTGTCAGTGAACACAGGCTCAGATAATTTGGCTGGTGGGTTCGGTGTGTTCAGCAGCACTCGGTCTTCAGGATACATCAAGCGCCATCAACACAATTCAGTCAAAGGAGCCTCTTCCTCTTTCATGCTCACAGAGAGCTAGCTAAAAGAAGCACGGCAACCAAGAGAAGAACTGAGAGCTTAAGGAAGAAGGGGAACCAAGAGAAGAACTGAGATCTTAAGGAAGCAGGGGAACCAAGAGAAGAACTGAGGGGTGCACTTGAGGATTTCTAACCTCCTCATTGCAGAGGATAAGTGTATTTATACATACATACAAACTTGGTGTAGTATACATGTATCTAACATCTGGGAGCATATGGCCATATGGCAGATACTAGCTAATTGAAATAAAAACCTGAAGTTATAGTGCATCTCTACAAGCACACCATGCGTAAAAAGGCTTGGCTTATCTAAGAGCTGTTTTTACACACACACACACACACACACACACACACACACACACACACACACACACACACACACACACACACACACACACACACTATATAAAGCCATAACACTACAAGTACCATTTTACAAGTACGTATTTGTTTGGCAAGCAAAAAAGACATATTTTTGTTTTCTCAGTAATGCAAAGTGGATATAACAAATACAAAGGAACACATATCAGTGTATCATAACTTTAAACTGTAATTTAACCAGTATACCATCAACTTGTGCATGTGTGTGTTTGCCGATCCCTGTTAATAGTACTGATATGGCCCCTATGCTCCTAGCCATCCCCTGTTCTCTTCAAGTGTTACTGGCAGATTAACAGTCAGGGTTGGAGTGTGTGGTCACATATCAAATAGGCACAAGCGTGATGGGCCCGGGCAGACGCATTAGCAAGTCTGACACGGGGACATGAATTAGGTGGAGCACTGGGCAGAGAGGTCAGGGCCATCTTGGTGCACTGGAGGAGAAGCAATCGCATCAGTTCTGCTCAGCGGACTCATAATGCTATCGCAACACCTGAGTAAGTTCAAGACTTGTTAGGCTAAGCTGGATGAACAGTCTGTCATTTACCCTCCGAATATGAATAAGCATGTGATTAAAATGAGCTAAAATGCAAACAGGTCCTTTCAGTACGTCTAAGAAACTGCTTACAATTAGGAGGGATAATTAACATATCCTTGGCATTGTCAGAGAGGAGACAATTTATGCAAAGTGTTCCCGCAGAAAGGACTAAGGATGATGTGGTGACAATGGGGGAGTTTCGATTCAATCACTTCTACAAATTAAAGAAATCATTATTTAACTGAGAAAAACAGGCTAAGGTTAAGAATCACAGTATGCCAGTCTCTAACGTCAAACAACACATAGAGTGTATTTCAAGAACCTTGTTTATTATTATGATCTATTTCACACATGCAGCAATACAGCTTGCTATTAAGCATTTGCACCCCATGCCTTCATCTCCACACTGTGGATGTTTACGTAAGGAAGAGGGATTCCTCCACCACAGAGGGACCTCACCTTACCAAGAAAATGGAATCTTCTTCAGAAATAAAGTCAATTCGCCTCCTGACTTTGCTCTTGTTTGCCTATAGAGTGTTCTGAAGACTCTTCAGGTGTGTGTGAGAGAGAGGGAAAGCGAGAGGAAGGTGAAAGAGAGAGAGATAGAAAGAAAGAGAGCGAGATAAAGATGGATAGAGGGAGAAAGAGAGAAAGAGAGAGGGAGAGAGGGAGAGAAAGTGAGACAGAGAGACACAGAGAGAGGGAGAGGGAGATGGGTTGATAACCATGAGACATGGGTCTGTTCTGATACTGCTGCTCCATCAGTCATGAGTGTTGGCCCTAGTACACGTGTGTGAGAAGCTTGCAGCGGGGTGGAGCACGTGGGTCAGACAGCTAAAGAGCTGCCTTCTTTTGGGCGCCATTCCATTCTTCTCCTCCTCACCGCCATTACGGGCATAATTAACAGTCAACTGGTGTGCTCTCAGTGTTCATTACACACCACTTATTCCTTCCAGGGTCGCCTCGCCGCACCACGCCGCGCGGCGCTCCAATCCCAGGATGTGGGGCCTGTGAGGGGCTCCGTGATGGGCTCCGTGATGGGCTCCGTAATGAAGCTGATGGAGCTGTTATTGTCCTCACCTGCTGGGTTTGGAGCCGGAATACCTAATCGCATTTCAAACAGCAGCCAATAATTGAAATTCTTATCAAAGCAGGGTGATAATCAAAGGAGACATATTTTGGTTGGGTGGGAGGAATCGGGCGGGTAGCGGAGGGGTGCATCAGAGACAAGAAGAGAGACAAAAAGCTTTCAGGTACAAGTCATATCTGTGGGGGTCAAGTGAGGTAGAAAATGAGTGGATTCTCCAACCAACTTGCTATAGTGTTCCTTGGAAAAGAGACACTAGCTTACTGTTAGCTTACTGCAGGGATTTTGACACAAAATATACACACACACAAACACGGCCACAAAGTTTTAATGGCCAGTGCCCTGAGAGTGCTGCAGTAGAGCACATTTCATGGTTCTTATTCCTTCAGTGCTTAGCAGTCACACGAGGACAAGTGCATGCAGGCTGGACCAGAGCTGGGGCATGAGTCTGGTGCAGCACGCAAACATTCCCCCTCTGTTGTTTCAAGACTAGCGCTGGAGCCACAAAGGGCGAGAAACAATAGCGGCCCCCGTGAAACAAATGTCACGCTGTGCAAATGAAGTCGGCGCTACATCCCCAAACCGGAGACCTACTTCTCCAAAGGTCACTTTAACCTCAATAACGGAGAGAATACAGAGAGGGCCAAAGGGCGCACCTGCAACACGCCAGCTTAGCTCTTCTGGGTACCTTTGAGAAACTTGGGGATGGAGAGACATTAAAGTTTCATAAGGTGCGAGGGAAATGCTGAGAGTAAAATACTCAACTCCCAGACGAGCCACCCTCTCTGGTTTACAAGCTTTTATGAGAATTGGATGCGATGCTGGCCAAGCAAACTTCACTACCAAGGTGCCTTTGCTCAAATATTAAAGACTAACTTTTAAAAGAAGATTGCCCTGTAAAGAAGTAAGATGGATGCAAACAATAGTGGATCGCCTCACCCTCTTAGCTAAAAGCATAGCATTTGTCACTGCACTATCTAACAGAGGCAGAGAACTCGTGCGAGGAGAGAGGAGTTACATCCTGCGTAAAGCCCCCAAGTAATTTGTCTGTTTGGCTCCTTGCACATCCAGTGTGTGGAAGTCAACCAGCAAACATACTTAATGGCCTCAACATGGCATTAGTCCGGCATCTTTCAGTGTTGTTGTGTTGTTGCTGTGGCTGTAAACCAACTGGTGTTGTGTGAGTGGGCGGGGAGCAAAAGCGTGAGCAGTGGGGGTGGGGGAGGAGTGGGGGCTTCCTTCATTAGCCCTGCTGGTGTCTCCGACATGTTTCCCACCCCTGCTTTTAGTGGCTGCTCACTCAAAGCACCTCACCCGGGCACAGTGGCCCATTCCACACGGCTGTCCAGCACTCCCATGGGCAATTAGAGAATGCAAGAATGGGGAGAGGGAGTGAGATAGCAAGAGAGACCGAGCTGCAAAAGGATAGCCTCATTAGCCGAGTATTGAGGAAGGCCGTGGCGTGGCGGAATGAAAGCGTGCCCTCAGAGGTGCCCGTGGGTGGTGCTGCCGCCCACACTTCTGCCACGGCTGCAGACGGGCACGCGTGTGGCTAAATTGCCAGGCACCAAGCACTAAACAGAGCCAGAGCGTAAGTCCAAAATACGCCAACACGACAACAGCTATAGGAGGGATGGGGCTGGAGGAAACCTGCTAGAAGGGCTGGCCGCTGTTCTTTCCTTTTGTTTTCAAGTTCATTTTCACCTCTCTGAGAGCCTCCATTAAGCATTATTCAAACAGGCAGATTAGGAGTAGGCTGGCAAGGTCTCTGGATTCATGTGAACTGAAAATGATACCGATGACAAGACTGAAATCTGATCTATCTGTCACGCGGATTCTGACACCCCCTCCGATTTCAACATCAAAGGCAAAAAGTTCTGAGGAAGTTGCCCGCAGCAGTTTAGAAATGGTCTCAAAAATAAACAAAGCTGAGAGAGAGAATGTTTGAGAGAGAGAGAGAGAGCGAGAGAGAGAGAGAGGCAGAGAGACAGTCAGAAAGAGAGAGAGAGTAGGGGACTTGTGTTGCCTTCATGGCAGTAGGTTACCAGAGTCCACTGAGCAGAATCTCAAGTCAATCAGTTTTCTCAGCGCCCTGCTCCATGCAGTATCAGTAGGCCCAGACACCCTGGCAACCGTGACCTCCTCAGTATCCTCTGTCCTACTATTACCCATGAACCTCACGTTCACCGCTACACAGCAAGGACGAATGGACATGTCACACGCTCACACACACAGACACACACAGACACACACACACAGACACACACACACACACACACACACACACACACACACACACACATTCAATGTGACACAATGTCACTGTCACGCATGCAAACACGCCTCTCTGCACAAACCACACACACACAAAAAACACCAGGCCAACCCAAAAGGCTCAACAAATTTGTCAGAGTAAAGCTTTTGTTAAAAGTGCTGAAAATGACAGTTATGCAGAACCGATTGCTGTTTGGCGGCCCTGTGTGTCAGCTGAGCAAGCAATCAAGGCCTCACCACATCTCACTATGCCTGGCAACCAAGCAGTGAGATGTAATGGACTGAGGAAATGTCATCAGTGCAGCCAGGCTCGATTTCATTGAAACACAGCACAAAAATAATGGCACACTATAATATTATACGACTACATGATCAACAGAGTGAGAGTGTGTAGTTCATGAGGACAGAAAAAGCATGCGAGATTTCATTTTTGTTCTATACTGACATGAATGTGGCTTAAATATATGTGTGTGTGTGTGTGTGTGTGTGTGTGTGTGTGTGTGTGTGTGTGTGTGTGTGTGTGTGTGTGTCATCGTCCTTCCTCTCTTGGCTTTGCATTGATTGTCTTCATGATCATGCAAGCATGAATAGTAACGAATAAGCTAGGAACACACACACGCACACACACACACACAAGCAGTGGCCACTGCAGCAGAGCAGGTGCCTATCTCACACCTGCAGGGCAGTCGTTTGCATGAGGACACAGGTGTCTGACAGCACTTGCTGGACGGCCACATGAATCCCAACACGAGGCTCAGCGGCCTCAGCCTCGCTTGCAGTAATCACACTATCAGATCACGCTGGCTCTGAGCAGGAGGAAACAGTAACAAGCGGCAAGGCAATTTCTATCAGGACATACCCTTCTATGATGACGACGCCAGGCACAAAGGGAGATGGAGGGAGGGAGAAAGGGATAGAGGAGAAAGAGAAAACAGAGGGAGGCTTTAATAGTCACTGCATTCTATCAAGCACTCAGCATTCTATCAAATACAGAAACAGCATAGCTGGACTGTGAATGGACAATTCTCTTGGGCTGGGACTCCGTGATCCAGAAAATATGTGAGAATTAGCAGTCTTATCTAATCAACACTAAGAAATGCAATGACACACTTTCTTGGCCTGTTTTATTTTTGTCATTTTGCAAGCTCAGAACTCAACCGCAGACCTCAGAGTGATCCAGAGTGTTAGCATATATTTGGCTCATCATTACAAGTTTGTCCAATTGGGGTTCCTGAGTCGTGACAACAGCAAGAGGTGAGAAGTTGCACAGAAGTGTCGCTCGGCTTGCATCTTTAATGACTGAGAGATGAGCACAACACAGGGGGAATACAAAGCAGAAACACCGCCTTTGTTTCGGGAGTACAACAACATGTACTTCTTTTAGCTTCTACTGATGTACCAGCACACATATAGAAGCAAGTTGACGGGGGGGTGCATCAATAAAACAAAACATAAACAACAAAGTAGCTCAACACAAGCAGTGGAGGGAGAAGAGGAAAAAAACATCAGCAAAAAAATGTGTGAGATTAGCAAGCGAGGTATTTATAATTCATGCCAATGTTTGTGGCAGTATCCGTCTCATCTCACTATGCCGTGGCAGAGGCCGCCGCCGACTGCTATTTGCATTTGAGAGGAAAACATTAGAAAAACGTCCTTGCCCACTCCTCACTGCCGTTCCTAAGCAACAACAGTGGAGGGGAGATGAAAAGCAGCTTGGAAATACAGAGCAGAGAGCGAGAGAAGAAGAGAGACAAGAGAGGGAAGAGAGAGAGGGGGGAAGAGAGACAGAGGGGGGGAGTGCAAGAGAGGGGGAAACATATAGAAGGAGAGTGAAACAGGCCGGGGCAATGGGACACAGTGAGAGAGGCAGAAGGAGAAAAAGAGGGGTAGACAGATAGTGGGGAGCAGAAAGAGAGAGAGAGAGAGAGAGGGGTAGACAGATAGTGGGGAGCAGAAAGAGAGAGAGAGAGAGAGAGGGGTAGACAGATAGTGGGGAGCAGAAAGAGAGAGAGAGAGAGGGGTAGATAGATAGTGGGGAGCAGAAAGAGAGAGAGAGAGAGAGAGGGGTAGACAGATAGTGGGGAGCAGAAAGAGAGAGAGAGAGAGGGGTAGACAGATAGTGGGGAGCAGAAAGAGAGAGAGAGAGAGGGGTAGATAGATAGTGGGGAGCAGAAAGAGCGAGAGAGAGAGGGGTAGACAGATAGTGGGGAGCAGAAAGAGCGAGAGAGTTAGTGGGGAACAGAAAGAGAGGGAGAGAGGGGTAGACAGATAGTGGGGAGCAGAAAGAGAGAGAGAGAGGGGTAGACAGATAGTGGGGAGCAGAAAGAGCGAGAGAGTTAGTGGGGAACAGAAAGAGAGAGAGAGGTAAAGGTAGACAGATAGTGGGGAGCAGAAAGAGAGAGCGAGTGTCCAGAGAAGAGCAGTAGCAGTAAGGGCTGTACTTACTTATTCTGCATCATGTTCATTATAACCCAGTCGGCAGGGTAGACATTCTTGCCAATGAGATCCTTGAACATGATAAATGTTTCCATTAGGAAATCCTAAAAGAGAAGAGAAAGAGAAAGAACATTTGGAATGAAGACTGTTATTCAGCGCCCAGGGGAGATAGGAACAATCCGGAATGAACCCAGAGGAGCGTGCGTCCCACCACCGCAGGAGGAAGCGCTCTTAGATTAGATTTCTCCCGGGTCAAGGTGAAAGACTCATACTTTTTTTTACACTGCATTGTGGGACACCGTCAAGTGAAGTGAGGATGAGGTCCTGCAAGGATGCCGGCCTCAGCTTGTCTGAGAGTCTCTCTGCATCCTCGGAGGGAAAAACTCTAATTTTCTACATCTCAGATTAGGATCTAAAATGAGGTAGTAAAAGGTTGTTGTACGGCTGTCACTAAGAGTTCCATCTGTTGGCCCCCTCATTACAATTTGCTTTAGCAGAAGTCCCGGAGCTCCTCAACAGAACTTTTAATGTGAAACACACAAATTGTTACAGGCCAAAGGGAACTGAAGCTAAGTGAGCTTGTGTTTACGCTGTGAGAGCGTGTATCATCTCTTTTTTTAAAGCTTGATGCACGGCTGTGCCAGACAGAGTGATGGGGGGCTGGGGGGGGTGACAGCAAACAACCCCAATTCGCTTGAACCACTGACAAATGCTGGAAGGCTGCCATGAACCGTCCCAGGAGGAGACATCAGAGACGGGTCTTCAGCAGAGGAGAGAGACTGGTGCATATACCAATGCCCGGGCCTTTATGTATTTATGGCCATGGCAAAACTCAAATGTAAGTGAAATGT
This sequence comes from Sprattus sprattus, assembly GCF_963457725.1. Lineage (NCBI taxonomy): Eukaryota > Metazoa > Chordata > Actinopteri > Clupeiformes > Clupeidae > Sprattus > Sprattus sprattus. The sequence goes on along the minus strand of NC_137922.1, from coordinate 31,589,332 downwards.
CCCAAGAAAGTAAAAGGCTTTCAACTGTTGAGAAGATACAGCACCAAGGAACACCTAATCTACATTGAATTTTCATGTGAGGCAACCACGCTTTGTGTGTGTGTTGTTTAAATTGTACAAAAGTTATATAAGTGAAATCAGATTGAGAAATCAGACAGTTTTCAAAAGCTACATGTTTTTTTTTTTTTTACTTTTATTTGAATATGTAAGAGTTTTCCTCTGGCCATCTCAGACGCCTGTCTAGCATTCAGAGTCAGTCTGGAGGGGCCTGCGTGGGCCAGTGAGGACCCCCACAGGGACCAGAGGAATGAAAGAGTGAAAAACACCCTGAGATGGAGGGAACAGACTGGGAGATTATGCAAACCATCCACAGAATACCAAAAGCAGAGGGAAAGAAATGGCTCCAAGGCCCGAATGTTTCTAAGCTGGCCGGCTGGCACATCAATCAGACGGCTGGTGTTTGGGAGACGTCTCACCGCAGGGAGTGGTAAGCGGTGTCTGTTCCCTGTGCCGCACTTTGTCCCGGTGATGAGGAGCCTCCGATATCAGGGCAGATTAAACATGACAGCAGGGAGACAGAGGAGTGCATTGAATCCTATTCATCGGATGACTTAATGTCTTGAAATACACAGAGTTTTGTTCTGAAAAGGGGCTACGCAACAGGTGGGCCTGAGATTGAATTGTGTGTGTGTCAAATTAGAACAGCGCACTTTTCTGCATCTGAGTAGTTTAATACTCCGGCAAAAGATCAAATAGACATTCCTAATAACATTTCAGTTTATGTACAGTATTTCCCTGTTTTGTCAAACAAATGGTTAGAGAGCATGCAAGAGTAGAACTCACCACTACATCCGTCCTCATTTTGCCAAAGGTATTGATGAGATGAGAATAGTGGTAGTCTTCCATCTGACGCAGAGTGGCTGTCATGCTGGCTACGAAACTGCCCTGTGAACACACATAGACAGAGGCTTAGCTTACTGGACCGCCAATTGTATTCGTTTCCACACTATTTAGTCTGAGGTCTTGAGAGCCTGACAGAGAAATGAAAAATGAGAGGGTTGGGAAGTAAAGAAACATTTCACAAATAAATAGAGAGAGATAAATAGATAAGTTGATAAATTAATGTATGTATGATTTAGGCTTCAGTGAAACATAAGCCCTCATGGAACCTCTGTTAACCCCCAGAAGTTTGTGGCATTCTGGCCAAAACAAAGAAATTAGGTCAGTTTTGTCTGGATGTTGAATTCAATCTTCGATTAATACACTGAAAAATAAAACAACTGTTTGAAAAATACCCAAAATAGGTGAACTATTCAGGTATGCACACCTCTGGCCACAGTACCAGTAGGACTGGTAAAACACCCAGCCCTTTATTAGCTCTTCCATTCACATGCTAAATAATTAATCATCACCTGTGGCTTTAAGGGAGGCCATAAACCACACAGGGGAAAGTCCAAACCACCACTCAGGTCCAAGTAGAATTCCGTTATTTTGAGGCAGATGGTAGTAGATATGGTTGCCATGAGTATTTGTCTTATTTGCTGTGTGTGCTAGTGTGAGTTCTTGGGGTATTTGCTCTATGCCTACTCATATAGTGTATGCTTACTCATACTGTATAATGTGTGTGGACATTTATGGAGTGCAATTTGTGTCAAAATGTAAATTTGCATACGTAGGTATATAGTTTATACAACAAATAGTGTGGTGATTTCTGTAAACTAGTTGTCTCCTCTTCTCCTATGCAAGTGTGTGCTTGTGTGAACTCTTATGCCCTTAACTGTGTGCTTACTCACAATACGGTTTGGACAGTTATGACGTGTACCTTTATAGTGTGGTGACTTCTGTAAAATAGATAGTCCAAAAGATATTTTTTCTGAAGAGAAAATGAAAGGCTTTGTGTGGATGTTAAAAGGCCATTAGCACTCCCATTGACACACTTTGTTATACAATGCCAAGGTCATACATGTTAAATGGCCATATATTTGTTCATATGAATGGAACCATTGAGAGCTTTTATTCCTTTAGCATTCCTAAGAGAATCGCCTCAAGTGACCGAATCAGTTCTTCACAGTGGTTTATAATATGTTTTTGCACATATTCCAGCGCAGATGAAAAACTACTTTCACCACAACAAGGGCCCACAAAATCTTGCCCAAGACTGGAGAGGGCGGGGTGAATGGGGGTGTGTGTCACATGATTAAGAGGGAAACCCCATGGACATTGTGGTGGACCAAAAAAATAAGTCTCCTATCCTGACCTGAGCCACAAAACAGAGCGACTACAGGACACAAGTCTCTACATGAGCAAATTAGCATTTAACTGGAAGTTTCATAACTATGAGCCTGTGCCTCACACACAAAGCTGTCCAATTAACATGCAGGATAGCACTTTGTGGGAATGTAATGGAATTTGTGTTTTTTTCTGTCATTAAAATTGGAGGCTGTTGATGGTACAAGTAATTAACTGGGGACCAATCAATACAGCAACTCGCTTGGGAGTTGATGGCATAATAAACCACTGGTGGAAACATAAAGCAGGGATAGAACTAATAAATGTGATAATTAGAGGGAAAGAGATGATGAATCCTGACTTCAGACTTTTTATTGAAGATAACAACTTTCATGCAAGCGTATTGACACACTTTGTCAGGTTAAAGTAACGGAACACAGGAACAAATTAACGACATGCATGGGAATACACTTTCATAAACCGCAACAGCCACCAGAAACACATAAAAATGAATTAGGAACATTTAAGAAAAGGCATAAATCAAAGACATGAAACATGCTGCAGCACAGCCCACCTGCAACTTTGACTAGATGGCTGAGGCTGTGAAACACATACTCTAGGTTGATGGGATGTTTGTGACGACAGTGATTCTCACATGGGCAGGGCTGACTAGGACGTTCTTGCCTGATGCTATATGTCTGCTACATTTTTCACACATTAAAAAGAAGCCTCCCAGGCCTAATCAGATCTCCCTGCTGAAGCCACACATATGCGCGTTCAAATGATGCGGTGACTCAGCAGCCTGGGTGAGCGCTTTGAAGCTGCGCCATCCTGGGATTACACTCCAGATGAGAATGCCAGCCAGGCCACCACCAGGGCAGATGACTAAGCCAAAACGACTTGTTGGGGACAGATGGCTTTTGTCTTGTTCGGCCCGCCAGATAGAAAATCTTTGTTAATACTATCATTTCCTCCTCAGAGTTCTCAGATAACCAATCGGCTGATGCCATGCGAGACTGTCAAATGGATGACAGCAGCCATCTCATTCTGGGCATTCATCGGTGAGAGAAGAGACTGTCACATAGGGAGCTAACAGCTTCAATTGTTCGGCTTGCATAATGAAAATATGACTCAGCTATTAGCCTTTCATGGTTGTTCCCATTTCTGATTTTTTTGTTTCATTTGAAAATCTATCCTGCAGCGGTAATTAGACCTGACCTACATAGCAGCGCTGAGCTGGGCTACAACACTGAGCATATTAGTGTTGCCTGCTCTTCATTTCCCCCTTCCTGCAGACGTGTGTGTGTGTGTGTGTGTGTGTGTGTGTGTGTGTGTGTGTGTGTGTGTGTGTGTGTGTACTCTTTGCTTCCACCGGGCTGCATTTCTCAATATTTTATCCACCGAAGGCAGGTGAGGTGAGAGGCAAATTTCCCCCCTTGTCAAATATTTGACGACTTCAGAGCAACTCTGTTTCACCCTGCCATTCATAATGGAACCACTGACAGGACATTGGCTACGGAGTCGGAGACAAACAAAGACTATTTTACTGGAAATTAGAATCTCCAGAGAAACACAGGCAGGCAGATTAGACCCAGCTGCATCCTAAGGTGGGGCGCTGACATCTGATCCTCTCTAGAGGCTTCCACCATGGGAGACGCTGGGTTTGACACTAGGGATGAAACATGCTGAGGCAAATCATCCAGAAAGTACAGTTAAGGAGAGTGTCCAGTGCGCCAATGCCTCAAACGCTGCTCTTCACTATCTATTATTCATGAAGCCTCAGTATATCATTGTGTTTCTCTACTCAGACCATCAAATTAGCAGAGAGACTGGAGTTGTAAGACACACACACACACACACACACACACACACACACACACACACGCACACACACGCACGTGCACACACACACACACACACACACACACAGACACACACACGAGTGTACAGCGGCATCAGAGGGGATTCACATGGGATGATGTGTTAGCTCTAGCCCACGCTTGTGAAGCAAACCCAATTTACACCAATTAGGCTGGGCTTGATTAGAAAGGCTGGGATAACCTGCACAGCTGTTTAGCTCGAGCATACCCCTACTCGCTCTAAATGATGAACAAAAGGGCCAATTACCTGATTGCTGTGGAGGTAAAGAAAGGGACATAAAAAGTCAGAGAGGGAGGGAAAAGAGGGATAGAGAAGGCGTGAACCAAGAGAGACCAGCATCGCACAGTGATATGGAGATGGAGATGGAAAGAGAGAGAGAGAGAGAGAAAGATGGGAGGGAGTGAAGCAGTCGTAGGAGCTGGTTTGACTTTGAATTTGTAACACACATCAGCCTGTTCCCAGGAGAGGGGGTGCAAGGGTGCCTAATCACAGATGCACATCCCATGACTGTGTTAGTTAAGGGATTTGTCTGAGGATGACGAGCTCATCTTTCTTCATCTGGCCACTAATTTGACGGATCCGAGGGAGGGAGCGGACGTCCTGGTTTGCGGCTGGCAGATGCAGCACTGCTCAGACTCAGGCCTCGTGCCTTCAGCAGGGCAGGAGCACAACTTCCACTTGCAGTAGGAGCAGTGAGCCGGGGGAGGACTGCCCCCTAGGAGAGATCCAATCTGTGCAGGTTCAGCTGCACCTCACCTGACAGTGAGGAACCCTGCCTCTATTGACCTCCACTGAGGCTGAATAATATACTATCCTCCAAAGTCCTGGAAAACTCCAAACTACTGCACAGCTGGACAGAAATGTGACTTTCCGTGAACAGGTGTGACTGTGGTCTTAAATTCTACACTGAACTCTGTGATATTTTTGTCATCTAGTTCAGTAGACTAATGATCAAAATTGGAGAAAAAAAACTCTTCAAATGCTTGTATAGGCAAATCTATCTTTAAGTATGTCAAAGTCCTTGTCTGTGTTGCCCTTCATATTTTCACACAGTAATGACAAATCTTTGTTGATGAAGTCAAGCTTCATAGAATGCGATTAATCTTAGACTCGTTTCCTTCCAAAATCATTCAATTCAATTACACCGCAGTGACTTTCCTATGAAATATTCAAACACCTCCGTCAAGATGGGGGAATATGCCATTGTTAGCAGAGTAGCAAAGCATGAAAGTTAAATCATGTTTTGTAGTCCCACCAAATCATTTCAAATTTAGAGGCTGTGAAGTAGAACCAAAAATGTTGCATTGATTTCTCTGGTACAATACGGGTTAGGCTTGAACAATTCTTAAATCTCTTGAACAATGCTGCCGCTTCAGCCATCACGCTCCCAATGGGGAGGAAAAAATCTATAGAGTAAATTGAATACAGGTGGTGAACTTGGCCCCCGCCTCCACTTCCTTTCATTTCCGAAGGGAAAACGAACGATCACTGCCCAGAAGAAATTATAATCTCTTCATGTACAGTACAAACTGAGAGGGCGGGCTGCGCAGAGGATGAACACAGAAGCTAAGGAACACCTTTCCCCCTTGCGGTTCTGTCAGATTGCCTTCGTTGGTCCCTGTCCAAAAAGATGGCGATCCAGTCTGGAGCACACCAACTGCACGACTCTGTTAGGAATCCCCCCGACAGCCCATCATCCTGATCTGCTCCATCTTTGGCAGAAAAGGTCTGAAGTGAGAGCAAAACCATGCCAGGGTGTCCTCTTAGACCTGATCGCTACTCTTCATCTGTTCACGAGGTACTCCGGGCTCGTTGCCATGGTAACTGTTTTCTTAAGAGGTGAATCAAATCAAATCCAAGTAAGGGGGGGAGGATCCGACTCATTCCTAAGGTCTTTTTTGCAGTTATCTTGATGACTCCAGTGAGACCAATCTTCACTTAAAGCAAGCATGCTTGATTGAAATACAACCAGCTGTTAAAAATGGTGAATATGTAGCACTTTCAATTGCTGACTTTCACTCTATTCTTCTACAGTGGTACTGATTAAAGAATGACCTTGGCCACTTTAAAGATGCAAAAAAACACACAATTAATAAACTCATCTGCCAAAGCTATTAACTCGTATTACATATCTATCATAGCATATTGGACCCACACAAGGTGTGGTATCTCCTCCAATAAAGACTACATTAAGAGACCCTGCACTGTGCTGCATTTTACAAAGGAGGGGGAAAGGAGCTCCCATCATCAGTTTGATCAGGATTTTGCAACAGATAGAGGGCTGGGTGAAAAGGAAAGTTTCCTTGTACTTTCCACTGAGTGCCTTGCAAAAGGAAAAGATGGCAGCTATGTTTTTGTAGTTTGATGTTCTTGCTCCAGGCCCATTTAGTTTACAGTTTTTAAAAATGTGTTCATTTGCGGCTGAACATGACAAATTGAATAATGGCTCTCTGTCTCAAATGGATTTGCATTAGTCAACTACTGCTGACGGTACATGAAGGGGAATTACATTCTGAAAAGGGATGCTCAATGTTTTTTTTCTATGTGTTCTCATAACTGAAGAAAGACCACACATTCTCATCTGACAAATGTAAAAAATTAATTCACCCAAAAACCTGTATAAAGCAAGGTCCCAGACAATACTTGTCAGCTTAGGCTGGCTAGACAAGCACAGGGGGAAACAAGCTGAATGTCTGGTTTGCACCCACGTCATCAGGTAAAAAGTCCAAGACATTAAGTGCCTCTGTGCATTTTAGGAGTCGTGCTTTCACTACACAGGTCTGATAACGATGTTACCCTTTAAAAAGAGGGCTGGAGCATAGGCCACTAGACAAATTACGGGTCCATTAAAAAGAACATAGCTTGGAAGGAAGATTGACTGATTCGATCAGCTTACATTCATAAATTCAAAGCAATCATGAAAAATGCATTTAACAAATGATGTGACCTCTAAGAGAATCAGAGTCGTTGATATGGAGAGAGGTGGCGGTGGGTAAAAAGTAAGCACATTGGCCTTCAGAGAGGGGGGAGTCCTCGTGGACCTGTCTCCCATAAGGCAAGACCATCCGTCTCACTTTTCTCTATGACACCATGTGGGAGAGGCAAGCACAGTCCCATAAAAGAAGGCCTGGCTTTAAGCCCTTAATTGGGCCAAGAGGGACAATTCTGGAGGCTCCAGAGAAAGTGGCTGGAGGAGTTTTGTGAAAGAGAGTGAAAGGGAGAAAAAGGAAAAAAGAAAAGAGAAAACAAAGAAGCAGCTAAAGCATTTCTCTGAATCCAAGCCTGATCACCGAAGGCACACAGTGATGGTGTAGTCTTTCCCGTCGACTAGGCTCTGTGGGAATACAGACACAAGTTGAACAGGAGAATCCTGGGCTTTAGAGGCTCAAGCCCAGGTGCCATGTCCCAAACACTTGTGCAGATCCCTGGCTCTGCTGTGAGGCTGGAGCTCGGAGGAGGACCTGGCTAGGCTGGGCTGGGCTGGGCTGGGCTGGCAGGCAGGGTGGGGAAGAAGAGGTGGAGAGCCAATTTCTCTCTGACGGTGTGGGGAGGTGGCCACAAGGTGAATCAGGGTGCCAGCTACTGCATTGCAAAGCCGGTGTGCACCTTTGATCATGTGCCACCTCACAAATGAGGTGTCAAAGGTGGGATTCAGTGGGGAGATATTGTAGGCCAGCATGTCTGTGGCGAGGACAGACGTCCTGCTTGTACCGCTGAGTCAGGGGACAGCACAACACAAGGGACAGGGGAGAGTCACTGGACAGGGGACATTGGGGGACAGCACAGCAGGGAGGATAACAGCAGAGAGGACAGTCTCTAAGGACAGTCAGATTAAGAGACATCCAGACCCTCTAGTGATATGCGGGTCAACCAATAACCGGCAGGTTCCCGCAGGTCGACCCATGGGGCATACCAGAAAATATTTCTGGTTCGGGTAGGTCGGGGAAAAAGCTACAATGCAGCATTCTGAGTAGGGTATAAATGACCTACTGGAAGAGACAGCCTTGCACCAAATTGCTTGGCAAGGCTATGACTAGTGGGATTTCCACTTTTTCTCTCTCTCTCACAAACATGCACAGACACGCGCACAGGCACAGGCACAGGCACAGGCACAGGCACAGGCACAGGCACACGCACAGGCACATGCAAGCACACCTGAGGATGCAGGTTCTTTTACACGTCCTGGCTGTCAATAATCTGCATTAATGAACTATACAGTATCACACATCTCTCTACCTCTGATAGGCTATAATTTACAGTAGACTGTAATTTATAATTATAGCATTGCCTAGTGCAGTCGTATCTGCAGTCGATCAGCAGTCAATATGTGATTGTGGTTTTGGTCAATGCACAGCTGTGTTTTAGATAATATCTTGTGGGGGTTTTCAGAGAGTGCTATCTTTTTGTTTCGGTCAGCCTACACCACCAAAACGTTGCTGTTGGTCAGCCAGAGCAGTGTTGCCAGGTTGGGCAGGTGCCCGCCTAATTTGGTGACCTTTGACTCCACTGGGCAAGGAAAAAGGCTTTCGTCGTGTAGATTAAAACTGGGCTACTTTTCACTTTATTGGCCATTTTTAGACAGTTACTTACACATTATAACTAAACAAATTGTTCTCTGAAAGTAAATGCAGATTCAAAATGCATTATTAAAGTTTTCTTTTTCTAACTAACTTTAATTTCTCATTTTCATAATGTTTTTATGTCAGTCAACTGCACTGAAACATCGATCTCTGATAATGATACATTCAAAAATCAAATGGTGCCTAGCCTACCATTTATTCAGCCCACTGTGCAATCCATTTCTGAAGTTAGCTATGTCGAAATTGGTAAAATACAAAAGGTTTTGCAGGAAGGAGTGGGAGACCAATATAATGATTTATGGACATGGATTGCCCCTGTTCCACGAGATCCCACGATAGCCGGTTCCAAGTAACGCAAAATCGAGCTCAGGGCTCAACTTTTAAGATGTGTTTGGCTGGAAACCTGTCAGTCCAATCTGGAAACACTGAAGAGGAGGCTGCCACTAGTGAGACTACACAGATAATGGAGGCTAATACTTTGCATACGAGATGTCAGCCATGTGGAGGATATGCATTGTTTGTTTTGTGCGTGAGAGAAAGAGAAGGAGTGTGGTCGTTCAGTTTCAGTTCTGCATGCTTTGGACTCCACTGACCTCTTTGGCTCATGAGGATTAAAAACTACACCTAAACTATTAAGCGATCACTGGTGTGCTATTTTGTTTATTTTCTCTTACTACATGATATGGATACCATTGCGTTACTATTTAAAGTTAGCAGTTTGGGCCTCAGGTGGTGGACTGATGCACATTTTTGTGGGCCTGGCAGTGAGGACTGGCTCTCATAATGGGTTGGGGCAGGTACTTAAAAACCCTGACTGCGCATTACTGATACCCTCTAAAGTCTCTTCACCTACACACACACACACACACACACACACACACACACACACAACTGCTATATTTGAATAATAAGGACTTCCATCCAAAGCAAACACCACAGAGAGTAGAGTGGACAGCTGTGGAAAGTACATTATACATTTGCATAAGGCATCATTTGGAGAAGAAATACCAAAGAAAGGGCTGAGAGAGATAAAGACAAGATGTGAGAATAAAAGGTGAGAATCAGAGAAAACTGAAGTACAGTATGGGCGGCAAGAGTGTGTGTGTGTGGGTAATGTTCAATGTTGGACTTATATAAAGAAGTGAGATGTGTGAGTGATATAAGAGGAGGATTTAGGAGAAATGTTTTTGTGTTGGACTCAGTCCACCAAGCATTTGGAAGGTGATTGTACCCATGAGGGTTTTAGAAAATGGCAGGTTCAAGAAGATGAGGTACGTCAACGACTCCATCAGGGGCTGTGAGGCAAAGGCATCCAAGCACACCATCTAATTTCAGAACACTGAGGAGGGGACTTTTAAGATGAAGATATGTGAACTAACAGATGAAGAACTGGAAAAAATGACCAAAAACCTGAGTTACCAAATGACCTAAAACACAGCTAAACAACATCTGAGCCGGAAATCAGTAATCACAGGGTCGAGACCTGTCTGTCTGTCTGTCTGTCTGTCTGTCTGTCTGTCTGTCTGTCTGTCTGTCTGTCTGTCTGTCTGTCTGTCTGTCTGTCTGTCTGTCTGTCTGTCTGTCTGTCTGTCTGTCTGTCTGTCTGTCTGTCTGTCTGTCTGTCTGTCTGTCTGTCTGTCTGTCTGTCTGTCTGTCTGTCTGTCTGTCTGTCTGTCTGTCTGTCTGTCTGTCTGTCTGTCTGTCTGTCTGTCTGTCTGTCTGTCTGTCTGTCTGTCTGTCTGTCTGTCTGTCTGTCTGTCTGTCTGTCTGTCTGTCTGTCTGTCTGTCTGTCTGTCTCTCTCTCTGTTTCTCCTTCTGTCTCTGTTTCTCTCTCTCTATCTATCTATCTGTCTGTCTATCTGTCTGTCTGTCTGTCTCTCAGCTGAGAGGACACCACTGAGGACATGCTACCATGGGACATTTCAATCTTCCTTATAGAAACAACTTGACAAGATCTGTCCATATGTTGACGTGTGACTACCACACACTGCATATCAGTATGTATTTGTGTGAATATCCACAACTTATTGACACCCTGAGAATCTCAGCCTCTACCCAGCGCACTCCCTTTCACAGCCTGACAAAAAACTCCCAACACATTTCCATTCAGACACAAACACACAGAGATACAGACTCTACATTCACAGCACAGAGAGAGAGGCAGGAAAAGCGACAGGCTCTGGGCCACTGCAGGCACGAGCCCCAGCAGGCCACAGCATCCCTGTGGCCAGAGTCTCCACTCGTATGCCTCGAGTCCTCCAAACCAGTTATTTCATCCTCTAATTCTATTTCACCGATAGCATGCACCTACAGCAAACTCATTATGTGATGCAAACACAGGGATGAACAGAAACCAAATCATTACATTTGTACCTGTGTGTGTGAGTGTGGTGTTAAACAGCAAAGGTAAATATATGTGTGTGTGTGTGTGTGTGTGTGTGTGTGTGTGTGTGTGTGTGTGTGGTGTTAAACAGCAAAGGTAAATATATATGTGTGCGTGTGTGCGTGTGCGTGTGCGTGTGTGTGTGTGTGTGTGTGTGTGTGTGTGTGTGTGTGTGTGCGTGGTGTTAAACAGCAAAGGTAAATATATGTGTATATGTGTGTGTGTGTGTGTATGACTTTTTGTGTGTCTGCGTGGATGTGTGCGTGTGTGTGCGTGTGTCTGGTGTTAAAAAGCAAAGGTAAATATAGCAGTACTGTGGGAGATGAGACAGAGGCTCAGCACTCCCCACAGACGTGCGCTCAAGGACGGGTCTTTCACACTTCACTTGCTCAGAGCGGCGCCGACGCACAGACCCAGGATCAGCAGGAAACAGTCTGAATGGCTGTGGAACAGTGAAGAGCTCACCAGTGCACATGTTTAATTGCATTATGCATGGAAACATAAAAACATGCATGCCACCACAAGGGCACACATAGAAGCCCCATAGCTAACCTTATCTATCTGACAGCACTTCTAAGCATTGGCAAAACAAATACTGTCAGATTAAAACTAGACTGTTGACACGCGCCCCCATCATGTTCTCCTTCACCATCTCTGTTGAGAAGCATCCTGACCCATGCCCTGACTCTCTGGCTTACGGCTGCCTGAGGATGGCATGGGTGCTCCATCATGTCTGCTCCAGCAGTGCTTCCTTGGGACCCTGAACCCTGATTTA
>NC_137922.1:31509984-31572484 GCF_963457725.1 Sprattus sprattus | reverse complement strand
GTTGGGAAACACTGGCATTGGCTGCTGCTACTGCTGGAGTTGGCCCTGACTGTACAGCACTAAGATATCCATAGGGAGGATGACAGAAAGACAGGAGAGAGGGAGAGAGAGAATGAGAGAGAGAGAGGGATAGATAGAGAGAGGGGGAGGGAGAGAGAAGGCGGAAGATGAAGGGAGGGAGAAAGGGTGGGTAAGGGAGGGATAGGGCGAGGGAGATGGAGAAAGATGAATATGGAACGAGAGAGCGTCATGCGTCACACAGATGACTGCATCTGAAGAGGGACCTTAACTGGAATGTAATGTAGATTAATGGATGCTATGATCCCACCATTGCATACTGATACTCTCTCAGGGTCATAGATATCTGTCAGACGGACAAACACACACACACACACACACACACACACACACACACACACACACACACACACACACACACAGCATACATACATACATAAACTTAGTCAGTCTTGAGCAAACTGTCTACAGTACCAAACATACAAACACTAGCACATAAATACTCTACTTATTGTCTGTGATCTCAAATGAGCAATGTCAGAGGCTGAATGATAGCTGGTGTGTGTGATCTACCTCCACCTCATATCTTGATTGCCCTTCAATTGCCTGAAAGAGAGAGTGTCACTTTCCCCACCACCCCCATCTCTCATCTCATCACAAAGATAGCATCATCCTTTCCATCTTGCTCCTTTTCTTGAGAGGGAGAGAGAGAGAGAGAGGGGGGGGGGAGATAGATAGACCAAGAGTGTGTTGGGGAGAGAGGGAGACCAAGGGAGAAAGATCATGTGAATGCTCTTTTCTTTTTCTTTTTTTATAAAAAATGTAAAATAAACTGGTAATAAGGGATCAATGCAGGGACGCCATACAAACGATCGCCATTAGACCACTAAACCCTAAAATGTATCGGCCAAAATATAGCCTCATAGGCACGTGCACGCCTGCACACACACACACACAGAGAGAACAAAAGGAGATAGAGAAAGCAGGACATTCCCTGTGGCACTAGGGCTAGGGGAAATCACCACCAAAAATAAGATTTGCTGATGAAAAACAGAGACATGAACACAGGAGGAGGGCAAGTAAGAAAGAGTGAGAGAGAGAGAGTGAGAGAGGATGAGAGGACCAGGAGGAGAATGCACCATACTATCCCCAGGATCTACAGACGATTCCACCTCAGCTTTGCGTGATAATATTTAGCACAGTGGAGGAAACAAAGTGCAAGGTTTCCTAAATGAGAAATGAGGTAAGGCTTCTCTCTATAGTCTAAGTGCTGCAGGGATAACTCATTCATCTAAACACACACACACACACACACACACACACACACACACACACACACACACACAGACACACACACACTCGCTCTTCTCTCCTCTTGCTCATAGCTGCATGTGAGCATCCCGTGCATAAACCAGATGTTGCCTTTCCTGTGCTAATGGGATTATTTATTAAGACTCCCCTTACCCCATGTGCCTCATGTCCAAAAACAGAGAGAGGGAGTGAGGGATGAGGGGAGAAGGGGAGTGAATGCATGTAGGCTCAAACAGTACAAATTAGACACCTGATCCCACTTGGCAGTGAATGGCACTAACTGCTCTGGCCCAGGCTCCAGGAAGGTTGGAGCCCAACTGCAGCTAGCTCAGGGCTGAGGGCTAACGGGGGCCGCCGGCTGCATTGGCACAGCTTCCGGCACACACGGGGCGATTGGGGAGAGGGCATGCCGAGTCCCGAGACACGCTAACAGTGACCCTGAAAGAGCATCCAATTAACAGCACTGTGAGTGCAAGGGGGTGCCACACAGCATGCACACACACACACACACACACACACACACACACACACACACACACACACACACACACACACACACACACACACACACACACACACACACACACACACTGAAACTGAGAGAGCCCTCCCTTCCAAGTGGAGATGATTTGCACGGGTGCACATATTCAAGACACGTTTATGTCAACAGAGATGCAAAGCTACATCAGAGGTGCAGATGGGTGTGAAAGTCAGAGAGAGAAAAAGAAAGAACGAAAGAGACAGACAGAGAGAGATTGAGATAGAGAGAGCGCAAGATGCATTTAAAAACCAACAGACAGGATATGAGATTGATGGTAGGTGACCAAAAGTGAAGCACAAGGGCCCATTCCCGAGGACCTTGATGGGTCAGATCCACGCACGCGTGTAAAACTCTCCCTCAGGACCGCCTCTATGTCTGCCCAGCAGCCTGCTCCACTCACGACTCGCACAAGGATGACAATGTGATACATCAGGCCTATTACCCATGCTCCGAGAGTGACCAGCAGAGAGAGAGAGAGAGAGAGAGAGAGAGAGAGAGAGAGAGAGAGAGAGAGCAGAAGAAAGCAAAGAGAGTCTACACATTTGCAAAGAGATAGCCTATCAGTATAACACTGGCTCTTAGTAAACCAGATCAGGAGTCTAAACCCTGACCAATCGATTCCTTTATGCTGTCTGCACACACACACACGCACACGCACACGCACACGCACACGCACACGCACACGCACACACGCACACACGTGCCTGTCCTTGTGTCCCGTGCATCTAAAGGAGGCTGTGCTGTCTTCCTCTGCACCATCTATTACAACAACACCAATTAAAGTTAACGTCAGAAGTCACACAAACTACACAATCAACATCACATCTTTTTTTTTTATTGGTAGAGCTAGCACTAGTTGGTATGACATTTGAGTATGACATCCTCCATACCTCCACCCCTGCCTGCCATTGCTTCATCAAGCCCATTATCAGGATTTGCATTTTGACAGTCATTTTTGAGGCCATATCCCTGATTGAGCTTCTCCTAGCTTCTGTCTGGTTGAATGCAGAGGTCTGTTGAGGGAATCTCTATAATGCTGCGTCGGCTGTTCACTGACAGTGGCTTACAGTAGCCTTTGGTGGTGTGAGTCCACATCAGGATATGGTGTAGGGGAAACGTCAGCATAGGGAAGCTGTTGCTCTAGTTGCAGACTTCAGTGTTTAGATTTGAATATGCTAACCTGAGTGAAATAATTGATCATATCTGAGGGGCTACAAAGTACATTTATGTGTTGAATGTTGTACTATGACTGGGGGGAAATCAAAGGAAGGGGTTGAAAGGATGGGGGTAAAAAAATGATGAAAAACATGATCAGAGGATAATCAAAGATTATCACCTGTCCCTTTTTCAATCTCATAAAAGAAGCCAGTCAAAACCTTTTTCTGGCAACATAGCTAGAAACAGGCTCTTGGAGATCTCCCTGAATTTACAGATCTTCTATTTTTTTGTATCTTTTCTAGGACTTCAATGCATGAAAGAAAAAATGGTTTTGTAGATTTCAATGCTGTTTTTTATCACCCTTGGCCTTCGTGACGGTGTTTCTGAGAACGCCGCAGTAATAAAAAAAGCATAAAGAATAAAAAAAAAACAGTAATAACAAGAGTATAAACCCCTAACTTGAAATTGACTTTCTAAATATTGAAAACCAACCATCTCCTACACCACAAATCCACAGCAATACACTGCCGCAAACACACAGGAAACAGAGAAAAAAATACATCAACAGCTGAGCGCAATTTCTTTGAAATGAAAAGGCCATGGCGAGGTTGACCCAGCTCAGAGCGACAATTACTAGAAACACAATCCCTTAAAACCCCTTGCAGTGTCTGCGTCTCCATCTTAGGGCATTAGCATCCGATTAACTGACAAAGGATTTGCTGCACTTACTCGCGCATTAATGCGCCAGCATCCCAGGCCACTGCACCATCATCTCGATCACCCTGCACTTCTTTACCAGTCACTCTCATAAGACCCACAACACAAACACACACGCATACAAATGCATGTATACTCTTTCTTGTCTCACAGTAGAAAAAAATAATGTAAGTCTACTACATTTATAGATTTAGTTTCTTGGCTAAAGAGGTTGTAGTCATCCTGAAAAAGCTGTTCTAATATCCTTTGTGTGTAATTATAGTTCGAAATGGAACATACCAGACTAAATAAATAAATTAAGAGCCAGCGCAGGAGTAAAGCCGGATTACAGACAGTCCCCAGCAGCATCCACAGACTCTCAGTATGAGAGCGAGAGAGCTTTGAGCAAGTGAGACTTTCATTTATTTAAGGCGCTATCCGAGAATGCCCACTGCTCCAGAGAAGCAGCAGCCTTCCACCATCAGGCCCTGGGATATCCTGCTGTTCTCAGAACACAAGGAGAAAGTGCGTCACTATGGTAGCATCACTATGGCAGCCTCACTATGGCAGCCTCACTACGGCAGCATCACTATGGTAGCATCACTATGGCAGCGCCAAGGCTTGGCGCATTGGCACCGATTTGGCTCAAATGCAGTCCTCAAACGCTTTCAGGGACCCTTAACGTCTCCGTCCCACCTGGAGCCCAACAGCACATGTCTATCATTAAGCCACCATTATGGGCACTTACACTGCCTCTGCTCACCTGCCAATCCAGAAGATGAGGACTTTTCAGCACACTATTACTGCCTGAAAAATCCAGACCATGAATGTTTTTCAGTTATTGGGCCTGGCTACATTGCAAATGCATCAGGATAGTAATAGGCCTACAAACTTTTCTTCTGAATGTGTATAGACCAAAACCTCTGTGCTGTCAGACAGGGGACTAGCATGTTAGTCTAGGAATCCCACAGACAAACATGCAAAATTCTTGAATTAATAACCTCACCATGTTTGTATAATGTCTGCATATTTTTTTTAAACTGTACATGTGTGACTTGAGATCTATTTGAACATGGATTTGCTCCCAAAAAGACAGCTGACCAAATGTATGTATCAGCCAACACCTATTCAAAAAAATCCTGACAGACACAGACCCCCTTGGCAATACTTTCAATGCAGATTAACTTATTGACAGTCTCTAGCTTTAGATACAACATAAAACTTCACATTTGGATTTATCTCTGCTGAATATACTGGAGTACACTTAGTGCTCTCTCCTCACACTATTTAATGTGTAAAAGTGTTACCTGTATTTAAAGGGTGTGGACATGGTACAACAGAATACAATTGGAATATGCAGAAACTGAAAATAAACTGTATATATTAATCAATAATTACTAATTTGAATTATTTTAACTGATGATCTTTTGATAACTCTGAAAGCATCCATTTAAAACAGCTGAAATAATACCACATCATCGTTGGCATCAACGTTTAACAAACGTAAATGACTCCGGGTGTGTGTGTGTTTGTATGTGTGTGTGTGTGTGCGTGTGTGTATGAGTGTGTGTGTGTGTGTGTGTGCGTGTGCGGGTAATGAGCAGACACAGGGTGTATTTAGACCCCCTGAAAGAAGTGAAAACTCAGTGAATGACAAACGTGTACTTAGAGTGGAATGAACGTTCAGCAGCAGCGCCTCCACTGGGACTGCCATTGCTGATGTTGTGTCTAGAAGGCAATTGAACTGTCAGAACTACACCAAAACAAATGTCTGTTGTCAGACCAAAACAGGCAACAAAATGCAACTTTATGTCATTTCTAAGGACCTTATTTAAGAGCTACAAAATGTTCCACTTAAAGCAAGTCAAAGAGAAGACCTGAAGCTTTAGACATCTGTGTGTGTGTGTGTGTTCAAGTTTTTTCTTTTTTCACTCTTCCATTACTTACCAACATCCTTCATTTTTTTTTTTTTTGGAGGAAGTATAGAAAAAACCCAAGACCAAAATGTTGTTTTCCCTTTCCTTGAGACAAGCATCTGAAAACTAAGGTGTCCGGTGAGGTGAGGTGAGCTTGGTTCTCAGTATTCTAGCCGACGCTGCACTAGCGTGTGCACACGTAATGCTGTTGTGTTGACACCAAGCCCCCTTAATTCAACAGGGCTCTTCACCCAGAGGGACACAGGGCCTACATAATGCAGTGAAGAGTCTCTCCATCATGCAGCACTGTCGGACGGCAGCAGCAAAGGGAACAGAAAAAACAGCTGCGCACCTACATCAGCTGTTTCCCCTCCAGTTTCATACAGCCAAAGAGAGAGTGATAAAAATGAACAAATATTACAAAGAAGTTGTGCGCGCGCACACACTTAATAGCACTCAAACACACACACACACACACACACACACACACTTCCTGTGTGGGTCTCCCATGAAGTACCATTTGTGGGTCAGTTCACTTCACTTGTTTCCAAATGAAAAAGAAAAACAAATAAACACATGCTCTGCACCATGACTCAGCTTCTGAGCATTAGTGGCCAGGAAGAGCAGAAGAGGGTACACTGGGAGACTAGGGATGAGCAGCTCTCCCCGTGCAGTTATGTAGCCAGGGTTCAGCAGAGCAACCTAACGCTAGTCTTACCCGCTAATATATCCACAGCCCAATTCAATGGCCTGACAGTTATGCAACTAATGCCTAAAATAATACCCCAACACTTATGTAACTAGGGCCAACAATGGCCCAATCAAATAACCCAACACAATAGATCCAACATACTCCAGACAGTAGAACTATAACTTGTGTCCAGTGGCACAACACAATAGATCAAACGTACTCCAGACATTAGAACTTAAACCTGGGTCCAGTAGCACACCACAACAAAGCCAAGTGAAACAGCCTTGAGTAACTATACCACCAAGGAGAAAAGTTTGTCCAGTGCAGGGGGGGCAAACAGGCTCACATAAAGAGCTGCCTGATGCAGTAGCCCCCACACAGAACTGTAGCAAGGTCTCACCGCAGCCGCTACTGCCAAATGTAGCTATCAAAGACGCAGCGATGCAGCCCTGTAAAGCCAATCACACAGCCTGCCCCGTGCAGAACAAACGAGCTCCGGAGCACTGCACTGAGACAGGGCTGTGCAGCACCTCCGACAGGCCCTGCTGTTGGGCTTGGCTGCTAAACTAATGTCCTCTCCACACACTGGCTCTGTCTCTTTTCATGAATCTCTGCCGGAGGACTGGGAGCAGTGCCATGTGACGCATGTTGAACAGTTAAACAGTGAACTCACTTTTTATTTAAAACAAAAGAGGGGGGTGAGGTCAGGGATTGTAGGATGACCATTAATAAAATATGAAATTCATTTCTCAACTCCGTAATGAGGCCATGAATTGTGTGCTTGTAATGTTCATGTTTGAGGGCGAGTAGAGGCAGCCTGAGCCTAACACAAAGAATATGAATTATGCTGAGTGCCCTCTCCAGAATGTCACTTGAGACTATCGATGCAAAAATGATGCAAATTAAAAATGAGTGAAAACCATCCAACATGTAACTTTGAGCACAGATCTCGCCTGACTGTCCTTGTCCCATTTGCTACAGGACCCATTTTTCTTCACAGCCAGTTTACTGTGAAATGCAAATTAATGTGAGCCTTATGTGTTCTACCATGTGGTATTTTGCTCACATGATCACAAGACTGTTTGTGTGGCTGCTGGCAAGGAGGATTAGAACTAGAACCATTTTATAATAAATGCAGACACCTAAGGATGGATTTGCTTCTGGCACACATATCCCTTACACTTACAATACAAGCATATTCTTTGACTGTCAAATATGTGTACTTCACCTAATTAAATAAAACAATGGGATTAAAAATTTCAAGTGCTTACCGGTGAGTAAGACAGATGGATGGTCTGCGTCAGATCTCTCACACGAGCAACAACACTATGTGTAAATATGAGACACTGTGAGCTGTGTCTGCACTCATTCATATAAATGTAAATCAATAAACCAAATGATTCATTCCAGCAGTGTGAGTGCAGTGTAATGCTGCCTTATAGAACTGCTCAAAGCAGTGTGTGTGTGTGTGTGTATGTGTGTGTGTGTACACCTCTAACGATCCAGTTTGTTAATAACGTGTGAGAGATCTGGCCTCTAAAGCATGGAAGGTGTGGGCTGGCCAGCACTCAATCACGCTTGGGCACTCCTCTGTTCATGACCTCCTGGTTGACATACTGGAGGCAACAGCTGTTGGAGAATTGGGAAGTTGTTTGCCATCATGGCAGTTAATGTATGCTCAGTAGGAACAAAGTGGGAGGCCCATCCACACGCACATTAAGCTGTGAATTTGATCACCTTGATTACACCACAGCGCTGAGCTTCACACCACAATCACGCCACAAGTGGGGTGAACAGTTGTCTGCCAGCATGCTTCTGCTGTAAACCAACAGTTCAACACCGCCACGTTCACTAGCATGCGCTATGGTCAGAACTCCTTCTTGGTAGAAATAAGTCTCTATAAGCAATGGTGCAGTTCTGATGCTGTGTGTCTGTGGGATAGACACCAGGATGCTGGTGCATGTCCATAGCTCAGAAGCAGTGCTAATAGCACGTTTGATGATAGGGGAAATGTGGAATACAAAACCGGGAAGAATCATTATAAAATAGCAAGCAGGACACTTTCTTGACTTTGTTAACAAGCATTTCAACACACAGCACCCTGGGGTCTTGCAGTGTGAAAGTCATACAAATTACAGGTTCTTACAGGGGGGAAAACATCAGTAGTTTTTCTATGGCAAGCTCCACATGGCTTTGCATTTTACAAAAAACTAAATTTGCAACAAATTGATTTTCAAGCTGCTAGTTGATTGGTGGGGCTTTCGAAATCGACCCTCACCTATCCAATTCCTTCTCTTGTCCTCTCTGAAAGTAAACCCATGTCAGGCACTTCTAAAAGGGGCTTAAGAGACTGGCACTTGAGGGAGTAAGGACATCATAAAAAAGGGAAAAAGCTCTGCTCAGCGCTTCCATTAAAATGTCTGAAGAGGACATTTGACCCTGGAGACAAGACACCTAGAAAAGCATGTCAGGATGAAGTTGCTGAATCATACAAGTCATCCTATTCCCACTCTCTGTCTGTCAGTCTCTCTGAGATGGAAGAAAGATAGAGGCAGGCAGAGAGCACAAGGAGTGACAAATGAGGATTGCCAATAGCACAGACAGAGGTTCAGTCAGAGTCACTCATCACAGGGGGCGAGGTCATTGTAAAGTGAGAAGGGGAGATTAAAAGATGCAATTAACTCCCAATGACAAACAAGCCACGGGATAAGAAAACACTTCTGAAATCACCCCATCCATTTCTACCAGTACAGAGATTAACGATTCAGACAGTCCAGGTTTTAAATGGGGGACGTCACAGCGTGGAGATGAATTTAGGGCAGATTTTTCACTCGCATGGGACTCATGCTGCTACTTGAAGTGGAAAGGCAGGGGGAAAAAAGCTGGACGGCGGTAACGTAGCTAATTACCATCATCACAAAAGAGATGATGTTTACTTTTCACAACCAAATGTGTTCCATCAAACAAAAGACATTTTCCAGCCTTGCACGGTACTGGCTGCAAAATGCATTCAAGATTGCAGCAGAGTGAGATGCATTGTGGGGCTTACAGTATATCGCCCCCTGAACCTGCTCCTGCCATAAAAAGGATTACTACGGGTACTTAGTAAACATAATGGATGCTCTCTGACAAATTAAGATGAACAAAAGTGAAATTGAATATTTAAAATCATTCATGTAAGACCAATCCTTGCCTCCATCAGAGCACATCTGGTTATTGACCATGATGAAATGACAGTCAGTTTCTGGAACAGGCCAAAAGGTAGAGCCTTCGAATATGGCCTGCCAGGGAAAATCATTCTGCACAAAAAAAAAATACATTTACGAAGGTGGTACAAACCATCCCACGTGAGCGAGAGGCCAACTGATTGAGCGGTTTGGAGCATTAACCTGAGTTAACCTGGCCACTCTCATCTCATATTGGGTTATTGTCTCAGTGCTCCACTTCCACTGAGATTAATGTGGATCTGAGCAGCTCTTCATGTGGCGCACCAGATGAATAAAAATCATGACAGGTTTATACTGCACTGCAGAAATGACTGCAACACATTAGATAAAAGATCTGGCCCCAAGAGAAAAAATAGTTAGCCTATACACAGTTAGAGAAAGATAAAAAGCCTTCTATGTTGTTGACAGGTTAAACTACATTATTAATACTGAGAATGTACCAACTGCAGGTCTTTCCAGCATAAATTATTGAAAGTCTAGATCATATTTTAAACTTGTATACTTTCAAATTAAAGGATGTTCTATGCCCTTCCATTCCCTGTGCAGTTTGTATATTAGATTGATTGTAATGTAATTTGATGTTTGCCATTTAGCATGGATATTATTTATCTACTTTCTGGTGGCATTAATGTGTATAATATGGATGAGAATGTGCAACAAACCATACATACGACATTTTGCAGAATTTTCTCAGTATGACCATTGATGCAATGCAACCACACAGTTACAACTTCAAGAATGCAATAATTTCCTATGTATATAAAAATGAAGACTGACCAAGTGTGAATGCAGTTTGCAGAATCCAGAGCACCACTAACTGTCTCTCTTGTCCTCTTCTCTCTGCCCACAGGAACTATGGTGAGCAAGGAGGCTGGGAAGTGCATGCTCACCAACTCGGAGTCGGACTCAGAGACAGCGCCCTCTCTGGCCCTGGAGGTGAAGTCTACTCAGGATGCCAGTCGGCAGGTTCAGGTGCGCAAGCGGAACAAGGCGTTGCAGGTGCGCTTCAAGGACATCTGCGAGGCACAGAATGAGCAGGCAGCACAAGCAGCTGCTGAAGCCGCGGCATTGAAGGGAGGCAAGCCAGGGCCCTACAAGGTGCCCTACCGGAAATACATGACAGTCCCTGCCAGGCGCTCCATACCCAACGTCACCAAAAGCACGGGTGTCCAGACATCCCCGGACCTGCGGAAGCGCTACCAGACTTTCCCGTTTGAGCGTAAGAAGGGCCACACAATCAAGCATGCGGCGGCGGTGGAGCCCTTACGGGGACAGGACAATGGCTTTGTGATCGACGTGAAGCGAGCCAAGGCGGCCGAGTACCCCGCGGAGGCCAGGGCAGGGTCGTCGTCGCGCAGCAGTAGTCTCGGGCGTACGGAGAAGACGCGTGCCCAGCTGCACACCTGCGTGGCCACGGTGGAGCACCACCCGCGGCGGGACGACTGTGCCGACGGGCCGCTCTCCTCCGACTCCATCCTGCTCAGCTGCTCGGCGGACGAGGGCGACACGGCGGGCAGCGTCAGTGCGGACGAGGCCACGGACTACCAGCGCTGCGGCACAAAGAGCAAACACCACCAGAGCCTCCACCAGCACGAGCATGACCTCACGGCCTCTAAGAGGCTCAACTCAGAGGAGCAGGGCTCCGGTAGGGGCCAGTCGGACCAAGGGTCGAAAGTCACGGGCCCCATCGCCTGGAACTCCCTCACCCAGGTGGAGTGCCTGGAGAGCCCGTCAGCGCACAGCAAACGCAAGAAGGGCTTGCAGCTGAACGGGCTCCAGTCGCAGACGCTCCCCCGCACCAGCTGCACCACGCGGGCACAGTGCCACGCCGGCACCCTGTCGGCACAGCCGCTGCGCGTCATGGAGGAGGTGGGGGACGCCGCTGCTGCTGCGACCTCTGCCACGGCGCCCGAGAGGAGGGCAGCCGGGGCGGCTGGCGCGGACGGGGCGGCATGCAAACAGATGGTGCCTGTCAATCAGGACGGGAAGATCAAAGCACAGCTCCAGAGCATGGAGAACATGATCAGCTCCAGTCAGGAAACCATCAAGGTGCTGCTGGGAGTCATTCAGGAGCTGGAGAAGGGCGAGGCCCACAGAGAAGGGTAAGCACATCTAGATTTCACACTCTTTCTGGCTGTTACCGGGAGGTTTATTTGGTAGAGGTCAAAGGCTATAATTACATTCAAGCATGTTCTATCTGTGTAAGGATCTATGCACAATATCTTATCACGTAGGTTTGATATTCACTGAAGTGGTAGGTTGCAAGAGTCGGTCTTCATCATTTATATTAAGATATAAATAAGGACTAGAGGACTACTCTCCAAACAAAATATGTTGTCAAAGAGTAAATATTTAACACACTGCCCTCTGTAATAACAAGTATGCACCAGAGAAGAACAGTTTCTAAAATACATTACAGAAAATGACGATAAGAACACACTAATCCACAGTCTTACATTGCACAAACAACAACTGATACAAGTGCATAAGCTAAAATTCACAGCATGAAAAAAAAATAAGAGTTTTGCCCTTCTCATCACATTCCCGGTCCAATTGACATTCCTCCCGAGGAGTGGAGCGCGAATCCTTCCGTGATGATCTCTGACTGGCTGATTAGACTCAGCGAGTGTGCATGCCAAAAACATCATCTCACTCATTCGGGCCCTAATGCTCCAGTGACCCAGGGAATGAAGTAGTGCCACACAAGCCTCATCCTTCACTCGCCCACCAAGGTTACCTTCCCCAGGCGCCGCAACCCTTTAAAATGTCTGCAAAAGCCAGCTTCCCATTCCCAGCAGCATTTTAAGTAAGTGTTATTTCTTTTGAAGACACAAAAGTGGATATTACGACAGATCATTTATGTTCATGCTGACCATGTTTGCCATTGTGATTCTCAGCATGAGGTGTGAGAGACCAGTAACAAAGAATGGCTTTGGGTGTAGGTCCTGATGCATTAGGTTCAAATGAACACATCTAGCAGAAAGTCCCCTAAGAACAGAGACAAACTGCTCTTTTAATAGTTTGTTTTGACTACATACATCATTGGGAGACAATATAGTTGATCTTCACAAAACCATTCCACTGATAAATTGATTACTACAAAAGTGGTTCCAATGCAGTCCCTATCTGCAGAAACAACAACTTCTAGTTTAGCCAAGAAGCAGGAAAACAAAGAAGAAAATGCTGGTGCCTTGTGTGAGAAAGAATGTGCTTGAGCTGAGGGCATGTGAGATGAGAAACTCATCAGATACTCCAAGGTCTCCCATCTCTCCTGCAGGTCACGGCTGGCTCTATGCACCCATGGTCATTTAAGCTTTTCACAGAAAAAGTGCAAAAACAAGCTTCACCAGAAATCACAAATTAATATAAAAAGAACCATTGCGGGCTGTAGGAGGGGTTTCACAAGGGCTCTCAAAGCCTGGAGCATGGAACCACATGCTTGACTCTCCGCCTTTCCCCATAAGCCCTGTCCAATTAGATTGCAGAGAGCAGATAAGAAGGGAGGTGGGAGAAAGCGTTTTGTTATCTGGTCAGAGGCCAAGCCAGGCAGCTGTAGATGGGGCTCTGACATTGAGCAAAGGGGAAAGAAAGGGTGGGTGCCATTGATGTGTCAAAACGGCCCATGTCTTTTCAAATGGTGAGGCCCCACCCTCACAAAACACGTCACTGATTCTCCAGGTATTGTTGTCCGACTTCAAAAACCAGGCATCTTCTTTCGAAAGCTCTCAGACGGTGTGCACTTTAAAAGGTAATTAAGCCCTCCTCTCAATCTTCACAACATAAAAAACGGAATCAAGACCATTTCCATGTTTAATATCTTAATCTCCTTATTGTCAGATTTAAAGTGAAATGTAAAAAGTGGAGAAAAGTGGAGAGGGCAGTAAGGAGAGCTCTTGGAAGTCATACTAATGAATGTTCTGTTTATGGCATGGCTTAAGAGGCAGTTAGCTAAGCCTAATTTGAAACTTGTCCCCCTTTAGTTG
Source organism: Sprattus sprattus (assembly GCF_963457725.1). NCBI lineage: Eukaryota > Metazoa > Chordata > Actinopteri > Clupeiformes > Clupeidae > Sprattus > Sprattus sprattus. Next base: position 31,558,943 of record NC_137922.1, on the reverse strand, counting down.
ATCTGACTAAACTGCATGAGAGGCACACACACACACACACACACACACAGAGAAGGGGGGGGGGGGCAGAGACAGACAGTTAAAGTCTCACCCCCCTCCACCACATACACAGAAAATATGTCACTTCAGCAATATGTGAGTACAGAAAACCAAAGCCACTGGCGATCATCCAAGACTGTAATTACAGTTTGTCCTCATTGCTAGCACACTTTAAATGGTCCCCTCAGGAAGAGAACCTATAGCTTTGTCTCAGTTCTCAAAGATATGCACTTTTCTCAGAGCTGTAAACACTTTCTTCCCAGTGTTCAATGCGTAAATCTTTTGCTCATTTAGTAAATGCAATGAAAAGAATTAACTCAAGGCATCCCCCTCTCAACTCAATGATCAAACATTCTTCATGCCGAACACATTAAGCTGTCAAAATTTTACACCTCAATTCAAATTGCACAATCAATAAGTAAAAGGTAAGTAAGTAAGCGACTGGTGAATCAATATGTTTTGGATCAATGGATCCTACAATGTAGAAATGGCAAGACACCAGAGGGGTGGTAGAGTCCAACAAGCGTAAAGGGGATGAGGGCGTGGGCGAGGGCGTGGGTGAAAAAGAGCACAATATCAAGTATATAAAGTAGTCAATATCAAGTATTTAAAGTAGTCAATATCAAGTATTTAAAGTAGTCAATATCAAGTATTTAAAGTAGTCAATATCAAGTATATAAAGTAGTCAATATAAAGTATATAAAGTAGTCAACATCATGCAGTTCTAGATGAACTTCATGCTACCCTAGCCCATCATGAGCTGATACATGTGTAGCCAAAGTCACAGTAAGCCATTTCACAACTACGTCCATGTTTTAGCGTTATTGGCATTGCTGTAACCGCAATACATGTATGTTACTCTAAACCTGCCGTGCATGTAAGTACTGTATCTACACTGGGACGTCATTGTGTTTGCTTAAGAACTCTACAGTGACATCAGTAATTGCTGAATTATGTTTTTGTTTTGGTAGAACTGAGAAAGCAGGCACATTTATTATGTTGATGAGCAAGAAACTGCCCAGTAGTCAATATGCCTAAGCGAGGAAATTCAACTCAGGGCAACAAGATCACTCCCAATTAGTTATCGTTTGGGATAATGTTACTGTTCTCGGCATAGATTATGCACACCAGGGCATCATCCCCACAGTATTAGGAAAGAGCAAACATCTTGTTTTGCTGAATCAGCCCAGAGAGGAGTTCCATCTTGTGATCCTGCTGCAGACCACAGTAGAAACAGGATTGAGAAAGTAGTTTCATTTCTGTATTTATTCTATGCTTTATTTTAATTTTCCTGTAATATTGTTGAATTTGATGATCTTTTCATGTTGATCTGTCAATCAGCAGGTGTTTGTTTTCTTGAGACAAAACATCCAAAAATGTGTGCTCTCTTTCTCATCAGTGTGAAAATGCAGTTATTCTTTTTTTATTATTATTATAATATTGTTTTGACATTTTTGTCCAGTAAGGTTAATCTGTATGCCGAAATAATATACACTGCCCTGAAAATAACAACAACAAAAAATACCTTTTGATAGGAGTGTTTTCAAATGATCCCTGTAGTGTGTAAGAGACAGACACAGTCTGATAGTGTGTGTTTTCTAAGAGCAAAGTTTGAATTTGACATGTGATACCGATAATGAGTTTTAGTTTAGCGAAAATGTTCAATTGTTTCAGAAAATGGGTCTTAGCAATCAGGAAAAGCTGTACAAATGGAAACCAACTACCTTGTAAAACTTCAAAGCTCTTTGATGTACCCGTGAGATCAGCAGCAACCCAAAAACAAACCAACCCAAGAGTCAAATAGGAAGCAGACGCTGAAGTACACAACTACTGCATAGCTCAGAGGTCCCTCTCTTCAAACTTTATCTAGCAGAACTTTTATGTGCAAATTGCTTTGGTTGTTATATTCTTTAAGCTGAACGCTACCTGTGTGGCCACTGACAGGTTGAATAAATATTTCTTTTATTAGGTCAGAAAAAACACTGCAGAAATGTGTGTATAGCAGTAAACGATGTCCCCATCAGAAATGCAATTTCCTCAACAAATAAGCAATGCCCCCAGGACTAAAGGTGAAATGTATTCAAGATGATGCCTGTTGCTGATGACATGCCACCACATCAAGGGAAATGACACATCACACGCAGAGAGACCGATCAGTCACATCAGGTCAAGAAAAGCATGCAGACATGCAGTGACTCTTGCCTGATGCATGTTTATTTAAAAAACAAGGTCTATGTCTAACGGGAGTAAAGCTAACTAGAAAATACTTGCACCTGTCGTCCTTTTGAACTCGGGAGTTAGGAGACCAAGAGCATCCATGTAGTTATTTCTTTCAGTAGATGAATCATTTCTTTCCTGTGACGACAGGGCATATTCACAGGCAGCGCGGCACGGCATGCGGCCAGCCTCACGCAGCCGTAGCCCTGTTGGCTGGCTGGTGTTGTTGAATAATCGTGCCGTGATGGCTCCATCCCCCCACGCTGGGCCTTGTCTCTTAGACAGGGAGGAGTATAATTAGAAACTTCTCATGCCTGCCCATTACTCACATATTATCTGCGCTGCTAGCGCCAGGTTAGCGCGGGGCCGGGACGGGAGGGGAGGGGAGGGCACCAATGGCCTCTGGAGGAGAGGAGAGCAGCCGTGCTCTGGCAGCCCCAGGGCACCATGCCACCAGCTGCCCCCAACGTCCTCACCTCCTGAGGGAGAAAACCCCCCAAAAGCTCAGTGCTGCCTAGGGCACACCCTCACACCCACAAAAACACACACACACACACACACACACACACACACACACACACACACTGCTAGGAATAAATCACTGTCCCCTTTACCAATATGCTCCGGCCACAAATAAACTCCATACCACAGCATTATGTCGTCACGCCAATTAATTACAGCAACTGTCCCGTACCCACACCACTTCTCATCTACCTGCTCTAGAACAGGGTGTGCACGCACGCACTCTCTCCCTGTCTCTCTCTCTCACACACACACACACACACACACACACACACACACACACACACTATTGTGCCCTTCACATAAGGACAGCTTGAAGCCCTGTGCTGCCTATGCGCAGGCTCAGGCCGACAGAGTTGGCTTTCCAATCCACAAATGCCAGTGAAATTGAAATCCATGGCACTATTTCAGCTCATCAAACAGATGTGTGGGAGAGGGAATACCGAGAGGAAGGGGAGCGGGGAGAGACGGACAATGAAAGACGTGCAGACAGATAAGGGAGAGGGTCAAAAAGACAGAGGCTGGTGTCAAGAAGAATAGAAAGACCGAGTGAATGTGGAGGGGGGAGTGTGAGACGTGCCTGGATGTCCCATCAGCACTATCGATCTGCCCATCGAGCCGAATCAGTGCTCAGAATACAGGATCCCTGAGGGTCACTGCCCCCAACCCATCTCTCCCCTCTTTCACTCTCTTTCTTTCTTCCTCTCTTCCACCAAGTCAACAGAGGCAAGCAGGGACAGGCAGTAATTACTTGTGGCACAGGACGGCCAGGGCCCGCCTTTCATTTTTACAGCCATCTGACCACTGTCCCAGAGCAGTGCTCATAAGGGCGATATTGATATGAACACACGCAGTATAGCTGCCAGAGGGGATGAGAGGCGGCAGACAGGCGAAGAGAGATTTACGCCGCACTTTTAATTTTTATTAGCGCGTTGACACTGGTCTGCTCCAGCTCCTGCTGCTCTGGAGCTCACAGTGGCAGGTGCTCCACAGGGCACCACACCAATATACAGCCGCGGAAAAAATTAAGAGACCACTTCAAAATTATCAGTTTCTCTGGTTTTACTATTTATTGGTATGTGTTAAAGTAAAATGTACATTTTTGTTTTATTCTATAACCTACTGGCAACATTCCTGGCAACATTCAGGTCTCGAAATTGGGCTGGCCATGACAGGGTCCTGATCTGGTGATACTCAATCCACACCTTTACTGGCCTGGCTGTGTGGCATGGAGCATTGCCCTGCTGGAAAAAACACTTCTCAGAGTTGGGGAACATTGTCAGAGCAAAAGGAAGCAAGTTTTTCTTCGGGGACAACGTTGTACTTTGCCTGGCTGAGGTTTGTAAAAGACCATAAGGATTGAACCAAAGCGGACTGGAGGGTCTCCTAGTTCGTCTTCTCTGATGAGTCCAATTTTCAGCTTTGCCCAACACATGGTCGTCTGATGGTTAGACGGAGACCTGGAGAGGCCTACAAGCCACAAAGTCTTGCACCTACTGTGAAATTGGACTCATCAGAGAAGACGAACCCTGTCATGGCCAGCCCAATTTCGAGACCTGAATCCCATAAAAAAAACTCTGAAATGTGATCAAGAGGAAGATGGATGGTCACAAGCCATGAAAAGAAGCCGAGCTGCTTGAATTCTTGCGCCAGGAGTAGCATAAAGTCACCCAACGGCAATGTGAAAGACTGGTGGAGAGCATGCCAAGACACATGAAAGTTGTGATTTTAAATCAAGGTTATTCCACCAAATATTGATTTCTGAACTCTTCCTAAGTTAAAGGATTAGTATTGTGTAGCTTAAAAATGAATATGAGCTTGTTTTCTTTGCATTATTCGAGATCTGAAGACACTGCATCTTTTTTGCTATTTTGACCAATTGTCATTTTTCTGCAAATAAATTATCTAAATGACAATATTTTTATTTGAAATTTGATAGGAATGTTGCCAGTAGGTTATAGAATAAAACTAAAATGTACATTTTACTTTAACACATACCAATAAATAGTAAAACCAGAGAAACTGATAATTTTGAAGTGGTCTCTTAATTATTTCAGCGGCTGTATATACACTCAAATCACAATGACAAACACTACAGTCAACAGAGACGACTTTCTCAACAGCGGGCAACACACACACACACACACACACACACACACACACACACACACACACACACACACACACACACACACACACACACACACACACACCCTCAAACACACACACCCTCAAACAGGCAGGCTAGTCCTGCAATGGCACATACATGGGATACAAAAAGCTAATCACTGGCTTTTCAGGCATAATTTATCTGCATTTTATGGTGAATTTTATTCATAATAATGTATTCCTGGTGATGAATTGCAATTACAGTGCCTTTTCATTAAAAAATGTGCAAAGCCCTTTGGTATCACTAAGCCACACCACTTCTACCCTGAATGTATGCTAAAGCACTCAAATGCGCTAGGGTGTAGAAATGAAGGCAATGGCTGACTTAAAAGTGAGAAAGAGCATCAGATACCCCTTTCACATACAAAACCTTTAAATGCATCAGGTAAAACCAACATGAAATAGACAACACATTTGCATTCATATGCAGTCTTCAATAAGGATAAAGAAACAGGTGCGTGTATTCCCACCAGAGTGTATTTAACTGAATGCTAGGGAGAGTGCACCCCTGTGAGGTCTCGCGCCAGTTAACCTAGCTATGAATGAAGATGAGGGAGTCAGCACTGCCAGCAAAGGTTTCCACTATAGAGACTAAAATAGAGTCATTCATGGCAGAATCATAGTTAAGGTCTCATGCCAGTTAACTAACTATCTAACTCTAGGTCAGGGGGCCATCTCAACACTTGGCAGTTGCCTGGGTGTGTTAATAGGAACTTAACTGCTCAGTTTATCGTATGTGTTTGGGGGACAAGCAGAGAAGCTGCACCGGCACCCTGAGAGTTTCTACCTTTTCCTACTATAATGTAACAAGTTAAATTGAAGATGATGCAACGTCAGTAAGACAACTAGCTATTGAACTGGTACATAATTCTGCCCCCGTGGTTCAAAAATTGATCGGTAGGTGTATAGGTTACTATTAGCATCTTGCTTTGGATCGGAACTGAAAAGTTTGGCATTTTCTTCTGTTGTGTTTGTCTATACGTAAAAGGTTAAGTAAGGAGGGGCTGATAAAGTGATAATTCACCTTTGATAACAAACTGTTATTAATCAAACTGAACAAATTCATTTTCGCAACTAACATTTGTGTTGGTCAAACATAGGCCATTTAAACTATTTAAGGTAATTTAAAAGTTTCCTCCGCTAGCTAGATAGTTAGCTAGCATAGCAGCCAGGTAACCATAGCAACCATGAAACACTGTTTGCAAAGTCACAAATAAAAGGCAATCTTGGGGTTTTAAAATTATCACAATAGATTGTGGATGATGGTAAATAGCTTCACAAAGAGAGTCAACAATCCTGAGTGAGGACATCACTGGGGCGAGGGCTTACACTGATATCAATGCTGTGGATGAAGGGGAATAAGCCCCTCCTCCACCTTGCCCTTCTCGATCATGTTAATCCCATGGTTTCAATCCCCACTGGAGACGTTCCTGTTAATGATACTAACGCTACTGTCGCCAGGGGATAGATTAACAATTTGATTTAAGAATTTGGTGTCTATTCCCACACAACACCATAACACTGATTTTCAGGGGGAATGGGGTATTATGTCCTATTCAATCATGACAACCATCTCACAGCTGTGACAACCCCCGACTGTGGGATCTCCCTCTCATGTTATGTGATGCCCTGGGGGAGTCTAAGCTGCTGTCGTGTCAAACAATGGCAATGCTCAGAAATGTCAGGGTGACAGTTGAACAGAGTGGCAACTGCATTCCACAATGAGGCTGCAATACAAAGACCTATTTAACATTTGATGAAACATGACGATGAAACAAGTGCAAGACACTCACACAACTTAACACTTGGGAAATACAGTAAACACCTTGTCTATGATTAAAAGTGTGAACCCTCCCTGACTGTAATGTATGGATGTGTCTCTCTCACGCCATGGCATTCTATATTAAGATGTGCGTCAGCGATGAATACTTAAAGTAACACTATGCAACAATTATACTTCAGGATTAGGGTTAGGATACGCAGTTTTACCTTAACAGCTTGAAAAAAATTGGGGCGCTACAATGACTTTTAATATGGAGAATCACCTCCGTGCCATTGCCTTACCAGGGTCCAGAGGCATATAACTTCGTTATGTAGTTTTGCCTGCCGCAGCCCGACTTGCCGAGCTAGTAAGTAGCTTATTTGCCATCTAGCTTTGTCTTGTGTGGCACTTGCTTGATGTTTGACTGTGTAAGGACAGTCGTTGAGTAAATAGTTTGTCAAAATGTCAAAGTCAGCACATTTCAAGAGATTTCGTTAGTTTTAGCTGCTAGCATACCGTTAGCGAATAGCTATTGATCCGTTGTGCTGCTTTAAGTTACTCACAAGAATGCCTAAAGGATTCTGAACAGTGCCCTGACCACGAACAATATTCATGGCTGGGAGGGTCTTCAGAGTGGCTACCAAGGGAGAGGATGGGGCTACAAAACTAGACAGGACACATAGCCATCATTTATAGACAAGCTATTCAGTAAGCGAGATCAGCCATGAGCGTTCCAGATGACTGGAGTATGCCCCCAGTGGACAGCTGTCTCCCTTTGTCTCAGAAAGTTACAGAGAATACTGCTGACCTTGAAGAGCCAGCGACAGGAAACATGATTCATTCTAGCCTGTTTCGCATTGTGTCTAAACAAATTGTTGTTTATCTCTAAATCCTGACGCTTGACTGTAAAACCTCATTGTCTCCTATGAAAAACAATAGAAATGCATCTCTATCCAAGCCAATCTAATCGGAGATCCCAATCTCCGATATAATAATGCAACAGCTCCCTCTGATCCCTCCCTGCAGATAGCTTCTCCCTGACAGTTCCTCAGTTTGGCACAGAGAACTAGATTATTTCATCTCCTGTCTCAATCGACCCCCCCCCCCCCCCCCCCCCCCCACCCAATCCTCTCCTCTCCTCTTCTCGTCCTCCTCCACCTGCCTAGCGCTCTCTCTCTCTCGCCGGTGTCATCTGTGTCCTCCGGCAACAGCCAGCGTGATGGAGGGAATATAGTGAGCTGGAGGCGGGGGCGGGGGCGGCATTAACGCTGGCCAGATAATGAGGAATGAGGAAACGGACGAGACAGGCAGCAAATGGGGGGGGAGCGGCTGAACAAGGCCTCCTAATGACTCATTCCTTCTCTTATCTCCTGCAGGCTCTCCTATCGAACGGGACAGGACACGGCCAACTGCGACACGTGTCGGAACAGCGCATGCATTATTTACAGGTTGGTTGCGACTTTTTTTTTAACCTCCTCTTTGTCCGTAACGCATAAACTCATGTTGTCCTCTGGCACTTAAAGGTTGGTCAGGGATAAGGCAAGTGTGGGCGCTGGGACAAGAAAGATCTGAATAGCCTGCTAGCCCTGATAAGGAACACACGCACACGCACACTCACACCACACCACACCACACACGTGTTATCTTCTCAGGGCAATTCAGAGCATGAAAGTGAAAATGAAAATCATGGAAATGACAGACTCGGACGTCAGCGAGTCGGGTATGTGTGAGTAAATGCCATGACTGAAGCACATTCACCTCTTAAGTGTTGCGGCAGAAAAATTGCTTTGTCACGGTCTTTGCAGACCACTCCCCCCCACTCACAGTCAGATGCTATTGAGGTCACATTGAGCCTCTCTGTCTCACGCACTTTAATAAAACATGAGTTAAAACAACTTCACACAGAGATGTGGCTGAGGTTTGCCAAGATACAAGTTCTAACAAAGAATGAATGAGAAAGAGGTACACAGAAAGAGACACAGAGTGAGAGAGAGAGGGGGGGGAGAGAAACAGAGAGGGGGGAGGGAGAGGGGGGGGGGGTCCAGCGAAGTGCAACGGAAGTATTTAAGAGAGTGGAGCTCAAGACCCAGTCACGCAAGGGAGAGAATAAGGGGAAAGCATCGAACTCTGCACCATCAGATCTGCTAACTGAGCTAAACACTGCTGGCTCAGACCAGGGCAGTGCAGGCCACAAACACCTCCAGTGCAGAAAACCCCAACTCTCTTTCCCTCACACAGCACGCCCCAAAAAACAAACACACTCATCACAATCACACACACACACACACACACACACACACACACACACACACACACACACACACACACACACACACACACACACACACACACACACACACACACACACACACACACACACAGCAAATTGGGACACATCACTCTCTCCTGACCACGTGGATGGGTCTCTAGGGTGCATTCAGCCTGGGTAAGAAGGTTTCCCTGGGGGTCTGTTCACTCTGACAGCAGTATGACAGCAGTGCAGTGCTTCTGACACAACCAGTCAGACTCATACATCCTTCATCTGAAGTAGCAGTTCAATCGCACAACATCTTACTCATTCACACGGGCACATTCAGAAAAACCAACCAGAGCCCACTCACGCACGCACACAAATGTACGCACACACCTGCTCATGTACGCACAAACGCACGCACACACTTGCACGCACACACAAACGTCTGCAAGCCAGAAAGCACAGCTGAGCATTTGAGAGATGAACAGACACGCCTCACTTTGATGTACCCAGCTTAGGATGTTCAATGTGACCAAGTGCATTTAACATCGTCTTGCCCTCAATCCTTGCCCTGAGTTTCTAAGTATGGTGTACAAAATGTTGGAGGGAGAGATGGAGAGGGATGATTCAGCCAGGCCCTTCGCAGGTGGCGAGTTTATTTAGAGGCAGTGTCCTCCTGGCAGCTTAGCACTGCCAGGGCAGGGGTGAGACCCTCATGCCCCCTTCCCTCCTCTCCTCTCCTCTTTAGTCTGTCAGTAAGGGAGCTGGTGGTGGAGGAGAAAAGCATGTTAGGAGCTTTGAATCCACGCCGCCACCACCAGGACACCCAGAGCGAGACGAAAATGTCCACACCACGAAAACATATCAGAACCAGTGGTTCACATGGGCTGCTTATGTATTGTGTGCAGCACGCCTAGCCATCAAAGTGACGAGCTTACTCTCAGAATGTCTGCAGCGTGTCTAAATCAAAACATAAAAGAGGGTGTGAAGGGAAAAAAGAGAGAAAAGAAACCCCTCCCCTCATCTCCCATAACCTGCACAGCGGGATTGATGAGCACAAAGAGGAGACCCCGAGGGATGGGAAATCTGCGTGTGGTTAGCATAACATATGGGCCGTCTGATGTGGAAAACCAACCAGCTGAGGCTGGGAAGGGTTTGTGTTGATGCAGCTGACGCAGGCCCTTGCACCGCCACACAGAGACTCCCTGAGCCTGCCCTGACGACAGGAGAGAAAGTTCAGGTCTAGAGAGAGACTCCCTGAGCCTGCCCTGACGACAGGAGAGAAAGTTCAGGTCTAGAGAGAGACTCCCTGAGCCTGCCCTGACGACAGGAGAGAAGGTTCAGGTCTAGAGAGAGACTCCCTGAGCCTGCCCTGACGACAGGAGAGAAGGTTCAGGTCTAGAGAGAGACTCCCTGAGCCTGCCCTGACAACAGGAGAGGTTCAGGTCTAGAGAGAGACTCCCTGAGCCTGCCCTGACGACAGGAGAAAAGGTTCAGGTCTAGAGAGAGACTCCCTGAGCCTGCCCTGACGACAGGAGAGGTTCAGGTCTAGAGAGAGACTCCCTGAGCCGGCCCTGACAACAGGAGAGGTTCAGGTCTAGAGAGAGACTCCCTGAGCCTGCCCTGACAACAGGAGAGGTTTAGGTCTAGAGAGAGGTTTGGGGATATGACACATGCCATGTGTTTCAAAAAATAACAGCAACAAACCTGTAGGGAGATCAGATGGCACTCTGTATTTCTAGCAGAGGACATGGAATCAAATTTAGCAGCCTCATTCAGAGGGTGAGGATTAAAAAGGCAATCTAATTACACGCATATCCACGAAAACCACCTCTCCGGTCTATCCAACCAGTGTGTGTGTGTGTATGTGTGTGTGTACGTGTGAGAGTGAGAGTGAGAGTGACTCCATTCCAAGTACATATGAAAAGAGAGAGAGAGGGAGAGTTTGACAGGGAGAGATATGAAAGGAGAGAATAGCTTACAATGAAATGTATACATTTTTCTAGCCCTTTATCATAGGCACAGGCACTAGGAAATATGAAAATATGCATCTGCACAGCGTGTGTTTGTCTACAGGTAATTCATCTTCGAACGTGCTCTTACCTACAATCTGTCTCTGTGTATCAGTGTAGGCTGTGAATGCTGAAATGGCAGCATAAAGTACATGAATATGTGTATGTGTGTGTATCTGTTTATGGGCAACTGTGTCTGCATCCAAATGAATAAGTGCAGGTACGTGTGCAGCACTAGAGAGTGTATATATATCTGCATGAGTGTGTTACAGAATGTCATATCTCTCCCCCCTCTGGGGTGTGTGTGTGTTTGTGTGTGTGTGTGTGTGTGTGTACACATGCAGCCTGCCCGGTGGTAAATCACTCATCCCTCTGTTCTTTTATCAAACTCATTTACTGATCAAAGCGAGTCCTGGGCTATGTGGGCTCATAAATCATCTTAATGCACTTCAGCCAGAGATGGAGCTGAGCACACACACTAGCAGCAGGCGGCTATTGTATCCCTATATCCCACAGCCTGGTCCAGGACCAGTGGCTATTGTATCCCTATATCCCACAGCCTGGTCCAGGACCAGTGGCTATTGTATCCCTATATCCCACAGCCTGGTCCAGGACCAGTGGCTGTTGTATCCCTATATCTCCAGCCTGGTCCAGGACCAGTGGCCGCACCAACAAACCCCAATGGGAAATACCGGGGACAGATTTCACATGTTGGATGAGCCTTTACCGTTCCAACTCTCTTGTTTCTCTTTCCTTCAGTCCAATATGAATTTGGAATTATGTTCATCCATCTTACCGTTCACTCCTCTCTCAATCACCCTCTTTCTCTCAATCACTCCATCCCTCCCTATCCAAAATATGGTACTAGTATAGCTGAGCTTGCCAGAGCCTAATGCAATGTCCATGACATTCAGATGAAAGGGAAATTGGAGGCAGAAATGATGATTGCGTTTTTATTCATTTTCCCAGGGTGATCCATAATCTGGGCCGGAGGAACAGAGGAACACCAAATGGCGCATAAAGAGTGGTGGCATGAAAGCCCATTTAAAAGGTCTCTGTGTCTTTATTTTAAGAGGGTCGCTTTCAACCGCGGCGCCTCCGTGGCCCTTTGTTCATCCGGAAAGGCTGTAATCTAATTTAGTCACGGCACAGTTCATGTCGACTAAGGCTGGTGATCGCACCAACAGATACAGAGAAGCTGCTGGTCAGAGAGGGATCATTTTCACCCGTCAGTCGTCCACTCGATTTCAGTTCACAGTACAGTAGAAGCAGTGGACCTAAACACAGTAGGAGCAGAAGTATGGACTTCATCTGTAGCCATCAGTATATCTGCTGTTAGTAGTATGGACTTCATCTGTAGCCATCAGTATATCTGCTGTTAGTAGTATGGACTTCATCTTTAGCCATCAGTATATCTGCTGTTAGTTGTATGGACTTCATCTGTAGCCATCAGTATATCTGCTGTTAGTAGTATGGACTTCATCTGTAGCCATCAGTATATCTGCTGTTAGTAGTATGGACTTCATCTTTAGCCATCAGTATATCTGCTGTTAGTTGTATGGACTTCATCTGTAGCCATCAGTATATCTGCTGTTAGTAGTATGGACTTCATCTGCACTTCATAAATGTCTGGCCATAGGATGGTTTTATGATTTTCCCTGTGTAGTTGCATCAGCACCAAATATCATTTCAGTATCAACTTCAGTCTCCGCCTTGGCCTACTTCTCTAATCATTGATAAACAAGCAGGAGTCATTCCTTGTCTATCGGCCCAATCTGCAGCGCTGCGGCTCATGTCTAATGACTCATTAATTGAAGATCATTTCCCGCCGATAACATTTCTGGGAATGATTAAAGACCAGCCGCATCCGACGATAAGCATTAGGCTTCAGCTAGCGCAGCTATCGAATATAAACAAACAAAAATGTCTCTCACACGGCTCTCAACTGAGAGTGCATGAATGCAGCTTAATCCACAGCCAGAGAGAGGAATGGAAGATGTTTGTTTGTTTGTTTGTGTGTACGAGTTAGTTAGTTTGTTTTCCTCTGCAATACTGAGTTACCATGAAGCAGAACTAAAGGCAGCAGAGCTGATTACTTCACTCCTCATGAATTACACCCAAGCTTTGCCTAGCCACTGCCACTGCCTCACAGAAGATCCGTCGCTTTGTCCTACTGTCATGTTTCCCAGACTGAACACCATAGCCTGGCTTTTGACTGTGGCAGTTGGTTGCCATAGATACTGAGATACTTGGGAGACTGAGGCTGCTGGAATGTGTGGGGGAAGAAGGGAGGGGCAGATTCAAAAGAATTTGGTGACTTGTGTGCATGCGTGTGTGCGTGTGTGCGTGCGTGTGTGCGTGTGTGCGTGCGTGTGTGACGACATGCGGTAATGCCAATGAAAGCTACAGAAATATGTTCATGTCAGATCTTGTGAAAAAATTATGATGGGCGAAATCAACTGGTCGGTGCTTTCCTATTCAGCTGATATCAAGATGAGATTAATGAACATGACTAGTGCTCTGTTCTGACACCACACTACATCATAGTATCATATCATCATTAGTGCCATCCAAAGTTCCAACTTAAGAGAAGACTCGCATGATAACACACACTCACACATACACTGCATACACAGTATATAATTTCAGACATACACACTCCCATAACTGAGGATAGTTATGGGAGAGTGCATGCATGAAATTATATACTATGTATGCAGGTATGCAGTGTGTGTGTGTGTGTGTGTGTGTGTGTCCATCCCCACCTTGATGAAAGGCACAGGGCATGGCAGTGAGGAGCACGGTGACTGTGAGGGGCTATGGAGTGATAAGCGGGCAGCCAGTCTGAGAATAATGAATCTTTCATTAAGAGTCTTTTGAATCTTTCTTTCAGAGGGGAGATGATTATCTTCTCACTCTGTCCCTTTGCTAATGAGTGTGTGCTCAGAGCTGACGACGCCAGAACACAGATGAGCTTTTCGGCTCCCCGTTCCAAGTTCACTGCTGAACAGGGTTGGAAGATCGGACTGCCGGTAGCAGACACTTCAACGGGCGTGAAAATAAAACCAGTGTCCGGCGTGATGGCCTGGAGCATCATGTCTTACCTGTGCCTTACCTAAGAACATACAGATGTTCCATTTTAATGAGCCTCCTACACACTGCATACACACTGCATCATCCCCCCTATCAGCAGAGCGCACTGCAGGGACGGGCTCGCTCACGTTAGCCATGACAGCTGTGAGGAGATACACCAGTGAGACACTTGTGAGATGAATGATTTATACTGGACATTCACGAGAGACATTCACTGGTCTTCCCCAGCGCAGATAGGAAGGGGGAGATGGGGGATATTGTGCAATAACAGTGTTGAGTGAAAGAAGAAGAGAGGCCAAAGAGAGAGGCGAAGGAGGAGGAGAGGAAAATGGATTGGAATGGAATAGAAAGAAGGAAGGGCATGCACTAACAGTTCTGCAAATGTACTCAGAAAGAGAGGTAGTGTGTGTGTGTGTGTGTGGGGGGAGGGGGGTGGTGGATGATGGGGTGCTCTAATACAATTAACATTAAGCGCAAGAGACACCTATGGTGGAAATGTAGTGAACATAAGCTTCGCACATTGCTAACAAGCACATGTTCATCCCTGATATTAAATTGTTGCCAAGAGGATGGGATGGGAGCGTATCTGCTGTAATAAGCTTATTTCAAAGGGCAGAGAGGGGTGGAATCATCTCTCACTCCCTCTGAATGGAGACTCGACTGAAGAGGAAAAGCTGCTCTAAGCTGTGCAGTGAGGAGTGCCACAATGGCAGGGTGGATGTATGCTTTTTAGTGCCTTTTTGGTGGCTAATTACAGCTTAAAAACGGGAAAATACAGCGACCACCTCTCTCTCCTCTCTCCACTTTCCTCTCTCCCCTCTTCCCCATTCCCAATGCCACGGCTTGCTATGTTACGTAGCCTGGCGATCAGGCATAATGTATTGACTAAACATAGGTCTCAGAGCAGGGAATAAGCAACATCACAGCTAGCGTGGAGGTGTTGTGCACAGTATAACACTCCTGTCCCAGTGCAGCGGCTCTCCTCGGATTTATGGCTACTTGTTTGGTTTGGCTGTCCGCTCTGAACAGGATTACACTGTGAATTAAAAACACCATGAACAGACACCTGTGAAATGAGGCCAACGGAACGCTAAGTTCATTTTCATAACTGAGGCAGCCCTCAGTACACACTGAGACGTGCCTTTTGCATTTCCTCTGAAGAAAGACAAGCTGGCTTCATCTATAATTCAAAATGCTTTTGCGGTGTCGCTTGGATCATGAGTCTTTCAGGAGCGTCCCAGTGAAGGCTGTTTCTCACTGTTGGGGTAGCCTCATGTCTGAAGGAGAGAATATGCACACATGCACAAGAGGGCCACACCGTTATTTCCCTTGGCTTTCACCGTAGGCAAGATCACGTAACGCTCTCCTTGGTGCTCGGTCTAGATTTGCCTGCTGACTGATGCCTCCTCTCATTGCTAAGCTCTTCACAGCGCAAAAGCTGCATTTGCACTGTACATCATATTGATAACATTATGACTGAAAATACAGCTGCTCTATATTCAATGAACACAATTAAAGCCATGATAGATAGGTTAACACAAATATACCTACCTAAATAAAAGACAACATAGTTTTGGTTTCTTAAAAGATTCTCTTTCAGAATAAGAACTTACGACATTCAGTTTTGCAGTAGCTAGAATTGTTGTGCCCTCATCTGCACATAACTCATGAGACTAGTGCATATTCACATTTAACAGCTCACTTCGGAACCCAAAACATACAAGTGTTTCCCTAGTGTATCACCCTCCATAGAAATAGAAAAAAGTATTGAATGGTCTGAGATGATCAGCCATCTTGGTTTCTCATCCAGATGACCAGACTGGTGCCATCTCTGCCTGTCCCCTGTGCTATTGACATGAAGCCCAAGGCCCCATGCAAACAGGGCTGGATTGATAAGGCTGTAATTACAAGACTCTGCCTAGTGATTAATTTGCTAATAGCCACACTGCACTCTGCCTTCTTGTAAAGTCCTGACTCACAGAGATGAAAAGTGCTGACTGTCCAATAACATTCACTTCTCTGGCACGCACACACACGCACACACACACACACACACACACACAAACACACACACATCCATCCAAGATGTCACCCTGCTGTTCAAGTCTGAATTAAAGGACATGATGAAAATTCAGAAATTGCCTCGACTGTTTATATTACATGTCCTTCTTGAGCACAAAACCGTTAACTGTGTGGCTTCACATGAGAAACCTACGAGGCTCAAAGGCCATTTTTCTCTGAGTGCAATTTCTCAAAGTTACAACACTCCAGTAGAGAAATGTGATTTTTATAATGCTCCTGAATGCTTAGGGAGCTCGGCGCTAACACTATTTGTATAATGCAGTCAAATATCAGTCCTTGGGGTTTCAGCTCTGAATAACTTTTGTCGGTGCTGACACACACGGCTTCTCATTGCTGGGGGATTTCAGGCATAAAGCACTAAAAATGCCTCCACAATCCTTTCACCTGAAACTGACTTTAAAAGAAAAAGAAGAAAAAAAGAACTGAACCAGAGTTTGTGGTGAGATCTAAGTTGCTGGCTTCCTTCACAAGGTCAAACTTTAAAATATTGAGTGAGTGTTCTGAATAGCAGCTGAGACGATGGCAGTACTGTCCGCTTATAATCAACCAATTAGCTCAATAACCAAGACCTACAGTAAAGAGTTCTTGGTTGGTATGACACCACCTAAGCTTTGCACTGGCTTACAAGGCCACACGTACATTCATACAAACACACACGCATACACAGTCACAGAAAGAGAGAAAGAGAGAGAGAGAGAGAGGGAGAGAGAGAGAGAGAGAGATAGATTGAGAGGGAGAGAGAGAGAGAGGGAGGGAGAGCGAGAGAGAGAGAGAGACCGGCACCTCTGTATCCCTTTCAACTGCAGCCTCCTTAGTCCAAGGAGAGTGGGTGGGCAGGAGAGGAGTGTGCTTTAGTGGATTAAGTTCTTCTCCCTCCCCAGCCCGAGCGCTTTAACCTCTGTATTTAGCTCAGCGTGGAAGCAGCAGTCAGAGAGGTGGTGGGCGAAGGATTACCATACACTTGGATGAAGGCTCACAGAGATAAACCTGCCTCTCCACCCCCTCCACCACCACTCCCAACCTCACCCGTCAACCTAAGTGCTCGTCCCGCCGGCCTTCCCAACATCTCTGAACAGTGCAGCTGTGCATCGCAACCACAAGAGCCAGTAGGAGCTGCTACTTCATTTCTATACCCCTACACTCCCAATACTAAACTTTACAGCTACTGGCACACTGCGATGTGGTTACAGCTAGGGACACTTTTACAACAGAACCCATTCCAATAAGACTGCCGTTAGGAACAAAGTGTGCTAAGTATTACACTTCAGGCTGCGATAAAAAGTCCTTCAGACAAGGGCAAGCTGCAGCGTCCGCTTCCTTAGGGCCCCACCTGAGAGCTGCTCTGTGGCTGACCCTGGAGGTGTCAAACGGACGCTGAGCTGGCGGTCAGGCCGGTCGGTGCACTGAAGGACGGCATGAGAGATGAGTCTGTCCCCACAGTGCAGCCTCCTGCTAACCTGCTGCTGTGACTGTGCGTCTCATAGCCCTAAATACCAAGCTATTACCGGGCCTCGGTAAATTGAATGTTATTGCCTCCACCTCCGTTATGACCTTTCCCTATACTAAAAATAATCCTGTTTACCCGACTGAATGTGTGAGTCATGATTAAAAATGGGCAGTGGCTGATGCAATGCGGGCAGAGTGACAGGAGGCATGGGCGGGCTTTGAGGGTAATAAACACAAATGAGGGTCGTTCCAGGGGAGAAGATATGGGTCAGGAGGGGGGGGGGACGGACGGACTGCGATCCGATGCGAGAGCAGAGTGTTCCTGAGGTCACACAGAGGTACGGGGGCTACAGGTTCCACAGGAACACACTGATCCTGACGAGGCCTGACTCACAGCCGCGATGCTGTGCGCCTCGGCAGACTGAAAGAGACAGATATAAAAATACTCACACACAGACACACGCACACACATACACTCTCAAACACACACAGACACACGCACATGTACACACAGAAGTTCTCACAGCATTGCACCACACATTTTTCCTCTGGGATGCCCAAACCCAGTTGTGCTGACAGAATATGAATTATGAGCAAATCATATTGGGCTCAGATTTTAGGCTGGCCGGCTCTTACGTCAGAGGGCTCCAACGGGCAGGTTTGGCTTTTTCTACTTGTGCTTTCCTGCAGTGCAGCAGTACAGAGCAAACCTCAGTGTTTACTACCTGAGTCCATCATTTCAGCCTGAATAATAAATCAAGGTTCAGAGTTCTCTCAGCCAAAGATCAGAGATTACAATGAATGATGCATCAGTAGCGACATCAAAACAGCACAAGTCTCTCCTTGTAAGGGGGTACATTTTTAGTTGCCGTTTCTAGGTGTTGTCTGGAACTATAAAGATAATAATGCCATAGCTGTGTTAAGGTGTAATGCTATCATGCTTATGTTTGACACCATGTTTCCTGTGTGTGTGTGTGTGTGTGTGTGTGTGTGTGTGTGGTGTGTGTGTCTCTGTGTGTGTGTGTGTGTGTGTGTGTGTGTGTGTCGCAGTGTGGAGCTGGACTTCAAGCAGCAGGAGGACAAGTTGCAGCCCCTAATGAAGCGCCTGTGCCCCACGGACGACTCCCCCTTCGCCTCCCTGCCTTACAGCCACGAGGCGTTCACCTCCACCCCCAAGCGCAAGGCCAAGGCCGAGGCCAAGAAGCACGGGCGATGGAAACTCTGGTTCCTCTGACTCCGCTCCTCCGCTGGCAGCACCCAGCACTCACCCCCCCTTCCTCCGTGAGGACGAGGCTCCTGTTCCTCCAACCGCTCGCTTGACTCATCAATTCAACTCTACACTTTGAGCCAGAAAGTAAATGAATATATTTTTTAAGAAGTTATGACCAGCCACTCTGACAGCCAATGACACACAACATTGCTTGGTGCGCGTCCTGGATCCTCCACCTGGCTTTTGAAATGGCATGGCCCGCACAGAGTGTGGGAATGATTGGGGAACTGTCCCAACCTGGCTGAGAATTGAATATTTTTGTCATGGTTCCCAAAAAACGATTCAAATTTATTTCTGAACTAATTTTCTGAAGCAGAGCGTGAAATTACATCATGGCAACTTACTTGCAGATCAGCAAGGTGAAAAGCATAATTGGATTAACTTGATCTTTTTTTCATGCGGTTTATGCCTATGGACTTACAATCCCGTATTTATAGGCTACAAATACCTCTTTTAATTAATGTTTGGGCTTAATTGGATTTTAAGATTTCATGACTCTTTCGTGTGAAGTAAGCAACAGGAGGTCTGGGATGGAAAGGAGAGTTTATTCTTTTGTTTTTGATTAATCTCCACTGATATCATATCAGCATAATGACAAAGCACAAATTACAGACTGGTTAACATAAATGGTCCCGTAAGACTGAGGGAAGAAGAGCGACCATTCAGTGGACTAATGAAGGAGCCATCACATGCATCAGGACAGATGTGGATTATATTTTCATAATCTGAGACAGTGGTGGAAAAGAGATTGAGATCAATGGGAGTTTGTAGATCTGGATTACCAGTACATTTTCCTTCATTCACTGACTTTGAAAAGAAGAAAATATACGGAATACGCGACGAACACTTATTTTTCTAGATTCACCTATTAAAGCATCTACAAAACAACATGATTTTCTATAAACACATATAAACTATATCTCACTTATCAGATTTATTGGACTGTGAGGCTGCTTTCAGATTGATTACATATTTGGTAACAGCTAATGATTTTGATACGATTCATAATTTCACATTCACTCTCATAATCTGATCATCTGATAATGAAGCCATTAGGCTATGAGATGATGAATTTAAAATGATCACATTATTTAAACTAAGGGGTTTGTCCATGTTAAATATTTAAACCCACAGTAAACGACCTCTCATGCACATTCTATGCTAGTCAATCATAACACTGTCCGTTACAATAACACACAAAAAAAGTGCACTGAAAAAGACACCCTTTGCCACCATCAGGACAGAGTGTAAGAAGGACAACAGTCCACGATTACGCTCCAGGAGACATGACCAGTACTGATTGTCCTTTCCTGCTTTTCAGAATCACTTCCACCCATACTCCCAAACACACAGAGAAGACACCAGGTGAATCAGAAGTGACTGTCACACACACACAGACTGAAGACTCCAGGTGAATCAGGAGTGACTGTGTCCCAGACACACACACACACACACACACACACACACACACACACACACACACACACACACACACTCTCCAGGTGAATCAGGAGTGAAACAGATCATTTTGGTGCCGTGTGCAAGCTGCTGCCTTGCATGCTTTTTACACACCAGTTTAAATCCACAGATTTTTTTTTTTAGCTTTTTCAGCAAATACATAAAAAGTAGCAATTTCTAAAATGTTAACTCAAAATGGTTAAGGATACTTTTAATATTATAATTGTTGTTATAATAAAGCCTAGCACCCCATGTTGATCTGTAAAAGCGATGGTTAGAAAGCCCCTGAAAGAAATGTGCTTGTGTGATGCGAGACGATTTCTATGTTGTACAGCGTAACGGGGCTTAAGACATTTCAGAGAGGGAGGACTTAGAATTCCTACGATTGATAGGGATCAACTGAACTCCACAGCTAGCAGAGAATACTGTTCCAGTCACTAACAAAGCCAAAAAGCACTGCCCCACACAGGAAAACATGCCAAAGTGTCGTTAAAAAGGGCATATTGATCCAGTCACTCTGGAGGAAAACCACAAACATACATGGAGATCCGGTCCAGCCAGGTCTAGCTGAGTTTGAAAGATGACCCACAGGCCTCCTACCCTCTGCTTTCTGTTGGCGCCATCTTATTCTTCATCACCTCTTATATTGTAAATCAAGGGTTTGAATTCTGGAATAGTTTTACTGTAGCGTTAAAAAAAGACAGACATAGATGTTTCTCTGTCCCTTAAAGAAGTGCAATTGATTTATTATGTGCAATATTGTGTATTTTATACTGTTTTTAAAAGAATTAAAACAAAAATGCATTTAATATACAAAATAAAACATGAAAATAGTGCCACGTACTCCAGGGTATTATTTTCTAACGTTTGAGGCTATTTTGAACTGAACAAAGATATTCCTAAGGCGCTTTGTTTTCTCAGAAGGGGCAGGTTGTGATTTTGAAAGAGCATTACTGCTGTGTTATTGTGGACGGCAACCAGAAAGGGCTTCACAAAACACTATTGTTCCTCCACAAGCTAATCAAATTCCCTCATACAGATCCACTGAGATTGAAAAGACTGATAAGACTAGAAAATGGTGTGCGCAACACAAGGCTATGTGTGTGCACTTCTCTCCTTTGTTCCCTCTCTGTACAGGTTTAATCTTTTAAGTGTCCCTCCCTGGTCCCCACAGGCCAGATGTGTCCCATGGGGAACACAGATCACAACTCTCGCACTGGCAAATCAAAAGATGTTTCAAGCTCTTGTGATGTTACAGAGAGAGATCTCTTTTGTTAAAGCTTAGGTATACCTGGCATTTGAGCCCTACTGTGTAGAGGGCCCTGTGGGACATGGGAGTGAGGGCAGGCATGATGGACTAGGAGCTTGGAGCGAAAGCACAAGCAGAGAGAAGCCATTCTAGCAGGAGTAAGGCTTCATCACAGAACTGAGCATGTACTTATGTGATACAGCACTCCCAAATGGCCTTTAGGAGATTAACTATTCTCTACGGTACACCATGATCCTCTGCACCAGTTTTAAGACCTCACCCACCCACCCTGTTTGTGCAGGTCTGTGTTTGATGAGACCCACTTGAACCACTGCTTCACTGTTGTTAGTCTCATAGTGCCCAGCTAGGAATAGTCACAGTCTAACAGGGCTAGCCAATTGCCAGGCCTTGACCGCTCAGGCAGCACATCTACTGACAGTTGAAATATGCTTTGTCAATCAGGATCTGAGCAGTCATCCTCAAAACAGGAAATGTCCAGGCCAGGCACCCTGCCCATTGGCCTGACTGGCTTAGAATGTTACATGCAGGTGGGAACATTCGGAAAACATTCCTGCAACCATCCTGCAGCACCTGAGGCAGAACAGGGCTGTGCTGCAGGACATACAGAGAGAGAGAGAGAGAGAGCCTTCCAGTGTCAATCAATACAGTGGGCACACCCCCTGCATATCTCTCTCTCTCTCTCTCTCTCTCTCTCTCTCTCTCTCTCTCTCTCTCTCTCTCTCTCTCTCTCTCTCTCTCTCTCTCTCTCTCTCTCTCTCTCTCTCTCTCTCTCTCTCTCTCTCTCTCTCTCTCTCTCTCTCTCTCTCTCTCTCTCTCTCTCTCTCTCTCTCTCTCTCTCTCTCTCTCTCTCTCTCTCTCTCTCTCGCGCTCTCTCTCTCTCTCTCTCTCTCTCTCTCTCTCTCTCTCTCTCTCTCTCTCTCCACACTGCAGACTCCCAGATGAGGGAATGCGCGCGCGCACACACACACACACACACACACACACACACACACACACACACACACACACACACACACACACACACACACACACACACACACACACACACACACACACACACACACACACACACAATCAAACAAACAAACAACATATATGCAGTACACAGAGGAGAAAAATCATTATTGACAACACAAAGAGGTTCTAGGAGAGCAGAGGCAGGAGGTTGCTTAGGGACCGAGCGCAATGCAGAAAGCCGCGCAGAAAACAAAGAATGATTGCAGGCAGGAGACAACTATCCTAATATCTAGCCCACCTGCTTGGCGGTGCTTTCCGTGTGAGCAGCAGCATGAAGGAGCTTTCTGATGCTCACACAGCATCTCACTACACACTGCAGTGGATAAACAAGCAGAGAGAGTCAGGTGTAGACCTGCAATATTTATGCACAGAGACACACTTTGCCTTGCATCTGTAAATGATTGGAGGAGGAGGAAACTGTGCAGGGCATGTAGAAGGGGCGACGCTGCACTCATAGCATAGCAGGAGAGGAAAGAGGAGAGGCAAGAAATAAAACAGCTGCAAAGCTGCGACGAACTCCAGTGATCGCTCTCATCTGAATTCAGCTGACGGCACCAGAGAGAGGGAGAGGAGAGGAGAGGAGAGAGAGAAAAAAAGTTAATACATAAATCTAAATGTACGGCTGATGCACACAGGGACAAGGTCAGAAGCTCTGAAGGGCTTTCTGCAGTACACTGCTGTACCATGACATACAAACACATATGCCCAAACACACACAAACACACACACACACAAACACACACACACACACACATATATATTTATAATATATATATATATATATATATATATATATATATATATATATATATATATATATATATATATATATATATTATGTATACTGTATATATATATATTAATATATATGTAAGGTCACTCACATACACACAAATGTATTATGCACGCGCAAAAAAAGTAAAAGAGTAAAGATCAAGAGTAAAATTGGGTAGAAAGTGTGTGCAGAAGAGCAGATGAACTGTTCATCCTTGCTGGAGCTTCTGCCTTTTAAAAATTCAGCCTGACTTTATTGATCATTAAATAGTCATGGAGGGCTTTTAATGCTAATCTTAAAAGCAGCATTGAGAGTCCACAGATACAAACATCCCAAACTGTCCACCATGCCTGCACTGTGAGGGGTGGGTCCTGGACACACCACGGGCTGAAAGCCCTCCAATACAGTGTGTCACACACTTCAGCCTCAGAGCTTGGAGCTACCGGGGCGTGCTTGAGCTGTGGCACAATGCTCCATCACACACAAATACACACACACACACGGCCCAAAGACCAGCGCAAATACACACACACACACGCCCCAAAGACCAGCACAAACACACACACACACACACACACACACACAAGCCCCAAAGACCAGCACAAACACACACACAGCGAAAGGCAACAGTGGCAGCAAGAGTGATTATGTCGACCACAGCACACATCTTGTATGGATGGATGCTAAGCTGCCAGTAAACTGTAAACATTGATGGCTCCGCTGTGGACAACATGCAATCGAGCGGTAGCACATGGTGCCGTGAACGAGAGAAAGAGAGAGAGAGAGATAGAAAGAGACAGAGAGAGAGAGAGATAGAAAGAGAGAGAGTGTGTGTGAGTGCAACATTCAGGCAGCTCTGCGTGAAGAGGGCTGACCGCCACACGAGTGAACACACGCTGTGTGTAGCTGCTCAGTGCAGCCATTGTGATCACTTAATTCGCTAGGGGCCGCTCTGACAGCCTACTGCTCATGGCAGGATTACACACTGACACACACACACACACACACACACACACACACACACACACACACACACACACACACACACACACACACACACACACACGTGTGTGGCTGTGCAGGTCTGACAGGCAGGGGGCCCCAGACATACACACAATACTGGCAGCCATGACAAGTTGGTCAGTGACCCAGGCGTTCTTAAATGCATCTATGTGGAGGGCATTGGCATATGTGAATGCAAAGGGAAGAGGGGAGAAGAGAGTCAGGGGAGCGTGGACACCTATGACGGGCTGACATCAGAGGCCTGGACACAGCTTACACTCAATGGCTAGCCCTCATGCTGATCAGCCAAGAACACCGGTGAGCTTTTCAGTGCCACTCAGGTACTATGAGAGGATGAGAGGGTGCTCACTAAAGCCCTCGTTTCTCCAGCTGGCATGATAGAGAAGGCTGAGGGAGGGGGGAAGGGGGGGGGGGGACACATTAAAGCCATCAACAGGGGTGACCCTGGGCCGTCACTCACACAAGAGGCTCAAGAACAACCTACACATGCATGATGCTTTCATCACGCATCACACCCTTAAATATGAGGCTAAACTATGTTAAGTCCATAATACAATCAGAGGCGCACAGATTGCTTCTAGCGCAACAAAGCCAAAAAGGGAGACATGGCAGGCTCAAGGGATGACCTGAAAACTCTATTACGCCTCTTTAACTCCACTCCCTTACTTCTCAAGCCAAAGAAGCTCACTAGAGGATTCTTCAAATGGTGCTGATTACAGGGAGGCTGACATTCAAAAGCCTTTTCTTCAGCAGTCATGCTGGGTGACAGCAGTGAACAAAGATCTCAATACAACTGATAACTATATTCTGTTGTTTGCCAACTTTGCTGCTTTTGCATCTGTGCTGTATTTGTGTGTCTGTGTGTGTGTACAGAGGAATAATTCATGTCTGCTGAACGAGAGAAAGAGAGAGCGAGAGAGAGAGATGAGAGAGAGAGAGAGAGAGAGATGAGAGCGTGAAAGTGTGTGGATTGGTGAAATGTGACCCATGGTGCTGTGCGTGCCTGGTCCTTCAGCAACTGTGAGGGTGATGAAAACCATGTCACTGCAGGATTTCACAGCTGATAGAGAGAGGGGGCGGGGTGTAGAAGGAGGCAGAGAGACGATGAGGAGTCAAAGAGAGTGGCTTACGATGAGTGCTGAGTCTCGACCCAAGGAGATGACCGTTCGGTTCACTGTCCGCAGAAGCTTCTCCATGATAACCTCAATGTGCCACTGAGTCGGGCCCTGAAAGACAGACAGACAGACAAAAGTAGATTAGACGGGAGGTAGCCATACAAAGATAGATGACTATGTAACAGAGGCAAAAACACACACACATGCACGTTAGCAGGACAGGGATCCCCCATCATACACCCTAACACACTGCTGTTACATAAGTGGTGTTGTTATTGATTGCTCCTTCTTAGATTGACACCCTACCAGTCTGAGCGTGTTCCATGGTGACTGGTTCTGGCGAGCTGGACACCCGTGGTCAGCAGTGTGTGTGTGTGTGTGTGTGTGTGTGTGTGTGTGTGTGTGTGTGTGTGTGTGTGTGTGTGTGTGTGTGGCGAGCTGGACACCCGTGGATAATTATGAGTTGTCCCCCCCTGAGGCACCGCTGTTTGCTCAAAGTTTCACAACAAATCAGTAGGGGGCCAATTTCCCCTTCTCAATACAATAAAGAGTGCTGGTGACAGTATTGGACTCCCCATATGCTACCAGCTCTGTAATTAATCCATCTTTTCTTCTGCCCATCTGTTGCTTTTCCTTCTCTGAGTGATTCATCCAGCAATTTAAGGACATGGTGCTTTTGTTCAACAAACAAAGATCGCCACAGGCCCATGGGAAATATTCCCTGGAGATTTTAGTGTGTAATACTGTATGCTGTGACAAATACTGGGTGATGGCTTTTGATGGTCCACCATTTTGTGATGCCCATAAAAACAACAGAAACCTGCAGTCAGAGACAACTGAAACTCTTCAGTTTATAGAAGAAGATGATATTGGCCAGATCAAATGTGTCCATGTCAACTTGTCATCCTTGAAGCCTGTTGTGTGGCTCAGCATATAAGCAATGCATGCACTGGTGGTTAGTGTCCTGTGCTGTATGCACGTATGCCAGTGTGTGGATCTATTCCAGCATGCACAGGTGGTTAGTGGCCTGTGCTGTATGCCAGTGTGTGGATCTGTTTCAGCATGCACAGCATACACAGTGGAGTAGGTCTCATGGGGGGATTTGAGTGGATTCATGTGCCTCTGATCAACCCTGTACTAAGACTGGGAGCAGCCTTCTTATACAGAGTACAGAGAGCTGCCTCTGATCAAGCCTGTACTAAGACTGGGAGCAGCCTTCTTATACAGAGTACAGAGAGCTGCCTCTGATCAAGCCTGCACTAACACTGGGAGCAGCCTTCTTATACTGAGTACAGAGAGCTGCCTCTGATCAAGCCTGCACTAACACTGGGAGCAGCCTTCTTATACAGAGTACAGAGACTTCTCTCTGATCAATCCTGTACTAACACAGGGATCAGCCTTCTTCTGCAGAGTACAGAGAGCTGCCTGTGTTTCTGCTGCTTTAGGTTCAGGGTGCTAGAAGCTCAAGCTAGCATACCGGTGGGGCGCTTCCTGTTCTACTGAGGGCTTAGGGGGGATCCCTAAGAGCAGGGAGGTTCTCCACGGTTCAACAGTTGGCTGTAAGCAGTGTTTGTGTGTGTGTGTGTGTGTGTGCGTGAGAGTGCCTGAGCGAGAGAGAGCGAGAGAGCGCGCAAGAGAGAGAGAGAGAGAGAGAGAGAGAGAAAGAGAGAGAGAGAAAGTCTGTGCGTTAAAGTAGGGAGACCATCACAAGACCACTTCCTGCCAGACTTTAAATTATTCACACTGCCATTTCAGTAAGCTCCAACATACTCTGCGGAGGCTTTGGCATGCTGCTGTGTGTGTGTTTTTCTCTTCATGTGTGTTTTGTGCGTGCCTGTTTACAAATGTGTGTGTTTGTGTGTACTGTGTGTTTGTGGGGATGGTTGGCGACGTGTGTGTGACGCCACTGAGGTTGTCAAAGGCACCTTCATTTCAGAAAATGCTGTGAAATAGCACACAACTGTGCGTGCGTGCGTGCGTGCGTGCGTGCGTGCGTGCGTGCGTGCGTGCGTGCGTGCGTGCGGCGTGCGTGGTCGTGACATATCATGTCTGTAAAAATTGAGAAGCCTTTCCTTAACCTGTTTAAAATAGAGGAGCTTTGCCAATGAGATGCTCCATTATTCAGACAGTGTCCATGAAATAATCATTTGTTTCTGAAGTGTGCTGGATGCAGTGATTAAATGTAAGAGGCAGGCAGAGGGAAACTGGAAGATCTTCAGGAATCAAGGTTACATTACTCCCCACACACACACACACACACACACACACACACACACACACACACACACACACACACGCGCGCTTTGGGTATGAGATGATAAAGACAATCCATATACAACCACACAAGAGTGTATGTGTGTGTGTGTGTGTGTGTGTGTGTGTTCACCCACCACATCTGTGCGGTAGAGCACCTCCAGGACATTGCTGAGGAGTTGGCAACAGGCCTCCAGCTCTTCATGTTGCTCCAGGTGCAGCTTCAGCTGATCGGTCATCAGGGGCAGAAGGATCTCCCGACAGTCTACAAGGGACACACACACACACACACACACACACACACACACACACACACACAGATCTGAGATATTGTGGAGTAACAGATGATCACACACATTACTACACCACACTATGATGACGTTTGATCCTACAGCAATAGGTCCTGCCAAATGCACAACTCAAACCCTATGACGATATTGCGCTCCCTATTTGTGCGGTGTTGTGATTCATGCCCTTTTCTCCAAGGCCCCATTCTAACCGAGGAGCACTAGCACACACACACACACACACACACACACACACACACACACACACACACACACACACTGCTGTAAAGATCACAAAGGAGCACCAGAGCAGCACATCAGATGAAGCGTGTGAGAAGGCCCCCTGAAGAGATCATTGCAGCATATTTGTATGAGGGCAGGGCCATACCAGATACACAACAACTCTGATCTCTTCTGTTTCATTCAACCAGCCCTCTAGCCCACACAGAGGTGTGCTCACGCAGGGTTTCTACCACCGTTACAGTTACAGCCACACTTAGCCGAAAAGGGATAATCCAGGATAATGTGTGGATTAATGGAATTATATGATAAATAACCAGACCCTCTCCCCTTTTGTCAAAAGGACTTAAAGTACATACAGTTTATGGTTTAGTGGAATAGCAATTTATTGTACAATGACATTGTTATATTCTGACAAAGAACACCAGAAAGGTACATCATGCAATCCAAATGTCTAGCCACAGAGGCTGCCAAGTTGAATGCAACAGATAAAGTGAGGTGCGCGCACACACACACACACACACATACACACCAAATACACAGGCAATATACCTGCGGCACGAGGGGCAACGTGAGATTATCATATTTTTTATTAAGGCTCAGATTGTGGCGGGCTACTTCTCAGAACTTTAAATGAAAGCTGGTGCCTGGGGCCAAACACCGGACAGGGACCCCATCTTCTGCCTCAATTACAGGCAGAGCGCCTCGACAGGGAGGCTTCGATCGTCCCGAGGGGCCTGGAGAAGTCACGCTGTGCATGGATGACCAACGCAACCAGCCAAGAGACGGAGGGAGCAAGGGCGGAAGAGGAGAGGAAGGGAGAGACATGTAGGACGGAGATGTGATGCTAGGCTACCTTTTATTGCATCCATCGCATTCTATCTGAATCAATTATAATTAGAAACACAAGCTCTTTCATGGCAGGAGATATTTATCCCATTAATTCCTTCTATCACCATATGGACATGTGATGAATGAAAAGGCGTCCTGTACTCAAGCCCCTACAGCTTGCCTCTGGAGACTAACAGAGACGTACGTACGTACGTTCGTGCGCGTGCGCGTGTGCATGTGCGTGTGCGTGTGTGTGTAGGCATTTTTAGGAAGGAAGCACCATCCTGACAGACATTAATGTGTCCCCTTCATATAACGGTTCCCTTCAAAATCTCCAGAACATAAGCACAAGAGTCAAGCTTCTGAAAGTCACAGAGGACACCTGTCCTGCTACATGCGATATGACAGCGCAGAGACTAACGCAATGACTGTCATTGCTCTTTGCATTAATATATGAAGAAGGAGAGAGAAGCATGGGCATGTGATGTGACACAGATGGATATCATCTTCGCTGGCGGATGAGGGGCTCGGCCCTGTATGTGATGAATGGGACCAGGACTTTCCTGTAAATATCATCCCTCACGACAGGAGCAGAGGTGATCAATGAGCCTCTCCGCTCCACGGCAGCTTGCCATCGTGCTTAGCCACCATGAGAGAAATGTTGCAACAGACAACGGCGCTGCACTGCGCCGCGCTGCAGGGAGATCCAGGCCGCATCGTCAGCTGCCAGATTGATCCATCAGCCAGGGGCTACATCAAGCGCTCTTGAGCATCTGAATGCAGCTTCTCAATAATACCATGCTGGACACACACAGCTCACAAAATGTGTTGTTTGCCCATTTGAAAGCAAACAAATCGCTCCTCACAGATGCCTACAACCCATGGGGACTCTCAATATTGTCTAATCGCTACCGCATACACCATAAACATATTCATCTTTGGAAGACATTTTAAACTGAGGATTTATACCAACAGAGAACAAACTATTTTGTTAAATTGACTGATCAACACATATTGGTCATGGAATCTCTAAAATGAACAATATTCATGAAACAGCATCCGAAACAATAAAGCCATTTAGGGACTGACTTAGTTTGATTTGCTAAAAACAAACTGAGACAAAAAAAGGGTATTGGATCAGATGAGCTATGGGCCTTTGGTAACAGGGATCCTTTCCCTGTGAAATCATACAAATAAATGGAATAAATAAATGAATTTGGGGTTAGCTAACAGCACAGGATGCTTGAAGGTTATCTAAGCAGTCTGTCGGAAGGAAGAGATTACTGAGCGCTTAAATCCCCAAAATCATTAAATCCCTTCTGTGAATGATTAAAAAAAGCAATGAGAGAAAAACAGTGGAATATTCAGCACTGACTCCAAAGTCATGTGCTAGCAGGTGTATGTCTCAAGAACACCAGTGCTGTCCTATATCAATAGCAGTAACAATCACAATCACAATTTACACTAGTCCTGGCTATACTGTTTTCTTTATTTGGCTTTCTTTTCTCTGTAATACAGAACAATAACCTCTACCACTGCTATTTATACCCGTCATAGCCCATTTAGCAGATAAAGCCAGGCCAAAGCAATTGCCCCCTCAATTCTACCAAACATTTACTTCCTTTCCATTACAGCACAAAACTCAGGCACAAGTTACTTTGACAAAGGAAAACCTCTGTATGCAATGACTAGCCTGGTAATTGAAAAGTATTTTCTGCGTGCTGTGATATTGACCATTCCCTGCCAGAGGAGTACTGAGACAACAGTTTATGGAACGGAGTCTCGTTCAAATCAAACATGGTCACTAAAACAATAATGCAGATGTGATTAGACCCTTAAACCTGCCAATGAACATCTATTAAATGAAACTAATTCCCAGAAATGGTAATTATAGTACGGCTAGATAGATAACCCTATGCCACCCTGTAGGATGGGACCCACTGGGGAGTACTTCACCGTGGCTGGCAAACACAGCCTCACTTAGCAGAGCAGAGCACCGGCTGCCAGGACCTGCCGGCCCAGAGCAACGCCACGCCAGGCCCAGGCACCGTAAACACCCACCACGGTGAGTCAGGTTTCCACGCCGCAATACCGTCTGGTTGAAGTTAGCAAGATAAGCTGCCTGACAATCATGGCTTAACACACAGCAAAAAGGAAATACTAGAAAATAAACGGAGCGTGGTGTGTGTGGGTCAGTGTGAGGGGATGAGAGGTTAAATAATCTGACAACACTCCAGCACAAAAGAAAATCTGCTATCCAGAGGCTGTCAACATTGTGTGGAGATGCTTAATTCCTTGTTTTGCCAGAGAGCTGAAATCCTTGATCCCCAGGCCCTCCACCTCTTTAGCTCCCCAGTTGTGAAGTGAAGGGTGTGTGTGTGTGTGTGTGTGTGTGTGTGTGTGTGTGTGTGTGTGGCAGACTGGAACTATCGAGGTGGGCCATGACTGTGCCCCTCCAGCTAAGACACAGACACACAGACACAGACACAGACACAGGCACACACACGCACACAGAGACACACAAACACACACAAACACACACACACACACACACACACACACTAACACAGAGACACACACACACGCACACAGAGACACACACACACACACGAACACAGAGACACACACACACACACACACAGAGACACACACACACACACGCACACAGAGACACACACACACACACACACGCACACAGAGACACACACACACGCACACAGAGACACACACACACGCACACACACGCACACAGAGACACACACACACGCACCAGGGTGGGAAATTTACATATTTTTTAGGGGGCAATTTTTGCCCCCACTTACTGAAATCCAGGGGCATTTCACAAAAAATTGGGGGCACTTTTAGAAACTTGTGAAAAACGTTTAACCTTTGTTCAAAATAATAAACACACTTATTTAGGCTTAAAGCAGCAATACGGAATTCTGTTCCAAAACTAGTACGCTAACTACCTAAAAGGCATGCAAAAACCTTGCAAACACCACCAACAGCCCAGCTGACACTAATAGAAGCTTGCCAACACACTAACTGGTGTCTTTTTGCAGTATACCTGGCATGTCATGCATGTGAAAGCTTTTCTTCCATTTTTGCAGGGTGTTCCAGCCCGTTACACAGAACTACATAGGGCATATCTTGGATGGCTAGTGGGAAAGACACAGGTCTTGATCTGTCCTTCACATGACCATATGCGATCAAAATGAATTAGAGGATGGTACCAAAACCAGTTGCCTATAGAACCATACCTCAAAAAGTGTCAAATTGTTGCATAGTGTTACTTTAAAGTATATGAACAATTGTCATCAAATGGCAATAATAAGACTATTAAGCTTTAGTCTACAAATTCAAAGTGTTTTCTTAGATTTTTTTTTAACAAAAACCAAACAGACAATCTAAATTAGACAATCATATTCACGTTTATTCTTATTTCTTTGTGGTTATGAGTTGTTATTACTTACTACATTTCATTATTCAACTATTAACAATCGTTTTTTTCTTTCTTTTATTTTATTATATTTATGGATTTTTGTGTTACCTTTAATCATGTTGTACCTACCATAGTAGGCCTACAGGAAATACAGTTAAGACTAGTAAACTAGCTTGCAAGCAAGCCTTTGTAGTTAACGCTGAAACGCACTATCAAAGATAGCTAACGTTAGCTAACTAACGTTAAACTAGCTTAACCGAACTAAATCATTTCTAAAAGTATTATTACCAGTTATCATTCACCGTAGGCGATGGCGTGATGCTTGGCGCCTGTTGACGAAAGGCCATGTATTTCTGTATGTTTTCGCTCCCTTTGATGAAGTCAGCAGAAGAGTTTGCCTGTGCTGGATTTACAACGACTTGGGCAACTCGTTGTCTACAAGTAAGTCCGACATGCCTTAGAAAAAAAAATCAGGCCTTTTTCTCGTCGTCATCCTCCACCCCAGGCCAATCTAACTTTAATTTTTTGACAGTCGCTGGGTGTGTGAATCTTTTAAAAATCGATGGTGACAGAGACTGCGCTGATCGTCATTTCTCCTCACTCTCGCAGTCACAGGTCTGATTAGGAAGCAAATATGTTTAGTTAGAGCGTTCGGTTCTTCACGCAACAATGAGTCGAGGCGAAAATCAAAACATTTAATGGCAACTGACCGGCTACGATGTTTGACACGTTCATCAAATTATTATTACACAAAATTATGGGGGCATTTTTTGCCCCTCTCCTAGTAATTTTAGGGGCAAAACTATATTTTTTAGGGGCAGTTTTGCCCTTTGCCCTCGTTAATTTCCGACGCTGACACGCACACAGAGACACACACACACACACACACACACACACACACACACACACACGCACACAGAGACACACACACACGCACACAGAGACACAAACAATCACACACACACACACACACGCATGTTTGTTCCCTTCTGCTGAAGCTGTCTGTGAGTAAAACATGCGTGTGTGTAACTGGAGCGCTCAAGATGACAGATGCTGTACCTACAAGCTGAGCCATCTCTCAAGACACTAGGGAGGACACTTGTGTTGAATTCTATGTTGACACTCAATGCTCAGCTTGAGAATTGGTTGTTTCAAAACAGTGGCGAATAATAACTAACTGAAAAAATTATCTTCTCCATCAATGCAAACTCGCCTAATTGAATAAATGAACCAAAATCACAGATCACCTGCTGTAGCATTGCATTGGAGCTGAGATCTGTGTAATCTAATTAAGATGAGTGGAGAGTGGGGGAGAGGGACAGAGAGAGGGAGAGAGAGAGAGAGAGAGAGAGAGAGAGAGAGAGAGAGAGAGAGAGAGAGAGAGAGAGAGAGAGAGAGAGAGAGAGAGAGAGAGGAAGGCAGACCAGTACATAATTAGACATGAAAGATTGTGCATCTATCTGGACGCTACCTGTGGTGCCTCCATATGCTGTCTCTGTTCGAGCACATTTCACCTTGGGATGGCGAGCTTCTCCCCCGGCCACTCTCCGTCCAGCAGCTGGGGGGGAGGATTGGGGGGGGGGGGGGGGGATCAGAGGGTAATTAACACCCTCATTGCAGAGGCTAGTACCAAAAGCGTGTAGAGAGGAAGGGAGAGAGAAAGAGAGAGAGTGAAAGATTGAGAGTGAGAGAGAGAGAGAGAGAAAGAGTGAGACAGAGAGAGTGAGAGAGAGAGAGAGAGAGAGAGAGAGGGGGGGGGGGAGAGAGAGAGGGATGGAAAGAGAGAGAGAGGGAGAGAGAGAGGGATGGAAAGAGAGAGAGAGAGAGAGAGAGAGGGAGAGAAGAGTGGAAAGAAGATCCCTACTGCCAGTGTTATATAGTCCTGAACTATAGGAAAGGCAGAGCGATGAGGTGTCTGAAACACTCCCCAGCCACACCACGCCTGCTCATCACAATAAGGAAAACCATCCAGGCAAGATGATTGTTATATCCCGCCACCATCTCAGAATGACAACGTTTTACATATGTACACAATCTGTTCAATGGGAACAATCTGCTGCTGATAATGAATAAGTAATGCCCACAAGGTAGAGAGCGTAACTCCATCGAGAACAGTCAAGCCTTCACAAGTGGTGAAGGATGGAGTACAGAAGGGCTGGGGGCTGGGGGGTGTTTGTCATATCCCCTGACAGGCCATAATAATGACACTGTCATCACCCCAAGGGCTTCTGGTACCACAGCCACATCTGCGTCCAGATTCACAGCTGCTGTGGACCCCAGCATGACTAGTCCATCTCAGGGCATTCAGCAGCCCAGCCGAGGAGATAAGAGACCTCCTGACTTCTCTCTCTGCCTCTCCCTCCTCCTCTCTGGCCTTTTCTCACTTTGAAAATACTCTCAAATGGACAGAAAATAGTCTTTTGGGTGCATTTGTGCTTTACTTTTCATACCACCAATAAATAAAAATACAGGCGCTAATAAATAACTAAAGGAGCGCCGCTGAACAGCTCATTTATCTTTAAACACGGGCAATGGGCTTCCAAACTACTTTCAAAACCTCCACGGCACACCGTCTCCCCACAGCCCAACATGACTGAACTCACACTGGGGACGTGAGCCGGGCATAGGGGAGCGTGGGTGGCACAGGGGCAGGACGGAGGGCATTAGTGCAGGGCACAAGCAGAGGGCATTAGCGCCGTGCCATAGAAGAGCGCAGCAGGGGAGGACGTATCTGCGAGGAGAGAAAGCTCTCCCATTGAGCAACCTCTTTGCTTGTCACGGGCCCCACGGGGCAGCCCCACTGTGTAATTGCTCATTTAAGATCAATGGTAATGATCTTTGTGGGAGCGCCGGCTCGTTGAGCGGAATAAAACGATATTCCGAACAGGCCTTGGAGTGGGAAAGCTGACAGCAGCAGCAGCAGGCCGCTTTAAGAGCGGAGGAGGTGTACTTATGTAAACAGTAGCTTCCACTGACTGACTTTTACACCCAATCTATTTTCTGTCCACCCATGTCTAATGACATGGCATTGAAACTACTTTAGTAAATTCGCAAATACATATGTATAGTGCACACAGTATGCATTCAATTTATTCATCTCCAGTGGTTCTCACGTACCACTGAGTTTAGGATTTTGAGCATGAGAGAGCCTGAGTGTGCATGTGTGTATATATGTGCCTGTGGGAGGGAAGGAGGGAGGGAGGGAGGGAGGGAGGGAGAGAGCCCTGCCAATCAACTGTGCCATCAGTCTTGCCTTAGAAAGCATATGTGGGGTGAGTCATGCCCACAGCAAAGCTCTCGGCCCGCCTCAGTGGGCACATGCTAATCTGTGTGGCACAGACCTACGCCAGGCATGCCATGTTGCCCTTCTCTAGCAGTGCCAATTCTCTTGGCCCTTGTCTTCTGAAGCAGCTAGCAGTCGGACAAACCCTCTAGCTCTGTGGCATTTACCAGAAAAGCCCACCAGCATCAGTGACAGAGAGGATGAGAGAGAGAGAGAGGGAGAGAGAGAGAGAGAGAGAGGGAGAGAGACGGGGGAAGGGAGAGGCTTCAGGTGAAGATAGGAAGAAATGCAGAAAGACAACAGACAAAAAAGAAAAAATGATAGACACGCCGGACAGACAGACAGACAGACAGACAGACAGACCACTCCTTGGAGCAGACTGTTAACAGGATTAAGACGGCAGGAGCGGAGAGAGATAGGCCACTGATAAGCAGACACATGCTCCACACAGATACAAGGGATTAGCGCTGCATCCTCATCCACCATTCCTATGCACCTTTACGACGTGGTTGTGAGGGAGACCTAGGGAAGAGTGTGTATGGCTCTGGGTCTGTGTGGAAGTGTGGAACATACCATGCTGCGTGAAGAGGTCACTGTCAACAATGTCGATCATGCAGTTCAGCTTCTGCTTCACAAGGCGTCCTGGAGGGACCTTCAGGATGAACTCTGTAAACAGTTTACTGAGAGAGAAAAAGAGAGAGAGAGAGACAGAGAGAGAGAGAGAGAGAGAGAGAGAGAGAGAGAGAGAGAGAGAGAGAGAAAGGAAGAGAAACAGAAAGATCAGCATCACACAAGCAACACAAAAATGAAAAAAAAGGAAAATAACAATTGACCAGTAGATCATCTGAAAATCCCACAAAGCACAATGCACTCCACACAACCCCTGCAGTGCCACTACCTCTGGATGACAACCACCACATTGTGTGTCTCTGTGTGTGTGTGTGTGTGTGTGTGTGTGTGTGTGTGTGTGTGTGTGTGTGTGTGTGTGTGTGTGTGTGTGTGTGTGTGTGTGTGTGTGTGTGTGTGAGTGTGTTTGCTAGGGATTCACAAAAACAGGGCCAGCCGAGGTGAGTGGCGCAGCATGAGGGCCCACTGTTCGAGCGTGCGGCAGGCGGGCAGGCACATACGCCAGGGGCAGCACAGGGCTGGCGTGTTGTGTGTGGGGCGCTTGGCACAAGATGAGAGGCTCTGGAGATGGCCTGCATTCATCAACAGCTAACACTGCCTGTGGGCGCTGCCAGCGCCCCGAGAGCCTCCCCCTGCCTGACTGGCATGACTGCCCGACCGCATGTGTGTTCCCCTAAGAGCCTCTGCCTCCCCCTGCCTAACTGGCATGACTGCCCGACCCAAGCGCATGTGTGTGCCCCCAGCTCCTGTCTCTGACCAGTCCAGAAGAACAGAAGCAGAGACAGAGAGAATGTAAGACAGAGGGAAAGTGAGACAGAAGGAAAGAGAGATGCTGGAGGGAAGGGAGGATGAACAGCCTGACAGCTGAGAGGAGGAGAGGTCACCTATCCACCACTGGGTATCGGTATCGGTGTCGGTGACCATAAAAAAAAAAAAAAAATGTTATGTTTATGTATATAGGTAGTGTATTATGAGTGCACGTTGCTATTAGTAGCGATTAGCATGCTAAGCGGAGATTTAGTTATGTCCTGATGTTGATTCGCTCTAATAAAGAGAGTTCATCCTGTTAAGATTTCGACTGGATGAGCTATGAATGAGATTCATGTTGCCTTGTGTAATGTCCACAATTATATGTATCGAGTAATATTAGTTGTGTAATTGTTATCGTGTAGCAATAACTCATGTTAAAGTAATTCAGTGCAGTGCTAATTAGTCCTCATTCTCATTGCAGACACTCACATATGTAGGATCACATGCATCGTCATGTAATGGAAATTGATGAATGCACATTAAAGGGAGATAAAGAATACTGCTTTGTTAATCGTGGGTCTTTTAACAGACTAGAACCAGCAAATACATTAACAGGTCACCATGCTGAGCCTCTACAATATATAGTAAAAGTTGGCGCTAGCGGATACATGATTTCTAACTAATATGAACACTAGCGCTAGTTAGAACGTACATTATTTGTGATTATTTTTAGCCTATGTTATGAATTGATAGTGATGACTAGACATGATGTCAAGTAGCAAATGAGCAAAAAATGCAACAAGATCTCATGTCATGCACTCCTCATTTCTCCCTCTCGCACGTGTGGCCACACACATACACAGAGTTACCAGTTTCGCGCTGTTTTTTTATATCGGTATCGGATCGGTATCGGCCGATACTAAACCTCAGATATCGGTATCGGTATCGGTATCGGAGGTGAAAAAAGTGGATCGGTGCATCCCTATTACTCACCCCATGCATGTGTGTCTGTACTCTTGAGTGCGGTTTTGTGATCATATGGAAGAAATAGAAAGAGAGTGTGTGTGTGTGTGTGTGTGTGTGTGTGTGTGTGTGTGTGTGTGTGTGTGTGTGTGTGTGTGTGTGTGTGTGTGAGAAGCGAAATGAGCACAGATATATATATGGAGTGCAGTGAGAGATGTTTGGGGGACTGAACCATGAGAGATGGACAGACTGTGATTGAGACGAGGGCAGAAGGACCAGGTGAGCAGGTGCACTCAGAGGGGAAAACAAAGCACACAGGCATGAAGCAGATCCCCCTCTGCCAGCACACACTGATGCCTGTGCTTGTGTGTGTGTGTGTGTGTGTGTGTGTGTGTGTGTGTGTGGTGTGCAGATCCCCCTCTGTCTGCATACACTGATGCCTGTGCTTGACCCCCCAGCAGAGAGGGAGAGGAGGAGGAGGAGGAGGAGGAGAGGGAGAGGAGAAGAGCAAGGGAGAGAAAGAGAGAGAGTGAGATAGAGAGAGAGAGAGAGAAGAGAGAGAGAGGAGAAAGAGAGAAGTGAGAGAGAGGAGATAGGACAGAGAGAGAGAGGAGAGAGGGTGTGGGGAACAGAATAAAATCTGTGTCAAGTGACGATCATGGTATCATCAATACTGAATTAAATAAGAAATGGCCTCCAAATAATGTATAGATGTGTGTGTGTGTGTGTGTGTGTGTGTGTGTGTGTGTGTGTGTGTGTGTGTGTGTGTGTGTGTGTGTGCGGTTGTGTGTGTGTGGGGGTGTGTGTGTGTATGTGTGTATGCGCGTCTGACTGTTAGAGTTGATGAAGCCCATCGCTCAATGTCAGCACACTTTCCCTTGTGTCTACAAACACTAAATGACAAATTGTGTACCTGATAGCCACTTACATTACAATTACAGTGACAGAGAGGCAAGCACCGGCAGTCTGGCCATACATCTGGACACTACATTAGAACGCATCCATATGGAGAGAACTACAGAAGCATATCACCCCTATAGCCTATCAAAACGAGCCCCCAACAGGAGATGAAATACATGAACACTTGACATGGTGTCAGCTGGAGGAGAGGGGATGGACCAGCAGACGATACAGGCACACAGCGCTCATTCCCTACTCTGCATCTTCATGGAAGATGGTTCAGGATTTTAAGATGCTATACCGCTGTGGCATACTATTCATAGTGTATTGATCTCATATTACTTCATGAGAGGACAGCTTTACGTTCGTAAAATCATGACATAAATGAGTGAGTGAGTGAGTTCAGTTTTTTTTCTTCCCCTCCCTTTCTGTTTTAATGAGCGTATGACTTCAGAAGATCTATATTAATATATTGTAGTTAGCTTGAATTGTGTGATTGCATTCTATTTTTTTTTTAACACAATTTCGAGATAAAAAAAAACACAGTTTCTGGGAGATGCAGGGGGTTCCTTGTCTTTTAGTTGCACCTTGGACATGAAACGGAGAAAAGCTCCTGGTGCTTGTGGTCTAGCAGATTTGAGTGTTGGCCCCTGGTGCTTGTGGTCTAGCAGATTTGAGTGTTGGCCCCTGGGGCCCCTGGGCAAACAGCATAACTGAGAGTTAATGAGGAGCCCTGACCTTCAGTCCCATTCTGATGCCCAGGGAGGCTAAACTGATCGCAAGTCAGACGGTGTGGCAAAATACATTTGAGAGCTTAGTGGGTGAGTAAATGGGCATGTTTGACTTGCACGCATGTGTGTGTGTGTGTGTGTGTGTGTGTGTGTGTGTGTGTGTGTGTGTGTGTGTGTGTGTGTGTGTGTGTGTGTGTGTCTCCCCCTGCAGCTGCCTCGTGAGAGCCAGGCCAAAAAACACCTCTGTGCCAGCAGAATACACATGGCACATCAGCCCAGTCCAAAGACTGCCAGGAGCCACACAGCAGCATCCTGGGGCAGGGGGAGTGAGGGGCCCAGGAGCCACACAGCAGCATCCTAAGGCAAGGGGAGAGAGAGAGAGAGAGAGAGAGGAAGAGGGAGAGAGAGATGGAGAGAGAGAGGGGGGGGGGGGGGCAGGAGCCACACAGCAGCATCCTGAGGCAGGGGGAGTGAGAGGCAGAGGGAACACTGGGGCAGTGCAGAAACAGAGGGGGGGGGGGGGGGGGCAGATACAAAGAACTAAAGAGGAAGATGGACTGACTGAGGAAGAGGAGTATACAGAGAGACTGCGAGGGAGAGGGGGAGCCACAGGGAGCACCGCACAGCAGCGAGGCAAAGGGATTCACACTCCATCACGCAACACGCCGCAACGACCTTCACATAGCGAGGGTCATTCCCTCCTCTCAGGCTGCAGCTCTCTCCATCAGAGCACAGAAACCACTCGCACCCAGAGAGCACCAGCCCCACCACTGCAGCTCTCTCCATCAGAGCACAGAAACCACTCGCACCCAGAGAGCACCAGCCCCAGCACCCCCACCGCCGCCGCTGCTGCTCCAGTGCATCGTAGCACAGTGCTGATCATGATCAGATACTGTTTGGAGCCTGCATCCTCCCTCCCTGGCCTCTCTACCAGGCCCCATCAGCACAGCACCAGCCTGCCCTTCAGGGACACTGATCACTGAGGGGGGAATCACAATGGTGGCATGTTCCCTTCTGCTATTTGCAACTCTAAACCAACAGTGTTCAAAATGTTTTCTTTGAACATGCAGCACCATTAGTGGCATGATAGAAAGCTTCAGGGAGAGCGAGCCCAGGTCTTTTGGTATGCAGGGTTAGACAGAAACACACAACACAAGATAAGCAGGGACTGCTATTTGACGGCGACAAAATGCACTGCATGCCGCCGTTGTTCCATCTCCCTGCGTGGCTCTGAATAATCACTGCCTCCATCTCTAAGCGAGAGGATTTCCTGTTTATCCAGGCAGCTCCTGGTGGGAATCTGTGCGAGAGAGACGTGCCGTCTCAACACAGAGCCGCTGCATTCTTACTGCGTGAACATGCGCCACTGTTTGCTCTTTAATGCGATTTCCATGGTAATGCATGCGCTTACATGCGAGACCTGGGAGGGGGAAGCAGGGGCGCAAGAGACATTTCCATGGAAAAAGCCTAGAAAATCTCCCATCAGGTGCCACTCTGTGCATTAGGGAGTTTCCACCTTAAGCCAAAATATGAATTAATGTTTGTTTACAGAGGTATGGGACTGCATATGTTTAATTCATATATGTTCAGAGAGGTCTGTCTCTGCATATGTTGCTTAAGAAACAGGGAGTGCAGTGTCATATCACTTTTTCACACCCCTTCTCTCTCTCCCATTCACACAATGCAGAAGAAGAGGGAGTGAGAAAAACAGTGATAATGTCCTGATCCTCTGCATACAGGGCGGCTTCTTTCTCTGCTGAAGTGGAGATAACGGTATGATAATGGCATTCACGCCAGCACGGCACAGCCAGCTCACCAGACAAGGCTAAAGAGCCCCGCAGCCATGTTACCTAGGCAACTTGATCATGTTAAACCAACCTCAAATCCTACCACACACACACACACACCCTCCACACACCCATACCTCACTTTGCCCCGAACCCTCTGCTGTTCCTCCAGAGAATCTTAAGAGGGCGAGAGCCGGAAGCACACCCCCTCAGGTGAGAACCTGCCATAATTAGTTGAGCCCACCATGCCGTGGGAACACACTATCCAATCAGATATTTATAGCCTGTCCAGCCCTAATGCTAATCACTTCAGGGGAGAAATAAATAAATGAACAAACAAACAAGAGACAGAGAATTTACATGTGAAGGCTAATTTCACAAGGGCACTTGGCTCAACCTCCCGGGGAGCATGTTCTTCTGCCACCTCCTGTGAAGGAGTATAAATACTCCTGTTCTCAAATTCACACTGCAGGTAATGGGAGGTGTTGGTCTTTAATTCAGTGGAGTCGTGGGGTGAACCTGAGCAGAAATTAGTAGTCTGCATTTAATTTCCCTTCTGACAACCTTGACATTACAGGGAAAACCTGTTCAAGTATCCATGTCTTACACAAGCTGAACGTTTCAGCATTTGCGTATCATGCTTTAAACATGGTCACATATATTCATAGGCCATCTTGTAAAAACACTTCAAAGAGATATTCCAAAACACTCCTCTGCCATCAAATGGAGTGTTTATTTCTGTTTATTTGTTTATATGGGATACTGTACTGTTGTATGTCTTTCATGTACAGTAGTTCCAACCAAATTGCCTGTGGGAAATGACCAAAGTCTGAACTAAGCTGAACAGTAATTCCCATGATGACTACAATGTAGGAGTTTGATCACAGTTGACTAAAAGCAAACTCCTTAAGAAGACACAGCCAACTCTCTCTCACTCAGCTGGGGCTGCAGAGAGTAGCCCAGTAGAGCAGAAAAGATTAGACAATAGCATGCATATTCATACAGTCTGATGTTGTGGAACATCACAAGATTCTCCCTTTAATAAGCGCCACTGTTTGCTCCTCTCACACGCTCTTCTACAACCCCGCCCCCACTTTTATTGCAGTCAATACAGATCAGTGGCAGGAGAACATCTGAGGATAAAAACAAAGCAATCTGACCATTGCTTTGCCTACGTCCGTGGTTAGGTGAATAAAGATACACGGCATGTTTTAATGGCAAACTATAATCATACAGGGCTATGATTCCATATATGATTTTTAAAGTATAGCATAGTAGTATATCACTAAGTGGAACTCTAAAGAATTGTCTTTCCTCACATGTTAGTGTGTTTACAGCCTAGACTTGCTCCTGACACCACCTGGCAAATAAATGCATCTTCCCAGAAACAGATTGTTATTCACATTATGCATATAATGTAAATGTTTTAAATAGGTCTATTATTTTAAAATGAAATCAGGTCCTTTATGCACTATCCATGCAGTGCAATCATGTTCTGCAAAACAATGTCACCACAACATTAAATAATAAATAACAAGATCTGATGCTTATCTTTTAATCGACATGAACCCTTAATGGACGATTTTAGCGCAATCATGGATATTCTTTTGATTCAAGCTTTTTAAATTTTACCTTGGTTTGCTCAAAATTCCCAGGAATGAGCAACAGTGTTCTGGATATTAACTGGTGTTTATAGGGTTAAAACCTGTAATTGTATTTGAATCAGTCTGCAACTGAAGAAGCATTCACAGAGATGGGCGTAGTTTTATTTAATACAGTGAGTTTTAAATGTTTTATTTAAATGTTTTGCAT
Organism: Sprattus sprattus; assembly: GCF_963457725.1. Taxonomy (NCBI): domain Eukaryota; kingdom Metazoa; phylum Chordata; class Actinopteri; order Clupeiformes; family Clupeidae; genus Sprattus; species Sprattus sprattus. The sequence goes on along the minus strand of NC_137922.1, from coordinate 31,515,513 downwards.
CTGTATTTTTTCAAATAGGAAAAGAGACCCTGTTTTCACATTTTATTTTGATCACAGTCTTAATAAAAGTGCTTGTGACAACTCACCTGGCTTTGACTTACAACTGAACATTTAGCCCACTTTGTAGAAAATACCAACATATATATTGTGTATCAGTATTCAGCCTAAAAATACGGGGATATGATTTTTGGTCCATGTTGCCCAGCCCTTATTCATTGGTCTGAAAAATCTACAAATCATACAAAACATAAACACTTCAACCACTGAAAGCCTGAAGGCCAAACCAACCTCAGCTCCTTAGGATCAAACACCAGCTTGACATCATTGACGATGGTTGGGATGTACTTCAAGGCAGCACCCTTGAGGAGAGAATACACAGACATGATTATTGAGCTCAAGAGCTTTCAAACAGCTCACATGACGCAAGCCAAGAGACACAGCATCAGCAGTAGACCACATTGGAACTGTGTTACCATGGAAAATAACTAATACCCCTAGTCTAGAAAACTCAACAAGAAAACCTTCACATTCTTGTGGATTGTCTGAAACTGAATGAGTTTCAAAGCATGTTTACAAGGAGTTCAGAATTGGGTCATCCATAAAGACTGTATGAAGATGGGGAGAGCAGTCTTACAAATGAAAAATCCTCTTTCAGATATTAGTCCATTTCCAGAGCTCTGGTGATCAGTAACTAAGAGCTAATGCTCATGAGTAACTCAGGGCATTGCTAGGTCACACACACAACTGACACACTCACACACACACACCACACTGGCAGAACGGTTATTATGAATGGCCGTCAACGTTTCTGTGCCCACGGACACTTGTGACTGACTGGCACCAGAGCGAGTAGAGTGACTGACATTTCAATCCTTCAGCCTCAGCAGCTTTGGCCGTCTGTGGCCATAATGAAGTCGTCAAAGCGCCGGCTGTCTGATTAAAGAGCATCCTTTATTAAGAGCAGAGCAGCGCGGCGTTTAAGGCCATGGGATGCAGAGGGATATGGAGAGGATGACACGGCAGATGGCGGAGGGATTCCGAACTGCTCCGCTGCGTCACAGCTACTCTCCACCACGCCAAGCATCTCTTTACAGACCTCCATTACGGCAACAGTTATAACAATAGACTGTTTAGAGTGTGCATGTGTGTGTGTGTGTGTGTGTGTGTGTGTGTGTGTGTACACAAACTGTTATTAGTATTTCAATTACTATGCACGTCTATTGTAATTAGTGAGTGTGCAGAGGAAGGCGGCCTTCCACACAGCCCTGATTAGTGCACGGTATTTAAAGAATGACTGCTTGGGGAAAGGTGGCGGCTGCATATTTGCAGCTGTAATGGCTTTTCCAAGGCTGGGTTCACCTCCCATCCTGATGCACTTCATTAGGCCGTTAGTAGCTCTCTAATTGAAGTAATGCGCTGAAACACTAGCAGGGCAGGGGGCACCCTCTACCCAAAAACAACCAAACTTGTGGAGGGAACTCAGAGAATCCCCATTGGAGGGTGGCAGGGCCAACTCAGCCATGGCAAATGGAGGTTTCCATTTGGAGAGGGAGGATTTGGTTGATATTTGCATAGTTAAACTACACAATTTTACAAGGCAAGAATCGCTTGTCTCTTCTTGGGTTTTTATTGATTTAACTATAAAATTAAATGAGCCTTAAATGCTTAAATGCCTGTTTTATCTTCATCTCTTTACGGTGTCTATACACACACACACACACACACACACACACACACACACACACACACACACACACACACACACACACACACACACACACACACACACACACACACAAAGACACAAAGACATATAGACACACAGACACACACAAGGGTGGGCATTTTTAACAATCAAACATTATGGCTCAGAACTGACTGCCTCTCAGTGACTGAGAGACTGACCATGAGAGATGCAGAGCACATCTCGCAGCCAAAGCAGGTACAACAACAACAACAACAAGAAAGAAATTAGTCTCGCCTCACACCCGGGGTGTTGGCACAAGCGTGTCGATCTGACTTTGAGCTGCCGGCTTTGAGCTCACTCGTTATTCAAGTTATTTGGTGGGGAGGAGGGCAGTGGCGTTCAGACACATCAGTCACGGAGGCACGGTGATTTCTCACCGGCACGCCAGCCACTTCTCCAGCCTACTTTGGGGTTGAATAACAAGCCCCCTTTAGTAGCTCGCCCTCCCTGTAATGGGGATTTCTCAGTGTTTATGCCAATCTAAGGGGGGAAGAAAGAGAGAGAGAGGAGGAGAGAGAGAGAGAGAAAAAGAGAGGAAATAGAGAGGGAGAGGAAAGAGAGAGAGGGGGGGGGGGAGGAGAGAGAGAGAGGAGGAGAGAGAGAGAGAGAGCGGGAGAGAGAGAGAGCGGCTCTAACGCCCACTCAGAGCGCCCCGTGGAACGGTACATTTGGGTCTGATACACTGAGGCATGGGAAATGCGATTAGAATTCGCCAAGCGTGTCTCCCTTGAGGAGAGCCTCTTATTGGTGCGCTTTTTTTCCCCACCTCGGTCCGAGAACATCATTAACACCCACTGACAGTTGAAAGGAAGACTAAAACGGAAAATGGTAAACGCAAAAGGATATTAATACCTACATAAGCATTAGAAAACATGCTGCTGCATGACTGTAAAGGCCAAAGGAATGCAAGCCACATGTAGCCTTCTTAATCATATGAAATAATATACTTTGTTGGAGGATTTATGGAGCCAAATATAATGTAAAAGGTGTTTCGACTGATGCCCAAGAACGTTGTCATATGTGCCATTTGTGGAGTGGCTGCGCAGCTCTCAAGAGAGACTCTGATCAATACCATCCAATCACAGGAGTGAAATAAATCAAGAGTTGGTGTGATCCTCTGGAGAAAACCTCTTATGAATATGGCTTCCTCCGTAGCCAGAGATTTCACTTGTGAACAATCCAAATCAGTGTGCTGAGAATCTTAATGTGCCTCAGACCTTTTCAAGGTTAGAACAGTGATCTAATCCCTGCAGGGAGGCTGGGATGGCCTTTTTCTGCCTTTGACAAATGTTTGATTTGTGGCTTTTCACAAAGCGCCTGTTTTACATCTTGATTATTAAAGCAGGGAGATACACGCCGCCAGCTTCTGGCAAATCACAGTCCCCCCCCTTTCTCCCTTAAACACAGGACATGCACCCCCAAACACACACACACACACACACAGACACACACCACATGCTGTGACAAACATGCAGCAGCACAAAAACATGTTCACACATGTACACACACACACACACATTTGAATGCACACACAAATACACACACACGTGCACACACCACATGCTGGGACAAACATGCAGGAGCACACATATACACACACACACACACACACACACACACACACACACACACACACACACACACACACACACACACACCAGATGTTTTGCAGGATGTTGTATGGTGATATGGCATGACATCCCAGCTGTCGGCAGCCAAACATGGGGGGTGTGTGCATGTGTGTGTATGTTTAGCCTGGCAGAAGTGAATCGTTTTACCCTTGGAAGGCAGAATGTTAGAAGTCACCGTCATTTTATGGGTACACCCATTCCACATGTAGACAAACTTGGTGGAAGAGTGATGCAGAGACGAGTGAGAAGGGTGCAGGAGCAGAGCTCCAGAGGACTGGAGGAGGAGTAAAGGAGGAGTGGAGGAGAAGTGGAGGAGAAGAGGAGGAGTGGAGGAGGAGTGGAGGAGAAGAGGAGGAGAAGTGGAGGAGTGAAAGAGAGGAGGAGGAGTGGAGAGACAAAGGGCAGTCAGAAATACCTTGAGGAGAAGCTAGAAGAGAGGAGCCCAGAGGAGGTGCCCTCAGTCACAGAGGAGGAAGCAAGGTCAGAGTGAAGAAGAGAAAACAAACAAACACACACAAACACACACATGTTCAGACAGAAGGAAGAACACACACGTACACACAGCCACACTTAAACAGTAGACACAAAGTGAAAAGCACACACAAACACACAGAGAAACATTTCCAGTGCCGTTAAAAAGAACAAAACAATCAAATGTGCATACACAAGATATTCATCTAGAGCAGAACAAGACACATAACTACACCTAGACATGCAAGTGGCAAGAATGCAAACACACACGCGCACAAACTGTATGACACATTTAAGTATGCCCAAACTGTATGACACAATTAAGTATGCCCAAACTGTAAGACACAGTTAAGTATGCACACACACACACGCACACAGGTAGTCAAACACATGCACACACGTGTGACTTCTAAATAGAAGCAGGGAGAGTGAAAGAAAACAGAAGAGGACAGAAGAAAGATGGTTTGTTCATTTAATAGAGTAAAGCAACAGGGAATAAATAGAAACGTTCTGAAAGGGGGAGACTTTAAAAACAAACCGAGAGCTAACCACACCTAGGTCGTTTATTACATCCAACAACTGACTCAGATCTGATGGAGGAGAGAAGCCCCACTGTAACCATGTGGCCTTCTGTCCAACAGACGTGATCCACAGAATCCATTAAGAGGCATCAGACAGACAACGTGAGGAATGTGAGCTCACACAGCACATACAGTTCCCATGGAAATAATACATTCACATAATGCAGGGAGAGAGGAACCAAGTGAAGCCCGCCCTTGTGAGGTCTCAGTGTTCCAGCATTGATACTCGACCTAAAGGACATACTGTACAGTGTTCTCCATAGCTGGACATGAAGAGGGTGGACCTACAGGACATACTGTACAGTGTTCTCCATAGCTGGACATGAAGAGAGTGGACCTACAGGACATACTGTACAGTGTTCTACATAGCTGGACATGAAGAGGGTGGACCTACAGGACATACTGTACAGTGTTCTCCATAGCTGGACATGAAGAGAGTGGACCTACAGGACATACTGTACAGTGTTCTCCATAGCTGGACATGAAGAGGGTGGACCTAAAGGACATACTGTGTTCTCCATAGCTGGACATGAAGAGAGTGGACCTACAGGACATACTGTACAGTGTTCTCCATAGCTGGACATGAAGAGGGTGGACCTAAAGGACATACTGTGTTCTCCATAGCTGGACATGAAGAGGGTGGAAGGCTGTGTGTACCCCATTGTGCCGTTTGACCACTGGACTCACCTTGACCATGCTGGTGTTCTCTGCACTGCTGTTCATCATGTTGTTGAAGGAGGTGAAGAGGTCCCTCAGGGACTCCATGAAGTCTGCCTCCCCCTTGTTCTCATACAGCCTACAGGGGAGGAAGAGGAAGAGGGGAGTAGATTCATCACAAACCAGAACACACCATCAAGAGCCCTGCTGTTCCCACAGACCACGCACAAACACACACACTAGGCAATACCTGCTGTTTCCAAAGACCACGCACAAACACACACACTAGGCAATACTGCCAGATGGCCGACTCTCCATCACACACACACCTCATCCAACCTAAGCATCAGCCAACATCATACTCACACACAGACAGACACACACACAAAGCCTGCCCCAAATTTGTTCCCTATGCTAATTCAGGCATATAGAAACAGTGGCA
>NC_137922.1:31484984-31504984 GCF_963457725.1 Sprattus sprattus | reverse complement strand
CTTTTGCATTCATAGATTTTAATATTATCACATAACTGTTTTAATAGAGATAGCAGTTTGTAAAAATAAAACAATTTAAATAAAAAACAACGAATAACATCAGACCATATAAAATCAACTTTTGTTATAACAAATCGAAATGACAAACAAACATGTCCTCACCAAAGCATCAAAAACCAGGGTGTCAAACGTGTCACTCTCCGAGTTCTCCATCATGATGTTGAAGAGGGCATCCAGGGTGTCTTGTAGAAACTGATGGGGACATATTGAACAGGAGGGGGGTTAGCACAGGGAGTGAGAATGCCCATCACGCTGTCATCTCATGTAAATCTTCCTGACGAGGTCATCCCCAGTCTTTAAACTCTTTGATGCTAGCGATGCATGGGAGGGGACAGAAAGCAGCCATTTTCATACCACTGTCAGGATGAATTATAGTGAAGAGAGACTACTTTATGGCCATTGTCATTCAAGTGCTGTGCTTCACAGAGGGGAGACAACTCCAGGCATTCTGAGGGATCAGCAGGAGTCCTAAACATCGTCACTGCGTTTCAAAGCTAATATGAGTCTATAGAGGGGGGGGGGGGGGGGGGGGGGGGCATTGACGGTTCTGTGGTTTTGTCTTACTTTGCAGAACCAAAAACCTCTAAAGCCTTGTTTTGGGATGAGAGCAAGACTGTTTTTCAGACCAATATTATGTACTTAAGAAGAGAGAGTGTGTGGAATGAGAGAAAGGGAGGTACATGTAAGGGTACAGCTCTGTGTTTGAAGAGTAGTTGGCCATGAGAGCCATCATGGAGAGAGCAAAGAGGAGGAGAGAGATGAGTGCAGTGCCCTGCTCCCCTTCACATGGCCGTCTCCAGGCTCTTAACCGGCCCTCTCAGCCAACAGCAGCTCACACTAAGTGCTTCAGCCACAACACAACACAACAGAGAGACACAACACAACACAGAGACACAACACAACACAACACAGAGACACAACACATCACAGAGACACAACACAACACAACACAACACAGAGACACAACACAACACAACACAACACAACGACACAACACAACACATCACAGAGACACAACACAACACAACACAACACAGAGACACAACACAACACAACACAACACAGAGACACAACACAACACAACACAACACAACACAGAGACACAACACAACACAACACAGAGACACAACACAACACATCACAGAGACACAACACAACACAGAGACACAACACAACACAGAGACACAACACATCACAGAGACACAACACAACACAACACAGAGACACAACACAACACAACACAACACAGAGACACAACACAACACAGAGACACAACACAACACAGATACACAACACAACACATCACAGAGACACAACACAACACAACACAGAGACACAACACAACACAACACAGAGACACAACACAACACAACACAGAGACACAACACAACACAGAGACACAACACAACACAACACAGAGACACAACACAACACAGAGACACAACACAACACAACACAGAGACACAACACAACAGAGAGACACAACACAACACAGAGACACAAAACAACACAGAGACACAACACAACACAACACAACACAACACAGAGACACAACACAACACAACACAGAGACACAACACAACACAGAGACACAAAACAACACAGAGACACAACACAACACAACACAGAGACAAATATCTACAGCAGGACCGTTCTGCCCCACTACCCTTGCAGCAGTTCATCTGAACACCATGTTGCCAACGTTCCCATGAAATGTGTGGCTAAAACTGGGATTGGCCTTGACCTCTGTGCCATCTCTACACTCAACACTTTCCAGTCTCTAGAGTCATACAAACTGCCTATCAGGCAGAAACTATTTCAGCTATTCCTACTCTGGGGCCAGCCTTTTGTTCCTGCCGTGTGAACTCAACATCAAAGTGTTCCATGTGTCTTGGAAAGGTTTGTTTTGATCAAAGTTGTGCTGGCTAAAGAGGTGTGTGTTGGTGTGTGTTTGTGTGTGTGTGTGTGTGTGTGTTGGTGGAGATGAAAGGGCGCATGCCAGCCATTATGGCAAGGTTCCTGCCATCAGCCTTCACTGATCCGTCATAGCGAGAGCTGTAGAGATTGATGGCACTGAGGCAACATCCAGGCATGATCGGGGCAGGGAATAAATCCAAGTTCAATCAGAATATTGCCAAAGAGATCCTGCATTAGAATAATGAGGCTGGACAGCTAGCGAGAGCAGCATTGGAGAGGTCCTCGGGAGGGGTTCTGTTGGACTGATGGAATCAGCACTTCTGGCAGGAACAGATGCTGGAGGCACGGCACCAAGGAGGGGTTTCAAACAATGTTTTTGTTTCCTGTTGCTTTCTGCTAAACAAAGTGACTGCAGGAGAAACTGGTGGTCTTTTTTGGCTGAGAAAGCATTTACTCAGCACTGCATTGGAAGCCTGACTGCAAAAAGTGCGGGGTGGGCTGGGGTGGGGGGGTGTGAAATAAACATACCGAAATAAATCAACCAGGTCAACAGGGACTTGAGAGTGACATGACTCACTCTGACACATGCAGCTTTTTAGCGATTGCTGCAGAAGCCCCCGTGGATATAATCCAACGATATATTAGATACGTGTACATTCCTGCATAGGTCAGACATGCATTAATGCAGGAGTTCAAGGAGCCATGGAGGTGCTTTTTGATGACAGACGCAACATGTGCAGATAGAGTGTATGCACAGCTATTCTACCAGGCCTACAATAGCTAAATGAGGTGCTGCAGGGGGCAGACGCAGGGAGGGTGAGAGTGCCTCGTCAGCTCCAGTAGTGTATCCCAGGGTCTCCTAGTGTGTGTGTGTGTGTGTGTGTGTGTGTGTGTGTGTTCTGCAGGCTGTGCTACTGCTTCGAGCTTACTAGCCACAGTGTATTTGGCGCTCAGGTGAGCTGGAGGCTGGTTCCTGTTTGGGAGAGCGAATGCAATTGTGCAGGGTGACAACCTTGCAGTGGTGTCCAATCTCCAGGCTCTCAAAGGAAAAGCAGCGCTCCACTCCTTCACTTACTCATGGTTCATTTAGTAACCTCCTCCAGAGCCTTAAACGTCACAGTATAGTTTGGACAGCAGGACAAGGCCAGGCTCTTTTGAAAGATACAAAATGAAAGCCAGGTTCCATTTTCGCTCAGAGTTGTCAATTTGGCTCAAGAACAGCCCGTTACCAACGCCAGAGGCAAAAATGGAAAACGGGATTGTTCTGATCCCAAAAAGGCTGACTTCATCCGGAAGAGAAAATGCACGCCAAAATTTGAGGAAAATACCAAGATGAAATGTTAGCTATGGAGACCAGAGCCTCCTGGAACGACCTTGAATGTGACAGCTCCATGCAACTCATATTAATACTAGGAAAAGGAACTCTCATCTCAGACCTTTTTAGTTTATGCTACTAAATGTTTTAGTTACACATGGGCCAACCCAGCGTTCACTGACGGACAGGACAGAGTCAGGTACATTGAACATGGAGAAGTCGGATTTGACAATCTGGACTAAAGTGTGGCGTGGTGGAGAATTGGAGTGAACTGGACTCGACTGACCTTGACGACCTCCCCTCCGTCCACCTTCATGAGCTGCCGCAGGTTCTGCTGGAGCAGGCTGGTGTTGGAGCGCCATTTCAACAGACCCAGGAGGTCCACTGAGCCACCAGAGAGAACACACACGTGCACACACACAACAGAGAGAACACACACAGGCACAGACACAACAGGGAGAACACACACAGGCACAGACACAACAGGGAGAACACACATATGCACAGACACAACAGGGAGAACACACACATGCACAGACACAACAGGGAGAACACACACAGGCACAGACACAACAGAGACAGGGAGAGAGGAAGATCAAAAGTTAGTTTTAATCTTTTCAGAACACTGCATCAATGAAATGATCATGAATGAAACTGAAACAGTTAAACAATGGCAAAAAAAGTGTTGCTCCTTTGCCATAATAGGTCTTCCATAACTGCTGCCACCCTCAAGACATTTTGACTGCAACACTAGTGAAAACACACAAATTAAACTAGTCTCTAATCACGTTTACCCATCACTGCGGTATCTCTCACAGTCATGAATACTGAACTTCAAAGTAAATGGTGTAAATCACAATTCATGTGTTAAAGGGGGTGCACGTGTCTATTTTTACTATGAATAATGTCATAAGACTATGGCAATAATCAATCACATTTCAGAGAGCATCCAGGAGTGAACCTCTTTAAAGATGTATTACAAGATCCACAGTGCTCTTGGGCTTTTCGCAGTCTTTATTTAGTGAGTGAAATTTAATTCACAGATGTTTGAGATAAATATCAAATCCACTCATAACTCAACAACTAATAAGTGTTTGCGGAGATGAAGTCAACGACACTCTCAAACCCAGTGAGGGTTTCAGATCTCTCAGAACCAGTAAGACTCTCAATCTCCCTGTCTATTTCATTTGGAAGTGGCATGCCTCTTAAGTGCCTACACAGATGAAGGATCACAACATTTCTGAAATACTCTCCAAAGGCACCCCTCCATAAGCACACCCACATTGGTCAGGACACACACACACACGAACACACACACACGAACACACACACACACACACACCTTTTCATCGAATGACCCAACCAAAAGCAGAAAGAATAAGAGCAGTGCCTGCCCTTGCCACCCTCTCCCTACCATCTGTAGGTTCCCCACAGGAAACCCCCCGCTCTGCCCATTCCCCTGTGCCAGCAGCGTGCGGCGGGGCAGACTGGGTGATGGATGCCCGTCATCTGGAGCTCTGACAAGTGATGAGGGCACAGCCATCAGACTCCATCTAAAGGCCCCAGTCTCCTCTACAGGGAGACATTTTACCCTTCATTCTTTTTGTTAAGAAATGGCTTAAGGCCAAACGAAACAAATAAAATAAAATGACAATAAATCATCAGCACTGTACAGATGAAGGAAGAGGTGTTGTACAGGAAGGTGACGGGACACACACACACACACACACACACACACACACACCTTTCAAGGTTCACATAACACTAAATCCTGGGAAAAATGAAGCAATTTTATTGAAGGCCTTATAAAATAAATCTGAGACATTTGCCCTCTATAAGAAGCTACACGAATACCTGGATTCATTTCTTGAGATAAAGAACTTTGTCTTTCTATCCAATCTCACACCCGTACCCCACAAAATATCCATATTAGTCTTCCTATATGCCCCTAATGTAGAAACTGAACTCATTATAGATCTGACTGCTTTGTTCCCATCTTGTTCTGCGGACAATCAAATTCTCCTCATAGCAATTACTTAAATGGAGGCTGGAACAAATCAGAGATTAGGGTAGGGAACTCCAGTATAAAGAGCAATAAGCATCCAGGTGGAGTAAGCCCATAAGTGAGCTCAACATGGGCTTTAAACGGGATGCTCCACAGATAACAGCCAACACAAACAAAAGGTGTGTGGGTGTGGGGAGGAGAGGGGGGTGGTGTTCAGATGTTTCTTTACAAGTTCACAATTGAGTCATTAAGGTGAAAACCTTGCTAAAGCCTGTCTTGAGGAAACCCTAACTCATGGGCGAATCACAGCAGCAGGTGAACTCCCAGCTCAACACTGCCAATTTAGAGACAGAGCACGGAGGAGACCTCACACTCACCACACTTTATCACTGCAGTTTTTCCACCACGCTAAAGATCAACACCTTCACTGAGCAGACACCTACACACACACAGACACACACAGACACACACAGACACACACAGAGACACACAGAGACACACAGACACACACACAGACACACACACAGACACACACACACACACACACACCTCACCACAGCAGTCTAATGTGTTTCGATAAGACCATAATTCTTTAATGAGGAGGAATTCAAATTCTGTCCCAGTTTCTGTAAGGCTCTGAGCCCAGTCAGAACAGCGATGATTTCAAGCTCTTTGGTCTGTGTCAGATATCTGCACAACAGAGAAATGATTTTGCTTGAGTGTGTCAATATTCCATCTACAGATTTGACTACTCACAATTCCCCTGCATTTCAAACAGCTGATTGACATCGTCAGCATGAGATCTATCAAAACTGAGGAACACCAGTCTTCACGTTACATGTGTGGTTTTTCCCAATTAGTACCAACCTCTAATCACAGGGCTGCCCAGCTGTTTACAGCATGTCATTTATAAGTGCTTATTTAAAAGAGACTTCCATTCAAAGATACCTGCAATAAATCCTACGAACATCTTAGCATTTTACATTTAGCACCTATATTTATTTAGCAGTTACTTTCATCTAATGCATCTTCGAGTATACCGAGTACCGTGACACCCGGAAATCAGCAAATCAACACAACGAGTAGTCAGTCATTCACGCCTGCATCACAGATGAGTGACGCACAGGGAACAGGCATATGTTTTAATGAGTCACCTCTCTGACTGACATGAATGTAGACAGCCACCTTCAGTCACACGTGGTGGGTAAACACACTGCCATCATCAGCACGCTTAATGACACATCACACATTTACTCCACTCTAGCCAGGAAACAGCCAAGTGCTTCACACTACCACAATAATGACTCAGTGAAGATGCAGAGAGGATGCGTCACATCTGTTGAGGGGACACCGCAAGGCAGTCTGTCCACTGAAGCAGGGGATTCATAAGTGCCATTTTTTGTCATCTACACCAAAGACAATAGGAATAAAGACATGAGATGGGAAGTGTTCTGTCTCATGTGGAAATGTGTTCTGTGTTCTGTCTCATGTGTTATGTGTTCTGTCTCATCTGGAGATGTGTTCTGTGTTCTGTCTCATCTGGAGATGTGTTCTGTGTTCTGTCTCATGTGGAGATGTGTTCTGTGTTCTGTCTCATGTGGAGATGTGTTCTGTGTTCTGTCTCATGTGGAGATGTGTTCTGTGTTCTGTCTCATCTGGAGATGTGTTCTGTCTCATGTGGAGATGTGTTCTGTGTTCTGTGTTCTGTCTCATGTGGAGATGTGTTCTGTGTTCTGTGTTCTGTCTCATGTGGAGATGTGTTCTGTGTTCTGTCTCATGTGGAGATGTGTTCTGTGTTCTGTCTCATCTGGAGATGTGTTCTGTGTTCTGTCTCATGTGGAGATGTGGCCAGGGCGTTCACATGAACTGATGGTGATACAGATTGGCTAATTACGACAGTTTCCTGTTTCAGAAGGTCTCATGCTGTAAGACGGAGAGAGGCACCATTTGTGCGTATTTAAAAATAACTACAGAAATCAGTGGCGCACTTTCTTTCCATTCTTTTCTCTAACCCTGAACCCTGAGGAGAAAGCATTGTCGCTCTGACACGGCGTTCTTGTTTCATCAAGGTCTAGGTGCGCAACCGTGGGCCTCCAGAAACACAAAGAGTGCAGCAAACATCAGGGCTTTTCACACCCTTGAAACAAACAGTGGGTCTCTTCACACAAACACTGTGACATCGCTCAGTTAGTGAACATAAAACACTCACCCCCACCCAAACATATTTCAGCAGGCCGCCTTTGATTTCCACCTGAGAGCACCCACTGCATACTAACAGTGGTGAAGAAAAGGTGCACAGTACAGGCTGCGCTCCAAATGTGCAACTTCATTTTGCCCCAGCGAGTGTCCCTGTTCCACAGAGGCATCTGTGTCCTCCAATACTCAGACTTTGTCATTGGGGACAAGACAACAGCAGCAGGGAGGCCAGCGACTGCAGTCCAGATGTCTCGGCGACAAGAGCGGCTGTGTAGAAACTTCGTGCCATCAGTTTAGTTCTGTGGTGTTCAGCAGTTTTGTGCAGTTTCTTCCATTAGGAGAATGTTGTCTGCATCCTCTGTGACCTCATTATAGAGACATTCAGAAGGTTTGCTAATGCATCCGTTGAACACACACACACAAGCGGACAATCTGTGAAATGTGCATACTGGAAATTTCCACTGCACACAAATAGGCACCCATCTACTTTCAGGCCCTCACTCAAACATAACCCAAATGACCAGGGCATCTCGTGGGTCGGATAAAAGTGGCAACTTCCCTCCCATCTCAGGTCATTAGCTGGGTATGAGCAGGGGCAGACAGTGGCATGGTCCGGTCCAGTCTGGCCTGGTCAGCGTGAGCTGCGGACATCAGTGGGCCCAGGGGGAGATGGGACAGGAGTGAGATGAAGCGATGTGGCAGAGGGGTTTGCCACATGGCTTACATCACAGAGCACACTGAGCACCATGCTGTTCCTCAGAGCACATCCGTCCATCACAGGACTGTTTACCCAGGGTCAGGTCGCACAGAGCCTTGTGTGTGTGTGTGTGTGTGTGTGTGTGTGTGTGTGTGTGTGTGTGTGTGTGTGTGTGTGTGTGTGTGTGTGTGTGTGTGTGTGTGCGTGTGCGTGTGCGTGCGAGAGAGTGTGTGAGTGTGTGTGTGACGGAAAGTGATGACAGACAGAGCAGATGTGCCATGTGATCTCTTTGTAATGCATACATGAATGAGCTTCTGAAAGTGTTAAAGTGAAAGTGTGGATCAGACGTAAACTGCATGTGGTTCAGACTGAAACTGTGTGTGTATCACGCAGAGAAGGAGAGGGAGAGGGAGAGGGAGGGTAAGAGAGACACTGAACAGAGAAGAGCATGCCTGTCACGTAGCCTCTTGACCCGATGTGAAGAGGACAGGACCTTCAGATAGAGTACCTGCTCTCTCTCTGGCAGAGGCTGATTTGTATCCACCGTGCTTGCGCTCAGATTGACGATGCCGCTAACATCCTAGCTTAATGCAGGCTTCTTTGAACATACAGGCAAACAAGACAAGTGTATTCTTCTTTATTTCTTCCTCCTCCTCCATCTTATCTCCACATCTTCCTCCTCCATCTGGAGAGGATTTGACTAAGGAGAGAGCTTGCTCTCCAACAGCAGTCTCTACTCAAGCCCAACCTCCTCCTGTCTGTGACTAGACTACAATTCTCCCACTTCTTCTCATTTCCTGACACTTCTTCTCATTTCAGAGGCTCTCTCTCACTCTCTCTCTCTCTCACTCTCCGCCTCTTCCTCTCTTTCTTTTTTTCCAGGCAACTTCACTGGTGGATATCTTTTTTCCCCTCCGCGTTTCCTTTGGATCCCGGTGAATTGAGAAATTAGGCACCTTTTATTCACAGTGCATTTGGAGTGAGGGGAGAGAAAAAGCCTGAGGTTAGCGATACAATTAACTTCTCCCTCCTGCCGGAGCACTGCGGCTCTCCCCTGCACGCCCTCACTCCTCCCTCCTCATCCTCCTCCCCCACAGAGGCTCTTTATTTCAGCCACACTAAAGTCTAAATGCTCAAACTCACCTCCATTTGTCTGAGGACAACCTTTTTTTATTCCCCCCTTTAAAAAAAGAGGCTGCCAAGCAAAAAGACAAGGAGGGATAAAAACAACAGGATTAAAGGTATAAAAGGCAGTCACTGTGTGTCAGCACTCCCGTCTCAAACTTCCTCAGGCGTGCTGGTCTGGTAAAGCCCCAGCGAGACATGCAGAGTTTGGGGTTCAGGCACCTCGCAGCAGGAGGCTTTAGGCAGGGGAGGCTGGGCCGGTGTGTTCCTATCAGACCCCGTTTGCAGGCTCTTAACTAGAGTCTAAGTGTAGGCAGCCGTGCTGGTCAGAACAGCCCTGGTCACCTTAGCCTACGGCTGCGAGAGAGAAGTTTGTGGGGCTTAACTGGCCCTGAGAAAGCAAAGCTGACCACAGCAAAACTAACAACGCCAGTGAGATCTCCACCCCTAAGGCTTGGCAGGGACACCTCACAACAGATCATTACATTATAGCAGGAGAAGAAGGGGGAGAGGGGAGAGAGTGAGAGAGGAAGAAAGAAAATAAAGTAAGAAAAAAAATGACACTTCAAATTAACAGAGAAAGATAGAGAGAAGGAGAGCGAGAGATGAATGGAAAGCAGAATATGAGTGAGTTGGAGGAAGCTGTGCCACCTTACCGTTCTGGGTGAGTTTGGTGGAGCAGACCAGGGTGGAGATCTGGAAGGAGTCTTTGCTGATGGTGCAGTTGCCCAGGTTCTGCATGCTCTTGCCCGTGGTAGGGTAGCCCTTCTCCTCTAGCTCAACCTTGGTGGCGGGGACGTTCAGGTACAGAGAAGAGTCCTCCATCTTCTTGGCCTCAGCCTGCAAACACAACACATACATCTGGAGGTCAAATCTAACACCAAGAACCAGAGAAAGCTGGGTTCCTGCCAGTAAGGTAGGAGCACAAACAAAGGTTATATTTCCAAAATTCTAAGTGAGTGTGATCCCAAGAGAAACTAAAAATCTTTTCAGGTCCATTTCCAGCCTGTATGTCACTGTGATTAACATAGATGAGTGGTTCTCAAAGTGGGTGAAATGATTTGCTATAAATAATAAAATTGTGCTGTATCATTACAAATCACAAATCTACAGATGGGGAGACCATCTGAGCCAATAAAAGCTGGCAAGAATGGAGAAATATGATGATGGATATCGAGTCTGGTTTCATTGAGAACAGCCATGGATGACCAAAATGAGTCATGTGTCTTCAGGTGCTAGCGGATAAAGCCATGAAGCCAAGCTAAAGCCACAGCTGATTACAAAGCACTTGGAATATAAGAGCGAGGATTACACCCACCAGAAAACAAAGAGACCACAACCTCAGAGAAAGCACAGAATGCTTCCTGCGGTGGCTCTACGGCTTGCTAAGAGCAAGAAGCAGTTGCACAAGAACTCATACTTCCAGCCGCAGTTGAAATGTTGGAAGTTATGCTTGGGACAAAGGCAGCTAATAAACTGTAAGCTGTACCGCTCTCACATCACTATAAAACAATAAAAAAGTTTTAGAACCCAACAAGTATGAATGGCATCTAAGACTACAAATGCTTATAAGCATATGCTTAATCTGTGTTACTATGATGAGGGGGTTCTTAGAACCGTTTCTCCCATCAGGGGTCCCATGCCCCTAAACGTTTAAGAAACCCCTGACGTGGATGTTACAGCACACTTCGATGCCCACAGTGCACAGCTACTAATAGGACACAAGTATATTGGTTTTGTTGAAAACATTACTTTCCTCTCAGTGACACACAGTATAAAAAGCTTTATAACTACTTATTATTTTGCCACTGCTGTATTTCTTTGTGATATTCACTACATAATTTAGCTTGTCATGAACCTTGCAGGCAAACCTCAAATAATAGGAAGTTTACTTACGCAGAGGAACAAGACAAGATAAATAGGCTTTTGTATAACTAGGGCTGGAACTCCTACAAAAATTCTTTATTAAATTTTAAACACATAAAATCCTTCACATAAAATACCTTACTCTGGCTGCTGTGGGATATATACCAGAGCTTGTAGAAGTGAAGAAAAGCTAACAGTCATTATCACGGAACACAACGAGACAAGCCAGCCAATTACAGTCACGCAGTCATACAGGAGCATACTGCAGCAGAGAGAGGGAGAGACTGAGAGAGAAAGAGAGAGAGGGATGGATAGAGAGAGGGGAATAGAGAGAGACTACAAGTGAGAGGACACACTGTGATGTGAGAGAAAGAAAGGGGAGAATGATGGATAAATGAAAGAAAGGCACAGAAGGAGAAAGAGAGAGAACACGGCCCATGCTGGGCTGGGCAGGCTACCTTGTAGACGATGAGATCATGCTCGCCGTCTCGTAACGTTGTGCCGTCATACCTCATCAGCTTGACAAAGGACAAGGCAAAGATCTTCTCCGATTTGTCTTTGTCTGTGGGGGTGAGAGGAAACACACAGACGGGGCGTGAGATATGCCGTGGGCTGGGGGTGGTGTTGGTGGGTATGTGCCAGGAAGGGGCTCCGCTGGTGATGGGGGTACAGGGCAGTGAGGCAGGCTGTCAGGTGTCAGGCCTCGGAGCCACAGCGGTCACTGTGGCCGACACGCCGCATCAGTCTCTCCGACAGGCCTACAAACAGCCCAACATGTCGCTTAATCCCCACTACAAATCTCACACGCTCCCGGCCACACTGTGCTGAGTCAGGCTGTGTGTGTGTGTGAACTGGCAGGCTCTGAGCAGTGTGAGGAGTATAGGAGAGAGGGAGGGAGAGAGAGAGAGAGAGAGAGGGAGGGAGAGGGAGAGTGGAGAAAGAGAGAGAGAGAGAGACAGAGAGAGAGAGAGGGAGAGTGGAGAAAGAGAGAGAGAGAGAGAGACAGACAGAAAGAGAGACAGAAAGAGAGAAAGAGAAAGAAAGAGAGAAAAAGAAAAGACAGAAAGAAAGAAGCTACACATGCTTGAGGAGACAAGAGGGGGACTTCCGGACTCGCCTGACAGGAGCAACCCAGTGCCCAATTACATCCCCCCTCCTTATCCCTGACACAGTGCGTGCTGACCCAGATGAGGATCCCCACACACACGCTAACACATTAACACACACACGCTAACACATTAACACACACACACACACACACACACACACACTAACACATTAACAAACACACACGCTAACACATTAACACACACATGCCAAAAGCAGGCAGCATATATGGCAGCACTGCAAGGGTATGAGAGGTCATCAAGGACACAGGCTGCCTGCTGTGAGTTTGCATAGTGTGTGTGTGTATGTGTGTGTGTGTGTGTGTGTGTGTGTGTGTGTGTGTGTGTGTGTGTGTGTGTGTGTGTGTGTGTGTGTGTGTGTGTGTGTGTGTGTGTGTGTGTGCGCGGGTGTGTGTGTGTGTGTGTGTGTGTGTGTGTGTGTGTGTGTGGCTGTCAAAGCACTGCAGACACATGAAACTCCATTAATGTCAGCGCAAACTGCGTTTTTCTTCTGTTAAGCAGTCATTCACTCTTTACTCTGCAGTAAGACAGGCACTGATTTAAGGATTGACCACAGACACACACACACAGTGTCACACACAGTGTCACACACACACACACACACACACACACAGTCACACACACAGTCACACACACACACACAGTGTCACACACACACACACAGTGTCACACACACACAGTGTCACACACACACACACACACACAGTGTCACACAGTGTCACACACACACACACACACACACACACACACACACACACACACACACACACACACGAGATGTGCCAAGGGGGGGTTCCTGCATAATTGATCACACATTTCAAACATGGGAACAAGTTTCAGGGGAGGGGCTCTCTGTCTATGCTGGTGATTTGTGTATGCTTGTGTGTGAGCGCATACGTGTGTACCTGGGTCAGTGTGTGTGTGTGTGTGTGTGTGTGTGTGTGTGTGCACTCTGCCGGGTGAGTTATGGCCCTGTCCCAAGAGCGCGCAGCCGGACAGAATGGCATACATCACCACTGCGGAGCAACAAGCTCAAATATACGTGCACTGGGGCCACCATTGGTCAGAGTATCTTACGCATTCCATCTGCATAAATCCCCTCATTGGGTTGCTGCCTGCAGAGCGGCAGTGAATAATTACTGGTGCCGCTGCCCTGCCAGCCAGCTGAGCCAAACAGCAGCGCTAAATACAGTAATGCAGCACACACACACACACACACACACACACACACAGCTGAGCAGGGTGACACAGGCCCACGGTCATCTTAAGGACCTCCAAACTAGTTTGGTCGCATTGACCCAAAAAAAATGCTACTGCGGACTTCAGGTTCACTGGCTGGGAGATGGCATTCTGAGATAATAAGCAGGTCCATCTGGAGTTAAGGTTACAGGTCTGTGGCTTTGGGTCATCCCAACACTAGTTTGGATGCCAAGAACTGAGATGTCAGCCATTAATGGCCGGGGTTGTTCTGGTAATTTGTAGCTGGTGCTCCAGGATAGCCGGAGGCGCCGGCATTGCCAGATTTGGCAACTGAGCAGGGGTCATGTGACGGCCACGGTGGTCACCATGGTGCAGGGCTCTGTGTAGCTCGGCAACCATGTCCTGTCTGTCGAGTCGAAGAGTTCAGCCTCAGCTACAAGCGGTTGGAGACAAAACCAGATCGACAGCCTCCACCCAGAGCAAGACAGAGAGGGAGAGTATGTGACAGACAGAGAGGGCAAGAACAAGAGAGAGAGAGAGAGAGAGACAGAAAGGGCAAGAACGAGAGAGAGAGAGAGAGAGACAGAAAGGGCAAGAACGAGAGAGAGAGAGAAAGAGGGCAAGAACGAGAGGGAGAGACAGAGAGGGCAAGAACGAGAGAGAGAGAGACAGAGAGGGCAAGAACGAGAGAGAGAGAGAGAGAGAGGGCAAGAACGAGAGGGAGAGACAGAGAGGGCAAGAACGAGAGAGAGAGAGGGCAAGAACGAGAGGGAGAGACAGAGAGGGCAAGAACGAGAGAGAGAGAGGGCAAGAACGAGAGGGAGAGACAGAGAGGGCAAGAACGAGAGAGAGAGAGGGCAAGACCGAGAGAGAGAGACAGAGAGGGCAAGAACGAGAGAGAGAGAGGGCAAGACCGAGAGAGAGAGACAGAGAGGGCAAGACCGAGAGACAGAGAGGGCAAGAACGAGAGGGAGAGACAGAGAGGGCAAGAACGAGAGAGAGAGGGCAAGAACGAGAGGGAGAGACAGAGAGGGCAAGAACGAGAGAGACAGAGAGGGCAAGAACGAGAGGGAGAGACAGAGAGGGCAAGAACGAGAGGGAGAGACAGAGAGGGCAAGAACGAGAGAGAGACAGAGAGGGCAAGAACGAGAAAGAGGGCAAGAACGAGAGGCAGAGACAGAGAGGGCAAGAACGAGAGAGAGAGAGACAGAGAGGGCAAGAACGAGAGAGATAGAGAGAGAGGGCAAGAACGAGAGGGAGAGACAGAGAGGGCAAGAACGAGAGAGAGAGAGGGCAAGAACGAGAGAGAGAGACAGAGAGGGCAAGAACGAGAGAGAGAGAGAGAGAGAGAGAGAGAGGGAGAGAGGGCAAGAACGAGAGAGAGAGAGAGAGAGAGAGAGAGGGCAAGAACGAGAGAGACAGAGAGGGCAAGAAAGAGAGGCAGAGAGCGAGCGAGAGGGCAAGAAAGAGGGGGAGAGAGCGAGCGAGAGGCATCTCCAACTCCTTCATCTATTAGCAGCCCACTCTTCCTCTCTCCATGGAGTGCTATAAATGAATCCCAGCCAGCCATGTGAACTGTATTCATATTTCACTGCCAGTCATCAGTATTCCCCATCCATGTGAGAGCTGCAGCCTAGTCATTGTTCTCCATTAGTTAGAAAGCACATGTAGGAAGATGGATTAAGATTCATCTTGCCTCGTGCTCAATGCCTGCTCCTCAAAACTACTCATACTAATACCTTAATGAGCCATTTCACGCCTTGCAAATCAACTTAGTGCTTTTCCAATGGAATAGCTGCCAGTAGCTATGTCACTCTACTGCCATCAACTGAATGGTCTTGGTTTAGAGAAGTCACTATTAAAAATTAAGAATATTATACCTTTCACCACTTAGCATCACCATGGTGTAATTATTAGGCTTAAGAGGAGGTAAACCCCTGAACCCCCAGTCGTGAACATGCAGAAGGGGAGTTCTGGCCCGATTAAGCTCAGAAGCAGGCTGGTATTTCCTAAGCGCAAAACCCTGTTAGATCACGAGAACTGAAAAGGTCAGGGATGAGGTTTGAAAAAACAAAACAAAAAACACAGATGAAGCAGTCACTTGCTGTTTCACAGCTGACAAAACATAAATCAGTCTGTAACCGTCAGTCAACAGCCACTGAAAACACAGAGGCTCTGAGTGTATGTGTGCGTCTGTGTGCGTCTGTGTGCGTCTGTGTGCGTCTGTGTGCGTGCTTTTGTGTGTGTGTGTGTGTGTGTTACAGCGGTGGCAGTGGGTTTTCTCTTAGTGACTGATAACCCTTGTGTGTGTGTGTATGTGTGTGTATGTGTGTGTGTGTGTGTGTGTGTGTGTGTGTGTGTGACATCAGTGGCAGTGGGTTTTCTCTTGGTGACTGCTAACCTGTGGCTAGGCCTGTGTGTCCACATGCTAATTGATTGTTTTACATACACCTCCCTGGCCCCTCCCTCCTTGTCCTGGCGCCACGGCAACAGCATGTGGCTGACAGATGGAACAGCACGGTTGCCAAGCTAGGGTTCCCTCTTCGAATCAAGCTCACACACACACACAATCTCACACACACAATCTCACACACACAATCACACACACACAATCACACAATCACACACACACACAGCAAAATCACACACACTCACTCCACTAAATGAGCTTATCGAAACCATCAGAGAGATGGCTTCGAACCCTATGAATATCCATAAAGTGCACATGTAGACACACACACACAACCACACACACACACACACACACACACACAGACACACACACACAGGTTTTCACATCATCTCAGCTGATTAGAGGCTGTTGTGTGGAGGGGGCACGAGGCTGAGTGCTTTGAGACAGAAGCAGGTGGCATCATATGGCGGCTGCTGTTGTGTTAAGGAGTACTAAAACAGCTGGAGTGTAAAAGTCAGCAGAAATGATGAAGTCTCAATGTGAGAGTGAGCATTTTTAGTGAAAGCAAGATTCATGTGCATGTGAGTGTGTTAATATGAGACTATATTGTGTGTCTGTGTGTCTGTCTGTGTGTCTCTGTCTGTGTGTCTCTGTCTGTGTGTCTCTGTCTGTGTGTCTCTGTCTGTGTGTGTCTGTGTGTGTGTGTCTGTGTGTGTCTGTGTGTGTCTGTGTGTGTCTGTGTGTGTCTGTGTGTGTCTGTGTGTGTCTGTGTGTGTCTGTGTGTGTCTGTGTGTGTCTGTGTGTGTCTGTGTGTGTCTGTGTGTGTCTGTGTGTGTCTGTGTGTGTCTGTGTGTGTGATACTCACAGTCCTGAGATGATCTGTGTCGGAAGGTGAAGCGGAGATGGCTCCTGTTTACATCCTCAATGGGAATGGCAACCTTGAAAAAACAGACAACAAGTTCAATAAATCCATACGCAGCCACACAAACGGGGCCCAGGAAGCCTAACGCACAGTGCATGAGAATGAATAATTGGGCCTGGTCCAATTACACACTCTCCATGGCCTTTCCACTGATCCCAGAGCAGTAACACAGAGACACTCCTCTCATCACTCTCCCCATTACATCCCAAGAGCATCACAAAACCACAACCAGGAAACTGGAGGTATTTTAATCGATTGCTGTGAAATTCTTCACACCACTTCAAATGTATAGCTTTTTATATCATTTCAGACAGCTGTTCTGACAGACTGTATAAATGCTGTGTGTAGTGTGTGTGTTGGTGTGTGTGAGTGTGTGGTACTTCACCTTGATTGTCTCAAACCAGCGAGGTTGTTTCACTTGATAGTAGATCACAGACTTGTACTCAAGGATCCCTTCATCTCCGGCTCCGGGGAAGATTACATTCTACAGGATGGATGAGAGACACACACACCACACACACACACACACACACACACACACACACACACACACACACACACACACACACACACACACACACAGGGAATAACGATTAAATCCGTTTCAGCACAGACCAGCAGAGTTCATGTCAAAGCCATCTGAGACCATTCTGAGACCATTCATGGCAATAACCCAAAATGTCATCTCCTCTGTTTCATGATCCGTTTCCAAACCACACAAAACAGAACCAAGTAGCACTGGGTTTCAACGCTCAATTTTCCATTTTGCTGGGCTGGAAAAAGCTCATCTAAAAGAGTCAATTCATGCAAGGGCATCGAGTACACTAAAACAGAAGAATCCCTCGTAGAAGCTCCAAAGGGACACCGGCCTCAGTCCAACCAACAAGCCTCTAACCACAGAGCATCCCACCAAGAAGACAGACACTGATTACACCACCATTGGATGAGAGGTGGAGACCACCCCTGTAGTGAGGCCAGCCCAGGAGTCTCTCCAAGGCCAGGGATCTCTCCATCTGTCCAGGCAGGCGGCCCCTACTCTGACCTGGCCCACCAGGCCCATTAAAGCAGTGGGAGGGGAAGGGGAATGAAATATTGAGGAGGTGGGCCCTGGCCTCACCTGCTGCAGCCCAGCTGGTCACAGGGAGAGGGGAGAGGGGAGGGGGAAGGGGTTGGAGACAGGCCATTGGCACTGGCTGAATCACCTCTCCACTGCCCCCAACACCCCCAGCATCCCCAGCCTGCAGAGGGTCAGAGCATCCACGCTGAGGAGACACCCACCAGCCTGCCACGCTTGAGTGGCACCATCAATCACAACCTGAACCCACTCACACGCTCTCTCTCGCTCTCTCTCTCTCGATCTCTAGCGCTTTCTCCCTCTCTTTCCCTCTCTCTTTCCCACTTTCTCTCTCTCTGCCGGAACACAACACACAAACAACAGCTTATATGCTGCACTGCATAGATGCTTGAGCAAATAATAATGCATGTAGATGGATTTCTGCAAATGTGACAAATGTTTCATGTCTACTCCCTCTCACACTCACTCACACTCACACACACACACACACACACACCACAGAGGCGGACACACTCAATATCCCCCTCTCGCTCTCCTCTGCCCTGTTCATTCTTCACAGCCCTGACACACTCGGATGCTAACGCCTTCTGACAGCCGGCAATTATGAGAGATAACAGGCTCCCTCTCTCTCTCCACTGGCCCGGCTGTGCTGGGTGCAGGTGGGGAGGTGCAGAGAGGGGGGTTGAACCTCCGTGACCTCTGCAGACCCCCATCACAACAGGCGGGTGATTCATGCAGGACCCAGCCCATCAGACCGGAGATATGGACTCAAACTCACAGCAGTTAGAACTCACGCTATATTGACTTGTAGCAAGGCCCCCAGACAGGAGATATAGAGTCAAGCTCACAGCAGTTACTACTCACACTATATTGACTTGTAGCACCCCTGTGTCGGAGGACAACATCAACTCATCCTACAGCAATGCTCAATGGTTAGATATCTTTCTATCAATTAGGCATCCCTCTTCTATGTCTTTGTAAGTGTGTGTGTTTGTGTGCGCGTGTGCCGTCGTTATTGTGTGAGGTTAAATGGGCATCACTCTTGGTAAGTCAATCTATCAGAAGAGCAAAGCCTCTATTCTCTGAGGTTGGAACTGATAAACTAACAGATCAGGAGAGAAACTCTGTGGGACTGGTTTCCATTGCAGTTTTATGCTAAATAGAAGTTGACAAAACACAATTGCAAAAGCTCTTCGTTTCCATTGAGTGATGTTATGCAATAAAGGTTGGGCTCTACTCTGGCGATAGCCGTTCAAATTAAAATTGGCAACAGATCTCCAAGATCTTCTCACTTTAATTTTGATTGTATCCTCCGCAATAGCTATGATTGTGATTATTCAGAGACAATGAGGGCTAGTGATGAATGCAATAATGTGGGAAAGGCAAAGCCCTTATACTTTGCATATGCAAAACTTTATCTCGAACAAACTGTAAGAATAATTTAAAACATGCCATGTTTTTGACAATGTGTTGTGATTTAAATGTGGAAAATGTGTTTCCTTTTCATTTTTGCGAAATACTGCTTTGTCGACTCCTAAACTCTGATTCCTGAGGCTCAATCAGAGGCTCCTCTCTCATCCTAAACTCTGATTCCTGAGGCTCAATTAGAGGCTCCTCTCTCATCCTAAACTCTGATTCCTGAGGCTCAATTAGAGGCTCCTCTCTCAGACTCCCAGAGATGCTGCAGACCTCATTCCGTCTGCCTCACTAAAATAAGCCCCTGCCTGTGCACACACACATCAGTAGTAAAGAGGAAGGAGAAAAATATGACATAAAATAAAAAACTAATATTGGCGAATGGACTCTTCGTTCGGTTTGCAAGAGTATGCCACGTAGCCTTGGGCAGCAGAAAATGGGGGATGGGGTAATAGCGTTAGCATCCGCTCATTCCAACAGCAGTTCCAACATCTCACCAGCTAGGGTTGCCAAGAGACTGCTGCCTCCACAGCACACTGTTTTCCACCACCCACCACCTGTGCCCCCTCAGTAGAGCTACAGTCTGCTTCTTGCCTATGCTTGGAAGAATTAGCACTGGAATCAAGCCAGGCACTCTCCTCTCCATTTCCTCTCCATTTTCTCTCC
>NC_137922.1:31474984-31482484 GCF_963457725.1 Sprattus sprattus | reverse complement strand
CCAGAGTGTTGTGTTTCGCAGTGGCAATGTCTGAGGAGTGACATGAGTCTCTTAACCAGCCTCAGTGCTAAAGGACTCAGATGCTCCTATCAAACATTCTCAATCTCAGATCAACATTGGGATTCATGACTCATCTCTTCAAACACAGCCTGTCATCTGTGCCTTCGCACACTCACTCCCTCACTCTCTCCACCTCCACCTCCCATCTCCCTCACCTCCACCTGCCATCTCCCTCACTCTCTCCACCTCCACCTCCACCTCCAATCTCATTCACTGGCTCACTCTCTCCATCTCCACCTCCACATCCCATCTCACTTAATCACTGGCTCCCTCCCTGTGAAGTCCCACTAATGCTGCCTGCCCTCCACACATGGACGTTTTAATGAAGCAGTCTTCTGGTGAGTAGGTTTGACGTGCAAGTGTGTCTGACACTGCATGCTACTCCCGTGCCTCTCGCTCATGTCTGGCCTGAGTGGAGCTGGCGTTTATGGAAGCGCGTCTTCATGCGACATGACACCAGGCATGGAGGCCGCCATCCCAACCCCACTCCCTCCACCCTCTCCTCTCCTCTCCACCCTGTCCTCTCCTCTCCTCTCCTCCACCCTCTCCTCCCCTCTCCTCTCCTCCGCCCAGGACAACAAACAGTCATATCGCTCCAGAGATGTTATCCCACTGCCAGACATGTAAATCGATAAACACGCCCGTCAAGACATGCTGTTAGTGTCTGCACAATTGACGCTGAAGATAATTTGCTAGGGTAATACAAGGCTGCACTACACACACACACACACACACACACACACACACACACACACACACACACACACACACACACACACACACACACACACACACACACACACTATTGATAATAATCTCTGTAGCAAGAAAGAGTGAGCAGAAAAAAAGCAAGATTAGAGTGCTTTGATCGCTCTCCACAGCACCTGTTGTGTTCTTTCAGGTGGTGACTTACTTCTCCAAATCTACTCTGTTCCAACAGTTCTTTGGGATGAAATCTAATTAACCACACACCAGACTCTCCTCTCATCAGACTACAGGTGGCCCGCTCATTTCTCCCAAAACATTTTCTACTCGATTAATCATGACTGAAGCGATTCCAAAGATTCAAAATAGAATGGATGGATGGAAATGAGCCCTAGTGACTAGTGAATGTTTACAGCAGAGATAGTGACACACACACACTCTCAATTTTATCTCTGCATTTTACCCATCCAGGGAAGTGATACACACAGTAAAGCACAAAGTGAAGCACACTAACCCGGAGCAGTGAGCTGCCTTTGGCTGCGCCCAGGGAGCAGTGATTGGGGTTAGGTGCCTTGCTCAAGGGCACCTCACCCGTGGATATGAGCATGGGAGAGCAGTGCTCTACCACTTCCCCCGCCCATATTTTTCCTACTGGTCGGGGATCGAACCAGCCACCCTCCGGTTACCAGCCCGAAAACCCTAACCAGTAGGCCACGGCTGCCCCGAAACTGTAGCACAGGAGAGGACAGGAAGGGCTTGACACTGCATAAGACCATCTCCAATACCCAAGATAGCACCATGATAGACAGACACAGATAGTTAAGACATTCAAAGAGAGCTACATTCCTCCCAATCACTCCCTGTTGCCGTGGTTACCTTGGCCCTTGTGGTTGACCTCTTTGGCGGCGATGACCTTGTTGATGACCGTCTGGAGGAAGTCGTTCTCCCCCGCCACCCTGGGTGAGAAACGGGAGATGTTCAGCTGCCTGTGGCGAATGGCGTCATCCAGCGCTAGCCTGGAGTATGCACACAACAGGCCAACACACCACGAGGGAAGGAAGAGCAGGAGGACGAGCCAGAAAGAGAGAGAGAAAGAGTGGGATGCAGAGGGTAGGTGGTGATGGGAGGGAAAGAGGTGGGTGGAGATGGAGATGGAGAGAGAAGAAAAAGAGAGAGAGAGAGGGACACACACCAAATAGTGATGCAAAAACTGGGACAGGGGATAAAGCCATTTGTTAGCCAACAGTGGGGTAGGATGGATAACGAGAGAGAGACACACAGAGAGAGCATCATTAAGAACAGGCCACTGACTGCCTTCTCCTCCTCCTCCATCAAAGCCAAAGAGTGGAAAAGACAGTAGTCTTGACTCTGTACAGGCCTAGGTTTGAGTCAGGCCTTCAGAGAAAGAGAGAGCGAGAGAGAGAGAGAGACAGCAATAGTGTGAAAGAGAGAGAGAGACAGCAAGAGTGTGTGTTTGTGGTGCCCCTCAGCCCTCACCCAACCCCTATCCTGACCCATCTGTCACCCCTGAGGCAGATCAGCGAGCAGGGTTCTGCCTCAGCTCTCCATCGTTAAAGCCCGTCAAGCGTGCAGGCAGGCAGGGCTCCAAGTCTGCTGGCTGGCAGACTGGCATGGCAGGGTATGCTAGATGGCACAGACTGGCATGGCAGGGTATGCTAGATGGCACAGCCAGGTTCAGGGTATGCTAGATGGCACAGACTGGCATAGAAGGGTATGCTAGATGGCACAGCCAGGTTCAGGGTATGCTAGGTTGGTTCAGGGTATGCTAGATGGCACAGACTGGTGCAGGGTATGCTAGATGGCACAGACTGGTGCGGAGTGTGGCGGTGTGTGAGTGGATGCCAGCAGGCTGCGGGAGCAGAGTGCAGCCCCAGTGCCCTGGCACAGGCAGTGGCACCAGTGGTGGCACCGGTGAGTGACAGATGTGTGAGCCATGGGTGCCGGGTGTGCAGCAGAGACCAGCTGGCACAGGAGAGGCAGTACATGGGTGGGTGATGTGTGCTGAAGTGTGCCGGGGCTAGAGCTAGTATTTACCACCACATAGATGAAACATCTTGAGAGGAGAAGAAGGAGGAGAGAGGGGATCAGAGAAGCATGAAGACAGACAGAAAAGAAAAGAGTGGTCTCAGAGTAAGCTTTTTCCTCCACTTATAGTGTCAGAGGCTTTAGAGAGGTGGGATTTTATGAGCAGAAACAAATGAGATGGTAGAGGTCCTGTCCTCACACATCAAAACACTTCAGCATCTCAGAGGCGCTATACACACCAAAAACAGCATTATACAGTACTTGAGCTGAGCGGAGCTGCCAGCTTCACTTATTATTTAACCAGCAGCCCCTGCCTTTGTGTTCAAGCACAGAAAAACAGTTTGGACAGAGCCAGAGAGGATCTCAGAACATGAACTGATCTGCTCCTCGTTGCTTGGGACAAACCCTTCTAGGCGAATGAAAGAGCATTTCTCTGGGCTGCAGGGAGCATTAAACCTCCCCATGCACCGCCATCCAAAGAAAACACAAACGAAAGAAAACTCCCATTCGCCGGACTGAGATCTAATTGCATCTCGACAATTATGTCAAGACGGTTAACTTGCCCTCTAGGCCCCCTCTGACTTCCTGTGTGTGTGTGTGTGTGTGTGTGTGTGTGTGTGTGTGTGTGTGTGTGTGTGTGTGTGTCTGCTCTATGCTCAGTACCGAGAGCAGGGAAAATGTGAATCCCCCTGGAAAGGAGACGTGCCGACGCGCTGGTGTGGAAATTGAGACACCCTCGTGTTTTACACATCTCTAAACGCACAAACCCATCTCAATCCCTGCTGTCTGCACAGCATGACGAGGCCCATCATAATTATCTTCCCGGGATTTTGGCAGAGGTAAGAACTTCCTCCAAAGTGATGGGTTGGCTTTATTAGCATACCTGCGTCTGAGAGCATTTTCAATTAGATCGCAATAATCATGTTGAGGGAAAGGTTACTCTGCTGCTGCCAGCCCATCCTCACAGAGGGCCAGCAGTTAATGAGGGAACCGTAATGAAGTCAACAGGGAATAGGCAGGCACTGGTGGTTCTCACGCAGGCTAATCGGGTGGAAGGGCTTTAAAGTCTAAACAGCAGCAGTCAAATTTGTAGAAATGGGTTTGTTATTATGACAAAATGCATGTTGACACGCTTTGAAACCTTGTTTCATGCTTTTCAGACAATGTTTTCCTTAGGTGTGTGTGTGTGTGTGTGTATATGTGTGTGTGTGTGTGTGTGTGTGTGTGTGTGTGTGTGTGTGCAGGCGCTTGGGCATGCAGATAGCACTATGCACACACTTACGGCTGGAAGGGGATGAAGTGCTGTTTGTCCTCGTCATCCATCTTGCCTGTGATGATGTCTGTGACGTCCATGACTGTAAAGAGAGGTCATAGGGTGAGACACAACCTGGGCACCATAGACTTACCCTGCAGGGAAGCCGCTCTGACAACCCAGGATGAGCCCCAATGAATGCCTTAAAGCAACACTCCTCACTGGCACGGACGCTTCACTGGTCTAGAGTGACTCCCTAGTTGGTATGTGTGGCATCGGTTTGAGACGAATAGAAGTCAGAAGCTCACTCACAGCAGTGCTACAGGTCGTCCTCCTAAAGATGTTATCTTTTCAGTCTGAGCTGATACTATTGCAAGGCACCAGTGATCTCATGCAATTAAGATACATTTGAAAAGCCTGGAGAGGACTTCCTCAAAAAAAACTTCTGAATTCAACCCCCGTTCTCCCTTGTGAGAGTCTTTGTGTGTGTGTGTGTGTGTGTGTGTGTGTGTGTGTGTGTGTGTGTGTGTGTGTGTGTGTGTGTGTGTGTGTGTGTGTGTGTGTGTGTGTGTGTGTGTGTGTGTATGTAGCAGAGAGCCTGGAGGAGAAGGGAACTGAGGGAGGTTAGGGAGGTGCAGCATCTCCAGTCAACAGGAGGTTGATGAGTGCTAATGGAGGAGAGCTGAGAGAGTGATGAAACCCACCGTCTCTCCCTTTCTCCCCCTCTCCCTCTCTCTCCCCTCTCTCTCTCTCTCCCCCCCTTCCTCTCTCTCTCTCTCTCTCTCTCTCTCGCGCTCTCTCTCACTCTCTCACTCACTCACTCACATTAAAGGTGACAGTCCGCTGGCTTTGATTTCCCCTGCCTGACCCACATAAGGCTTCTTTGTAGTGCGCAGGAAAGAAGGAAAGGGGAAGGAGAAAAAAGAAACCCAGCTAGACGCATTTCCCCCGTCTAACTTCAAAACCATGTTTGATGTTAAAAACTGATGGATTCCCATCCCTTTTTCTATTTCCTTTCCCTTGCTTCCCTTCTCTCTTTCCCACGTCTTACTCTCCCACCGTATCTACCGCACCCATCTATCGCTCCATCTTGCTTCCTTTCCATCCTTCCATCTCCTTCCCCCACTTCCCCATTTCATCCTCCATCTTCCCACCTTGTGCCACGCCCCCCTCCCCTCATTATTTTTCTCCCCTTCTCCTTTCTCCTTCTCCCCCTCCCTCCTCCCTTCCTCACATGCAGCCAGCAGCTCATAAAGCTCCTGAGCAGCCCAAAGGTCAACGTCCTCCTGAATCAGACCCCCTTCTAAATCATATCTGTGATGAGGAGTCATCAATATGGATGCCCCCCTCCACCTCCTCAAGTAGGACAACACAGTAAAGTGGCGTCCACCCTACGTGCAGCCCACTTGGCAGGCCCACGGCCAATCTAATTAGTTTACTATAGAACAGGCAGCTCGCCCATCAGGGACAAATCAGACACTAATTTCTCTGTCTACTTCAAGTGAGAATCTCTGATTAGGGGCCAAGCGTATTCATCAGAGCAGGGGCGAGACCTGAGGACAAGTACACCATCATGAGAGGTATGGAGAGTTGGAGAGGACTCGGCTGCAATCACACTGCTCTTCAGACCTCAACTTAGGCTCTGGGAGTTCACTGCATATAGATCAGTGGGAGCAAAGAAATAAATCCATTTTGTAGTCCTGATGCTGAAATCTGGCTTACCTGATATTGGAATGCATGGCTACAAGCCTTGCATTGTTAAAGATGATAAATAGGCCTGCCAAATGATCAACAAACCTTTTAGGTGACGAACTATTTGAAGCAATAAAACAGAACATACTGTAAATTGCACTGCAATCTGCTGGTAAATCTCTGCACAGCATGTTGGCAATTTTCTTCACTTTAATGGAAGAGGACGGGAGAAATCAAGTAGAAGTTGGATTGTGGAGCCCATCAGCCTATTGATCCATTTTAGCTTGACTACTTTTGACAGAGGAAAAACAACTCT
Organism: Sprattus sprattus; assembly: GCF_963457725.1. Lineage (NCBI taxonomy): Eukaryota > Metazoa > Chordata > Actinopteri > Clupeiformes > Clupeidae > Sprattus > Sprattus sprattus. The sequence continues at coordinate 31,476,413 of NC_137922.1, read as the reverse complement.
GGAGAAGATAGGCTTACACTCTTGTGAAGGCTGACAGGTCTGCACCATATGTGACAGAGGGCTGAACCTCAGTTTTAATGAAGCAACTCTCATCCTGTACGACCACACAGACCCCAGTTCTCTATGATAGCACTTCACCTGGAGCCAGATCATTTTATTTTTATTTTAGAGACCTCCTTAAGGCTAGTAAGACACAGTTTAAAAATTTAACTGTTACTGTCTTACTTAAAAGTACAGTAGGATTTCTTTTCAATGAAATGTCCTGAAAAGTGATATCTTAAATGTGGACATGGATCCCCAAAGGGGTTCGCTTTGGCAAGTTAACTGAACAGCCATCACCTTATTACAGATATTCCTTTCTGAACATCCTCTGCAAGTCTAATCTGAAGCTAATGGAAGCTCAAAGTCTGGGATTGGACCTCACACGAGACCCCAGATGAACAGGGCAGGGAGGAGAGGAATAAGCAGAGGAGTCAAGAGAAGTCTGATCAAAGCTTTTAAGATGACTAGCTTGATTAGCATGTACGCTACTTTTAAGACCACACAGACACTGATACATAACTACTTCTTTTGAGATGACTAGCTTGATTAGCATGTACGCTACTTCTAAGACCACACAGACACTGATACATAACTACTTCTTTTGAAATGACTAGCTTGACTAGCATGTACGCTATTTTTAAGACCACACAGACACTGATACATAACTACTTCTTTTGAGATGACTCGCTTGATTAGCATGTACGCTACTTTTAAGATCACACAGAACACAGATACATAACTACATCCAAGGAGAGCTACGCTTCTCTGGGACAGTAATTGTAATTCTCCACACTGAGTGGCCTTTAATGATTAAACGGCCTGCCTGTCTGCCTCCAGGTGCTGTGGTGATAGTGAAGGTCAGAGCCCCACGTACCTGCCACTCCAAAGGGCCTCCGCAGCCCTGTGGTCAGCTTCTTGGTGTTGTTGTCTCGCAGCTCCATGCGTCCCACACGCACGATCTGACACACAAAGCTGATTTTCTCCCTCTTCAGATCCTCACTTCCCAGGTCCTGAGGCGGGAACACGAACACACACACACACACACACACACACACACACACACACACACACACACACACACACACACACACACACACACACACACACACACACACACACACACACACACACACACACACACACACACACACAGAGAGGAGCTTTAATAAGGCAGGCATGCGTGTCTCATGGCCATGTTTGCATCCCAGCTGAAGGAGACTTGAGGAAGGCCAGAGCAGCATTAAAAATGTTTGATTAGGCTTGAGGTAGGCCAGGGCAGCATTAAAAGGGTTTGATTAGGTTTGTTTCGCTCCTGTGCTTTCTGATTGGGCGGGTGAGTGGGGCCGAGGACGTGACTGGATGTAGCGCCTTGTTAGGCTTGTGCTGG
>NC_137922.1:31427484-31469984 GCF_963457725.1 Sprattus sprattus | reverse complement strand
ATGCGGGGAATATGCCCTGGGTCGGAACAGACAACTTTTACACAAGCACGATATTACTTTATATAACTGAAGACACAACATTATTTTATATTCATATACAATATGGAAACAGTCAAATGTGCGTACCACACAGAGCACAGTTATTTCCCATGGCGCTCTGTGTGTCATAAAGAAACTGTAAATATATGCCCTCACCTTTTTGGACTTCCTTCTCAGCCTGTTTCCCCTGTACCATCCTACAGGAGCACATGAGATTACATTAGCAACAAATTATACCTTGAGCTATGATGAAGGAGGCTCAAAGAACTCTGTACACACAGGTGTGTGTGTGTGTGTGTGTGTGTGTGTGTGTGTGTGTGTGTGTGTGTGTGTGTGTGTGTGTAGGATACATGTTCTACTGTATGAACATAAAAACATTTACTCCAGGCATTAGTCTTGGACTAAATACCTCTTTGACTTCTAGCATAAAGAGGAATAAAAACACTCCACCTGCCCCCGAACTGTGAAACATTAACAACCTTCTCCTTCACAGTGGGGTGTGGAGCAGGGTGCACTCACAGCGCTGTGACAAAACGCTGACATTACCCTGAATGACGAAATAATAATGCCCCATTCTGCTTGGAGAGGCCTTCGGGGAGCGGCCCCATCAGTTTAAATGAGCACCATGAGGCGTGCGTGTGTGTGTGTGTGTGTGTGTGTGTGTGGTCCAGCGCTCGCTCACCTTCATACGTCTCCAGTATGTGAACCGTGTCCCCGATCTGTAGCGACAGCTCCTCCTCGATGCGGGCGTCATAGTTATAGATCGCTGAGGGAAGAAGAGACACAAATCGATGAGAGGACAGCGAGAGGACATTTCTTTTCCCTCCCAAAAAAAACAAGGGATGCTTCCACCCCAGAACACTGCAGAAAGCACTCAGTTCATCATGCACTCTCACCCCGCTGCAATTGCTCTGGAGGATAAGAGGATTCAGAGTTCACAGGGAGTTTGGAGCCATTTCATTCCAGTTATCAGAAGACAGGCCAAATGTAGACACTGGATAAAGGATGACCTTGAGTGGTCTTACTACCAAAATAAGATTATTCTGCACCATTAACACCTAAAAAATTCATTATCCAATCCAAATGCTGCCACAAAATAACTAGCCTGGCTTCTTCCCGCCTGTGGCTTCCAGCTCAGTCTTCACTGGGATTACAGTTTGGAACAGACCAAACGATGGGCCATTTTGAGGGAACCTCTACCCAGTGACCAGTGGTGCTGGCTAAGCGCAATGACATTGAAATAAAGTGTTTCTTTGAAATGTAGCAACTCTGGCCTCGGTGCTAGAGATAGACCAAGCAGCACAATCAGTAGTATACAGTAGAACAGACGCAAACATCAAAGAAGTAGAATTATTAACCAAAGGCAAACATGGTTGGCAGTAAGGAAACAAAGGTTCGGGAAAACCATAATAAATAAATCAGATTGCACCGTGAGTGGCGAAGTAGGAAGTGTAGCAATCCCATAGTGCTCAATGCTGATTGGTCCAATGGTTTCAAAACGTTACCTGAAGTCTACACCCATTACAAAACAGTCCCCAGTGGAGCGAGGCCTGACCCTATTCACCAAGTGTAACCCTAACCCTAACCTTTTAATCGTCACATTCATACGTACACACAAACACACACACACACTACAACCAGCACCTTTGTTCTAATGACAGTACACACATATGCTTCTCAGCACTAGGTCTTACAGTGCCAAGGTCTTTGCAAGGCTTTGAGATAGATCTATGGCAATCTGAGCTTGCTACATTTGTGTGTGTGTGTGTGTGTATAGAGAGAGGGGGTTGTGTTAAACAGCCCATCACATTAGCACCAGGAGACTGCTCACACACGTGCACACGGGCACACACATATACACAATTTCACCTCAGTGACCGCCACGGTGACAGCAGAGAATCACTTACTTACAACCTGACCAAATGCCACTGGAACAACAGGGAACAGGAGGAGAGAGAGAGAGAGGCCAGCAGACAGACAGGGACAATAACAAAGAGATGGAGAGAAAGAGTCAGAGAGGAGAGCAAACACCTGTAGGGCTTAATTAGGCCGGTGATGTCCCTGTGTGTGTGCATATGTTTGTGTGAGGATGTGTATAAATGTGTGTGTGTGTGTGTGTATGTGCATGTGTATTTATGTGTCAGTCTGTTAATGTGTGTGTGTGAGTGTATATGTATACAAGTGTGTGTGTATAGAAATGTGTCTGTGTCTGTGTGTGTCTGTGTGTATAAATGTGTGTGTGTGTGTGTGTCCTGCTGCTTGCAGTGTGTGTGTGTGTGTGTGTGTATATATGTAAGTGTGTGGGAGTTTGTGTTTGTATTTAAATGTGTGTGTGTGTGTGTGTGTGTGTGTGTGTATGTGTGTGTGTGTCCTGCTGGTGAGGCAGGGCTCTGTCACTGGGGCTAGGAGCAGGTGAATGACAGCATAATTAAAAGGGCTCCCTCTCGGCGTGATGCCTCACTTCAGACGGCGAGCGCCACAAGAGTATTTAAGCAAATCCACCACTCTCTGCCTCTCTTCATTAACTTCACTCATCTTGCACACCATGTGAGAGACTCACTCTGGCTGGAGCTCACAGGGGCAGAGAGAAGGAGAGAGAGAGGGAGAGAACCACTGAGAGAGGGAGAATGAGAAACAGAGAGAGGAAGAGAGAGAGAACCACTGAGAGAGGGAGAATGAGAAACAGAGAGAGGAAGAGAGAGAGAACCACTGAGAGAGGGAGAATGAGAAACAGAGAGAGAGAGAGAGGAAGAGAGAGAGAACCACTGAGTGAGGGAGAATGAGAAACAGAGAGAAAAACAGAGAGAGAGGAAGAGAGAGAGAACCACTGAGTGAGGGACAATGAGACAAACTAAGAGAGAGAGAAACAGAGAGAGAGAGAGAGGAAGAGAGAGAGAACCACTGAGTGAGGGACAATGAGAGAAACTAAGAGAGAGAGAAACGGAGAGAGAGAGAGAGGAAGAGAACCACTGAGTGAGGGAGAATGAGAGAAACTGAGAGAGAGAGATTGAAAGGGAACTTGAATTTTGCATTGTAGTGCTTGTCAGAATCTAAAAAGGCAGCAGAAAAGAAACAAAGACAAATCTAAAAACAAAACATGCTGTCAAAATAATGTCAAATTACTCACAAAAAACAACATCTGATTAGTTGACGACTGGAAAAGAGAGAGAGAACCAGAGAGCCAACAAGTAGCCCTTCAGACAAGGCTGCTCTCGTCCACTAGAATGATCAGTTCTTCAATTCAATTAAGTCCAATTCCCCTCCTACCGAGCCACTGTGATTATATTGGAGTAAATGCTGCCTGTGCCAGGGGAGTCATATGTTATCTAGTCCCTTGCAGGCCCTTCCATAAGGGGGTTTCTATGGATTAGGTGTAATCTCAATGAAGACCTGGAGTCATTACAGACAGGTCACCTGTGTGTCTGTTTTGTGTGCCGTCTTCTAGGCAATCACAGCACAAGACCTGCAGCAAGGTGCATCATAGCATGTGTGTGTGTGTGTGTGTGTGTGTCAACACGAAGCACTCTTAAAGGCTTTTGTGCATGAATGGCTAGTGCAGGAGATTGGAGGGAGAAGGGAGGGAGCATGGCCAGGGTGGATCTGTAGGAGCTGAGAGAGCTCAGGGAGCCGGGCCACTGATGGAGGTCTGGTGTAGACGGTGTCTGCCCCTTCCCCAGGCTCATCGCCACTACCACACAGTTGAACCAGCCACCAGCATGTCTGGACCAGGAGAGAGTGAGAGAGCTCTAACTAACAGTTCAACACACACACACACACACACACACACACACTTAGAATAGAAAACACAGCACCTTTGATCAATATGGAAACAAGAGAAGAATATGGTTGATTGCTATGTGTGTGTGTGTGTGTGTGTGTGTGTGTGTGTGTGTGTGTGTGTGTGTGTTAAAGCTTTAATAATAACAACATCATAAACCGTCCAGGTCCAGAGGCTCAGAACTGGCATCCTCCCAGCTGGATGGAAACTACATCTCCAACAGTTTGGCATCAATCACTTGGTGACCTTGCCATTTTTCCAGGCGGTGTTCCTGGGAGAAGTAATCACATCACTTCCGTCGGCCGTCTGCTTCACTCTAGCATTCCGCCCCAAACAGACCAGACCGCACCCCACCCTCCCTCTAACCACCCCCTCTCTCTCTCTCTCTCTCTCTCTGTGGGGTTGCAGCAGTGCTGTTTTATTTAGTTTTCCAGAACAATCCAGCAGGCCACAGTGAATGGACCAGAGAGGGGACTGGAACAATGGTGGAGGGAAATGAGCTCGGCAGTGATGCCGGCACACAAAGAGAACCTCTCGCAAAGGGAAAAAAGCTGTGTGTGTTTGTGAGTGGGGTTGGGGGGCAGGTGGTTGCAGGAGGCCACCGTGACTCCTGTTTTGAACAGGACGCCATTACTCCATTAGGCCATCATTGAAGGGAGCACCATTAGATAAGAGGACCATCACACCCACATAGAGACTCTCTCTCTCTCTCCCCAGGTCAGTCCCTCTCAGGCTGGTAGTACTGCTGACGCCCATCACACCCACAGAATCTCTGTCCCCAGGTCAGTCCCTCTTAGGCTGGTAGTACTGCCCATCACACCCACACAGAGACTCTCTCTCTCCCCAGGTCAGTCACTCTCAGGTCAGGCCGGTAGTACTGCTGCGGCCCATCACACCCACACAGAGACTCTCTCTCTCTCCCTGACCAGGTCAGTCCCTCTCAGACTGGTAGTACTGCTGACGCCCATCAGGTAAGCATGCTGCCAGATACAGCTCTTGCCACCAATGATTACATAAGAGACACCTAAAGTTCATTTATTTAAAAAAAAAAAACATAGAATGGAAAAACAAAGCAATGAAATGCAGGGCAGGATTCCTGCTCCACCGGCCAGTCCAGGATGCTGCTCTTCACCCATCACCACAGCCTTCACACTGCTCCTCACCTCACCAAATATACCACCATCAGCATCACCACAGCCTTCACACTGCTCCTCACCTCACCAAATATACCACCATCAGCATCACCACAGCCTTCACACTGCTCCTCACCTCACCAAATATACCACCATCACCATCACCACAGCCTTCACACTGCTCCTCACCTCACCAAATATACCACCATCAGCATCACCACAGCCTTCACACTGCTCCTCACCTCACCAAATATACCACCATCAGCATCACCACAGCCTTCACACTGCTCCTCACCTCACCAAATATACCACCATCAGCATCACCAGAGCCTTCACACTGCTCCTCAACTCACCAAACATTCCACCATCACCATCACCACAGCCTTCACACTGCTCCTCAACTCACCAAACATTCCACCATCACCATCACCATCACCACAGCCTTCACACTGCTCCTCACCCATCACCACAGCCTTCACACTGCTCCTCAACTCACCAAACATACCACCGCAACCATCACCAATCAAGCCACCACATTCTACCATCTCACAGCACCAACACCACCCACTATGGGCCACTTCTGTTCACTCCTTCCTACGCCACACGCCTCCCCATGCACTGCCTATTTGCATGTTGGTGCATGTTGTGTTAAGCATGTTGCATTCTAATTGTCTGGTGTTCATGTTCCCTCTTTGTATGTGCATCAATAGGTCAGTGCAGTGTCTGGATGTGTGCAGGAATGTCTCATTAAGACAAATCCAGCTGTATTTCAGGCCCACTCCTCCACTTCGTCCCAACACGGCAACAACATATGCAAATCAATTCCCCTCCGCAGCCATTCAGAGGCCCGCCGCCCAAGCCGTCCAATTATGAAATAAACATCAGAGCACTGAAGCCGGCACAGGAGTCCCCTGAGCTGCATGCAAATGTCTTCTTGGGTAATGAAAACTCAGAGGGAAAAATGAGAGTGAAAGATGAGGTTGGTGGGAGAGAGAGAGAGAGAGTAAGACCGAGAGAGAGAGAGAGAGTGAGTGAGACCAAGAGAGAGAGAGTGAGTGAGACCAAGAGAGAGAGAGAGAGAGAGAGAGAGAGAGAGTGATTGATTGAGACCGAGAGCGAGAGAGAGCGAGTGAGTGAGAGGAAGAGAGAGAAAGCGAGAAAGAGAAAAAGAGAGAAAAAGAGGGTGAGTGTGAGGGTGAGAGAACGAAAGCAGAAAGATGGAAAGAAGGAAGTCAGAGTAGACAGAAGAGGCAGAGCAGGAGAGGCAGAGACAAAGACAGAGAGATGGAGAGATGGAGGGGCAGGAAATGGTAAGATCCATTTCCACAGGCCCCATTGTAAGAAGCACTGTTACATAAGCGTGTGCTATGTGCGGTGCTGGGATGCAGGTCTTATCTCCAGTGGGAGAGGAGAGCAGAATAATGAGGGGAGGAAGGGAGGAGAAGCCCATCCACTTACCCACTCTTCACCACATACAGCATTAAACACCCAACACCACCACTGTCACTCCATACCCTGGCTCACTAATAACCTGGGCTAATCCACACTGCTACAGCATATTATTATATCCCCCAGAGAGGAGGAGGGAGATTAAGAGAGAGAGAGAGAGAGAGAGAGAGAGAGGTACAGAGAATGAGAGGGAGGAAGAGAGAGTAGGAGAAATGTTAAAAAATAGCACACAGGAGGGAGTAACAGTGAGGAGCCCCAGTCAGTGTCTCCTGCAGAGAGGTGAGAGACGTGTGTGTGTGTGTGTGTGTGTGTGTGTGTGTGTGTGTGTGTGTGTGTGTGTGTGTGTGTTCCTCCTGCCACAGCAAGATCACTGTGAGAAGAAGAGGAGGCTGTTGAGCTATTCTTTGGCTGTGTAAATGGAGCTCTTTGAGGAAGACACCCAAGTCTCCACCGCAGCCAGACAGAGAGAGAGAAGAGCCTGTGACTCCAGCCCACAGGGGGAGCACAGAGACCAACAGACCAACAGACCGACAGAGACAGACAGACAGACAGACAGACAGACAGACAGACAGACAGCGCCATAGTGCAGTAGGATGGAAACTTCCACATCTGCTTCTAAAAACAAACACTCCTGTCCAAACAGGATGTGATTCAACAGTTATCCCTTCACCGGACATTTGGTCAATCTTGGTATTTTGTCACATGTAAACAAATCTCATTTCATCTTCGCTTGAAATCCGCTGCCGTGGCACAGCCAATCTGTAGACAGCATTTGCTTTTCTGAATGAACTTCTTCAGCACTTCTATTAGTTCTACCGCTGGTCCTTTTAGGTTCAATGAAGACAGTACAAGCCTTCATATTCCCACAGGCATATCTTAGACATGGACATATCCTCAGGGGAAATATTGAGCCTGGTGTGTCCAGACTAATTCATCCCACACCTCACAGGCAACTGACTCATACATCAGCCTCACTACATGCAGTATGTCCTCAACACACAACATCTGCTTTTAGGCAAGACTACAAAACATGATCACATACCTCATCATACACACTGTAAAAGATGGAGTGGGAGAGGGAGGGAGAGAACAAGAATGGAAAGAGTGAGAGAAGGAGAGGGAGGGAGAGAGAGAGAGAACGAGAATGGAAAGAGTGAGAGAAGGAGAGCCCCACCTCTGAAGAGTTGGCCCTGCTCACAGGAATAAATGGAAGAGAAGAGCTCTGATGCCGGTGAACATGAAATGAGGAATGGCGGAGAAGTGGTTCCCGTCTACTATTGGCAGACCAGGGAGTCCACTTCCAGCCTCCCGAGCCACAGAGAGGCCATTACCACACTCAATGGCTTCAAAGGAGTCTGCATGCTCCTCAGCAGGCTGCAGCTCCAGCCGCCTGACATGGCCACATGAACGCATCTCTGAGCGGAGAAGTAACACAGAGAAGGGGAATGAGGAGAAGGAGAAGACCACACAGCTCCAGATGCCTGACATGGCCACATGAATACATCTCTGAGCTGAGGAGTTACACAGAGAAGGAGAAGGAGGAGGAGAAGAAGGAGAAGGAGAAGGAGAAAACCACGCAGCTCCAGATGCCTGACATGGCCACATGAATACATCTCTGAGCTGAGGAGTTACACAGAGAAGGAGAAGGAACAAAGAGAAGGAGACGGAGAAGGAGAAGGAGAAGGAGAAGGCACACGCCACTCAGCTCCAGCAGCCTGACATGGCCACATGAAGACATCTCTGAGCTGAGGAGTTACACAGAGAAGGAGAAGACAAACGCCACACAGTGCAGCCTTAAGAGACAGAAATACTGAGCACATTTGACTTTTGAGAGATTTATAAGATATGTAGAGCACTCTGTGACGATACAACTCAGGTGGGCCAGCGAGAGGATTTTCATCTCTCTCACACACCAACACACAAACACACACCACAAAGTCTAAGAAAGACAAGGGAACACACACAGGGTTGGATCCCGTCAACCATTTACCCCTTTGGGTTCCATGTGGGGGACTGAATAAGGGCAGGATATGTTTCAAATGTAAACATGACATCCATACACACGCACACAAACCCAGATAAAGACACTGCTAAACGGTGGTGCTGACTGCTCCTGTCAGAGACTTCTGAATAATGCAATGGAACAGACTGAAACAGCTTCGGCTGGATCATTGAGTTGCAATTGTGCTCCATCTGGGACCAAGGGGAGGATGTGATGGGTAATTAAAGTTGCTGCTTGTCACCGTGTCCTCACATGACACGTACAAAGAGAGATGAGTATCAACAGTGAAAAACCACATGCTTAGGTGCATCACAAGAGGCTGGCTTACTCTCCTGAGTCGGATGCCAGGGAAGACTAAATCCATAATTATGATAATTAAAATGTAAAAGGCATATTTTAGCAAGCGGATGTGGAGAACAACCACAGACGATGCTATTATAGAGAGGTCTGACTGACAGGATCCACAAATGAGAGCAGCTCTCAATGTGTCAGGTGGCTGAAAAAACAATCCATGTTGGGAGGCAGTGACAGAGCTGTCACTATACTTTATCCCATAGAAATGCATGTGTGTTTGTACCTATTTCAGTGTGTGTATGTTTCTGTGTGTGTGTGTTTGTGTGTATATGTTTCTTTGTGTGTGTGTGTGTGAAAGAGAGAGAGACAGAAAAAGAGAAAGAGTGAGTGGGCGTACAACTCTGTCAGCTCTTCACGTATATCTGGCTGTGTCTCTGTGCCTGTCTGTATCTGTTCCTGTAACCTGAAAAAGAGCTCAGACATGAGGGGAACATCAGGCATGCATGTGGGAGGGAGAGCCTCATGGGAAAACAGGAGCGCCTCCACTCAATCTAACTCCAACGTCAGCCAGCCAATCAGCTACAGTGTTCTACCTGCTGCCTCACTGGATCCATGTGGCCTGCCTGCCTGTCTGCCTCTCTGCCTGCCACCCAGCAGCCAGCCACCAGCAGCCAGCCACCAGCAGCCACTACCAGCAGCCGGATCCCCACCATGCCTCCCTCATTCCCCCCCTTTTCCCTCTTAAATCACTTCCAGCAGCCAGCCTGCCATGTTTATCTGCACGGCAGGCCCAGAGATAGTGCTCTAGCAATTAACCTGAAATTAAGCACAAGGCTGCTCATGCCGTAGAAAGAACTTAAATAGAGAAAGGGAGAGAGAGTGGAGGCTGGGAGCAGCACAGGATGACGGTGAATATGTGAAAGAGAGAGGAGGAATGTGGAAATTAGGAGGAAGTGAGAGAGAAAGGGAGAGGAATTGAACTCCGCCCAACCCTGAGAGATCAGTGTGGGTACTAATGGGAGAGCCACGGCTTTCAGGACAACAATAAACGAGCAGAGAGTTCAGACGTCACGTGCGTCATGTGGGACAGGGCCTTACAATGCATCAAAGAGCTGTCAGGCGTGGGAGGCGCTCTGGGCACAAGCCACAACGTGCATGACACACACCCAGAGTCTCATTCAGGAGACACTGTCGTATTGTCCAGGGAGGAGAAAGAACAGAGGGAGGAGGAGGAGGAGGAGGGGGAGAAGGAGCCGGCGTGTCGCAGGTGCAGCGATGATGGCAGGAGGAACCGTCTGTGCCGCCACACCGGTGTTGGCACCAGCCGCACGTTAATGGCACCTTGCAGAACCCAAGCTACCTGGTCATTTTCCAAGCTTCCCCCTGCCTGAGTAGAACACAGCCCACATCACCTGGGCCCCCTGAAGGGCACTTGTTCACCGCTACAATGAGCTCCCTGTGCAGAGGAGCATTTGTTTGGGTCACCTGGAGGAGTGTGGGAGATGAGAGGAGCACGGGAGAGGAGAGGAGAGGAGAGGAGAGGGCAATCAGCTAGAGTGATCTCAGTGCTCAGAGCGACTGCATTGCTGACAGACCTTCAGCAGGCTGCACTCCTTTCCCCAAGTCACATCACAGCAGGTCACTCAACACCGGGTTACTACAGACAGATCCACCTGATGAGGTCTGCTTCAAGCACACTTTAAGTATCCCACTTGGGTGAATGGCACATATGAGGGAAGATTGAAAAAGAAAGTGAACTTAGGTGAAATCCCTTTGACAGGCACACACTGACCCAAACACAGAGAGATGAGATGAGGCCATGTAGTAAACTGGCTTGCTAACATAATGAGCCAATTAAAACTGTTGTCAGGTCAGGCTTTCATGACCAGCAGCATCACTGTAAATAAGGACCTGACTACACAAAAGCAAGCAAGCTAGTGCCACCTAGCAACAGTCTTTATTATCAGCTAATGCTACACACACACACACACACACACACTCACAAACGTGCAATCACACACACAAACACACACAGGAAATGTCAGGCTGCAGCTAAAAGAACCAATACTGGGCCTTGTAAAAGAGCGCTTTCTGCAGATCTAGGTATATCCAATTATTTGGCAAAGTGCACAATAAGTTATTGTGTGTGGAATTTTAATGAGGAGATAATGGCAGTAAACCATTTCAGCAGAATTACCATAATTGACTCAGCAGAATCCCCCCCCCCCCCCCCACCCCTTGGTCTCGTGTACTTGTTGCCATTGTGTGCATTTCTCTCCACGGCACGGCTCAACTCAGCTCTTAAGTGCTCATGGAAATGCAGAGGATTGATTTATTTCTGTGCGCCTGCCTAAGCCCAAGATGCTGCTGACTGCTCAGCTCAGGCGAGGTATTAAAATGTTCTCATCATTTGGGGCAGGATGCAGAGGCATGCGGGTGGCAAAGAAAAGCCAACTCATCATGCTTCAGGCCCGCACCGACAGACACTGAAAGTCACAGCGAGAGAAACTGGGAAGGGGGCCGCGGGGACGAGCGCGAGCGAAAGTGGAGAAAGATAGAAGGTGAAAGAGCAGAAAGATAAGGAGCAGAAGGGGCTGTGAGAAGGAGAGGACGAGGAGCGAGAGGAGGAGGCGGGCGGGGAGCGGAGCAGGTCAGCCAACCCCGCGTGTCTCAGACAGGGCCAGCAGGCCAGAGAGCGGGGGGGTCACACAGGGGTCTGGGTGGCAGCAGGTAGCCCATTATTAGCAGCCACAGCAGAGAGAGAAATAGAGTCCATCACACAGACTACAGCAGGCCTGCTGTGCCTCTTCAAGGTGACCCATCTCTATCACTCATATTCACTCATATTCACACAGTCACACACAGACACACACACACACACACACACAAACACACACACAGACACAGACACGCACACAGACACACACACAGACAGAGTTGGTGTCTTTGTGTGCTTAAAAGCTATCCTCCTAATACCCAAACGATACCCTTGACCCTATTCCTTTGTGAGCACTCATCTGGAAAAAGAGTAGATAGGTTTGATGTATAACGGTAAAGCAGCGTCTGTCACCTGTCCAATTCTTAGCAGATAACTCAGGAGAGGGCAGCAGAGGAGGACGCAGTCTGCAGGCGCGGAGATGCAGCTAGAATCGATGGCACTGCATTCTTTTTCTCTCACACACCACAGCCTTGTAAACAAGATGATCTGGACAGCATTCCAACCCCCATTACAGGGGCAAAACACCCCCCACAGCAGGATAATCTTTCTGAACTCAAAACATTTGCGATTGATGTGACAAAGGCCTGTGGAATGTTCTAGAAAGAAAAAAAAAACATGCTGACTGGAATTCCATTGGAGTGCGTGGTCGGAGGATGAGCGCTTCGTTTGCGCTTGGCAGGAGGACCACAGGGTGCACCAGCACTAAATTAACATTGATATCCTTCACAACTAATAATACCACCTGACATAAACCTGATTACTTCCTGCCTTGACAGATAAGATTTGATTGTTAATGAATGCAGATAGACGTGATTAGGAGGGGGGAAATCAATATAATAATCCTGGGGGATAAGTGGCCGGGTGACAGTAGTGACAGGTCGCCCAGGGCTCTGACGGCAGTCCGGCTGGAAGCCTCTGCATTAATTAGACGGAGATGAAAACGAGAACGAAACTAATTAACCTCCGCTGTTTTCCTGCAACCCTCCGCCTGCCAGCACATCACCTCTCTGTCGCTGGAGAGAACAGAAAGAGGAGAGAGAGAGAAAGAGAGAGAAAGAGAGAGAAAGAGAGAGAAAGAGAGAGCAGAGAGAGAGCGTGAGAGAGCAGATAGAGAGCAGAGAGAGAGGAGAGGAGAAAGAGAGAAAGAGAGAGAGCGAGAGAAAGAAAGAGAGAGTTGTGGTGACCCAGAACTGACAGACACTCAGTAACCCTCTTCTCCTGCAGAAGGGCCAGACCTCCATCTAAACCTGCCAGAGTTCCACCACTTCCCTCTCTTAATTGGCAACATCATATATGCTTCTTTCAGGCAGGGGAATAAAACAGGACACCGCTCAATTATTCACAGAAGGAAAGTGGGCAGCTCAAGATTATGGGCTCCTTTTATGCGGGCAGTTCATGCTACACGCCACGTTCACGGGGAGGTGGGGGGGCATTATTAAAATGCACATTTCTAATAGGGCCCTGAGATTAGATTGGATGTGGTTTCCGCTGCCTGATTTGTGATCTGTCTCTTTCCCTTTCTCTATCTCTCTCCCTCCCTCTCCTCAAAGGCTCATTTCATGACTCAAAAAACAGGAGCAGGTGGCAGCACCCACTCTTATTTGAAGTGCATCCCTGGGGAGAATCCAAACTAAAAGTTCCCATCAATAAAAGATTACACAGAGGACCAAACTCAAAAAGAGAGCAATAGTTAATCACCATGCATCTGGTTTCATCATGAATTGCTCATTCTGGCAGACAAAACATAAACATGTGCATTTCTATTTATCTTCTAGTTCTTAGTAGATTGAAATGTATACAGTTTACAACAACAAGGATTGAGGGCTGTGCTGAAGGCAGAGGGAGGTGAAGCTGTAGCCAGCAGGCTGACACTAGTCACTGCAAGAAATTGTTGATCAAGCACACTTCACTTCAATGGAATCTCTCCTGGGTTTACAGGTTATCACAAGCTAGCTTCGTCATTGTGATCGCAGAGGCTTACCAAAATCATGCCATAAAACAGCAACTATACTGCCAGTTATTTATTTACGTGTGTGTGTGTGTGTGTGTGTGTGTGTGTGTGTGTATGTGTGTGTGTGTATGTGTGTGTGTGTGTGTGTGTGTGTGTATGTGTGTGTGTGTGTATGTGTGTGTGTGTGTATGTATGTCTGTGTGTATGTGTGTGTGTGTCTTTAGATATTTAGTTGGGGTACAACATTACAAGAGCAAACATCTTTATGTTGGACTTATGAGAGAGGATGTGTGCTTTTTCATAATTGATACATCACACTGGCATCTTAAAAAAAGCAACCAATGTGCATCAGAGTACTTAGGAGAAACCCATATCACATTTCCCACATCTCTGGAGGAAGGCATATTCCAACCACTAAAGGCAGGCAATTCATGAATAGCATTTACACAAATTAGTCCACAGTTAATTAATCACGCAAAACAACTGGTGTCAGCGTCTGCAAAAACCCCTAAGGAGTCACGTCAGTTTATCTCCCCAAGAGACCATCACAGACATACACACACACACACACACACACACACACACACACACACACACACACACACACACACACACACACACACACACACACACACACACACACACACACACACAAACAAACTCATACACAAACACACACACACACAAACACAAACACACTGGCATACACAAACACACTGGCATACACAAACACACTGATACACAATGCCTTTCAAACTATGCATCAACAGTCAGCATGCCGCTCCGACTCTATCAAGCGTTTAACCAGCCACGCGCACAAACAAAAGGCAGTTTCATCAAACGCCAGCAAAACTGAATGCCTGTGTTTCTGCCTGTCTCCCTGTCTGACCACGGGGCCCTCGAGTGGCCAACGCTGACAGACCCTCCCCTCTCCTCTCATCCCCTCCCCTCCCCTCGCGCCGGTCCCATAGCCCACTCACCCAGGTGACGGGCCTCTTCAGCAGGCATACATCACCATCACCATCCCCTGCCCTCCTCTGACAGTTCTAATCCACGCCGCAGACAGCAGCGTCGTTCCAAGAGGGGTGTTTCTGACGCTATCTGCTATGCCAAGCAGGCATCAGCTCTATAATTTATGTATGGCTGTGGACAGATAGAGCGATGCATATATAATGGAGTGTAATATACAACTCCCCCAGGAGTGATCTCCTCTGTCCTCTTTGTTTAGGCAGAGGGGGAGATGGGAGACGGGGAGAGAGGAGGATTTTCACTTTGGACTTTGTTTGCTTGGGCTGTTCTGTGCCACTTAATCAGCTTTCACTCAAATGCCTCCCCTCTGCCCATGGTTTACCCAGCACTGCAACAGTCCTCTTTACACACAGACACACACACACACACACACAGACACACAGACACACAGACACACAGACACACAGACATTTTCCAACTCCCTGAGGTTAGGGTAAGAATCAACAATAGTCCATCTAGTACACAAGCATACGCACACACACCCACTAAGTCATAAACACACAAACTCAAAGGCTTGCTGAGGTTAACCAAGTCAATCCAGGTGTGTCTGTGTCCTGTGTCACACAGAAGGGCTGAAAGATCTGCACACACACACACACACACACACAGACACACACACACACACAGACACAGACAGAGACACAGACACAGACACACAGACACACAGACACACAGACACAGAGACACACAGACACACAGACATTTTCCAACTCCCTGAGGTTAGGGTAAGAATCAACAATAGTCCATCTAGTATACAAGCATACTCAAAGGCTTGCTGAGGTTAACCAAGTCAATCCAGGCCGGTGTGTCACACAGAAGGGCTGAAAGATCTGAACACGTCACACATACCTACTCTCCCTTCTGCTCTCTTGCATAGTCCCTCCCTTAACACACAAACACACAAACACACACACACACAACCACACACACACACACTAGGTAGGCCTAGCCGGATGTGTTGGACATGGAGAGTGACTGACAACTATGCATCTGGGCCTTCACTGAGCAGAGATCCCACATCATCATGTGCATATACAAACACTTCACCTAAACCTCACAGAAAAACTCACTCTCCAAAGAAAGCAGGCAGTCCTTGGTAGCCAACTTAATTTACAAGTTTGGGGTAAGATCATGTCGCCTCCATCAGAAGAACACCTCATATTTAACAGACAAATCAATGAGGCACTATATGAAAACACATGAAAGACATATCCCGAATGTCCACAGATCTTTTTTTAAGGCAGAGGACGTTGGTACAGTATTCGTTATGTACCATTAAGCAAGCATTCATATTAATGAGAGTTCATTTGTATGCTTGGGTACAGATCTGGCAGTGCAATTAACCTTTGTTTCTCATTGTCACAGCCTCCACATCAACCATCTGTGCCCAGGGGAGAGTCTGCAGGCCAGGCAGAGTGCACACCAAAGAGGAGCTGTCCATCTTACACACAGCACCAGGGAGGGGACTCAGGGAAGAGATGAGAAACATAATAGACATGACATTGTATAAGAGCGGCACACACACACACACACACACACACACACACACACACACACACACACACACACTCTCTCTCCATCTCTCTCTCTGGTCTACAAACAGCTGCTTGGCAAGGAGAGGCCAAAGATATATAGTCTCAGACAATAGCAGGATGATTAGTGTGTGAATGACTCCTGGGAGTACTGTTTGCTGCTGTGTGTCCCTTCATTCAAACTAGGTTGCCTTGTCAATCCATAAACACTAAGTGTACTTGCTTCCTGAATAGAAAATAGGCTGATATGCATATGAAGTGCATTTGATTACAGATTTATTGGGTCACCCTTTCTCTGTGGCCAAGGAGTGTGAGTCATAAAAGGAAACAAACACACACACAAAGGGTATGTAGACCCTTCACTCAATACTGACACTTACAGGCAACAGTTCCTACATTACTGTGCCTACTTGCTTTTTTGTATTGCAACTTCACACAACCAGAGCACCAAGCCCACAACCCATAAAGAGACGCTGAACCATACAGATGACAACCACTTTAATTTACAGCTGATATCAGGCTTACAGTAGTTAACTCCTCGCCATAAAAACATGCAATGAAATGCAATTTATGTATGATTGCTCTAGATGCAATTATAATGGTCTTTCATATTACCTAAATCTTAACAGAATGTTATGCTGCGAGTCAAGAGAGTAGGAGTCAATGGGCTTTGGTAACTTTTGACATATGACTACAGACTGATTAATGAATCACAACAATCATATCAATCAACAATCAGGGCCCTTCAAAAGACACAGCTAAGACCATCACAAGCTCACTGACTGGCCCTGTCTATGACTGGTTAGTAAACAGCAGGTAAAGGACTGTGCATGGACCAGTCATGGGCCCAACATTAGCAACAGTCATTTTCTATAAGCTCAACTCTCTATGAGTGTGTGAATGTGTGTCTCGTCTTCCCCACAGTTACAGCATCCACTCTGGGCTGCCGTGTGTCAGTTTAAGACTGCACCGCAGAGGAAAATCCTTGTCTCCCTCCAATCCTTGTGCAGCCACCATTAAAATATGACACGGGACAGGACCATTTCACTAAAGGGCAAGCACAGAGCCGAGACTACTTTGTCATGGTCACTTAACTTTCTCTCTGCCTTTAACTTCCAGACAGAGGAGTTTAAATGGAGGTGCAGGGGTAAGAGTCCACATTAAGTGCTGATTAAATGGAGCATCTGTCATTTGTCTTACAGGGATTTTTTTGCCTGTTGTTACTTCCCAGTGCAAGGGCAAGCAGGCCCGACTCCTACAGACAGACATGGTTGCTTGTCACTGGGAAGAAGGGCAAAGATTGTGTACTGGGAAGATTCAATATGGGGCTCTGATGACGGGAGAATTACTGTCAGAGACAGAAAAAGGTGCGAGCACCAGGCAAATGTTTCTCACAGAGAAGATAAAAGTCTGCTGGGCTGGAAAGGAAAACATCTCAGAGGCATTACAGGCATGAAAGAAAAAACATTTCTCTTCAATTACAAGGCGAAGAACAACAAAGGGCTCCAGAACTGTCAGAGGAACACTTCTACAAGGAGAAGCAGTGGGACTCAATGGGGTGAGATGAGCTGTGTGCGGGTGTGCCTGTGTGGGTGTGGGCATGTGGGGGTCTGTGTGTGTCTGAGGCATTGTGTTCAACTACTTTGTAGAGTATGATGTTGGCAAACCTAGTGCACCTTCAGTTTCTCTCACACACAGGTGGACCAACCACCGCATAGGTCAGAAAAAGAGGAAGAAGGCCTTACGTATAACAGGCCTATTATGTGGGGTGCAAAAACCAGCCACTGCTGGGAAACATCAGCAGCAGTATAACAAGCTCGCAAGCATGTCGAGAAGGCTGAGGGGGTCAGATGACAGCTCCTGCAGCGAATCAGCAAGTGAGCAGGCCCGATGGTCATACTCTGATTGGCTGAAAATTGGAGCTGGCTGTGAGGGTGACTGCTTGGCGAAGGAGAGGTGGCTGTGTCGCTGAAGGCCAGGACATGAAGTGCCACTTCCTGGAATTTAAGAGCAGAGACATAAACAAACAAAGGGGTGTCCACACAAAGGGAGAATGTGCCACTCTAAAAATAATCCCACTTTGTTTGTGTGGTCATTGACTGTCACTATAGAAAGGCTAGAGGAAACAACAGCATGGGTTTAGGTACGGGTGGGCTGGGGGCTCTACAAGTTGCCTTTTTGTATTGTAACTTCACACGCCCAGAGCGCTACACTACTTATAAATAGTGAGCTTGTGTTGACCAGTTCTATTGTTTAGCCCCAGTCTCTCTCTCTCTCTCTCTCTCTCTCTCTCTCTCTCTCTCTCTCTCTCTCTCTCTCTCTCTCTCTCTCTCTCTCTCTCTCTCTCTCTCTCTCTCTCTCTCTCTCTCTCTCTCTCTCTCTCTCTCTCTCTCTCTCTCTCTCTCTCTCTCTCTCTCTCTCTCTCTCTCTCTCTCTCTCTCTCTGAGTTATAGCTTCCTTTCTGTCACCTCAGCTCTGTTCAGTCTTTCCTCCTGCGTTTGTGCGTGTGAACAGGTGCCTCGTTATGTTAAGATGTATTTGTGCGGAGACAGCGAGACAAAAAGAGACCAAAGAAACACTGTGTGCTAATGGCTGAACTTGAGCAGGTGCTTCAGAGCTAAAAAACATGAGCATTTCTCTGGGAATTACAGAGGGGGCTTCCCTTTACCAGTGCTGTCTGGTGTGGGCAAAACAAAAATGGGAGAGAGTGCTAGAAGGTCTAGTTTCCACTATGACGAACAAAGCACTACATTAACTTTGAGCCACTGAAAACACAGGGGTCATTAAAAACTAGTGAGTCAGAGCTGTAACTGCTGAGAACTTTTAGCCATTATTTTCCCCCAAAACACTGCAGACATATATACTGCTGGCAAAATAAAAGCTAACACAAGATAGTTGGAAAAGTCGACTGCACATCATATTTCACCAGACTTAATTGCTCTCAATGCCACACAGCTCATTTGTGGCTCCAGGCCACGGTAGCTGGGGCGGGGGCTCCAGGCTTCTGCAATGGGGCCTGATGCAGCCTGGGATGACTGGGTGGGGCTGCCATTTGAAACAGTGGCAGAGACTCCCTCTTGCCCACACACAGGCTGGAGGGGGAAAAAGATCCATCCATGAGACACATCATCAGAGTCAATCCCCTGAGTGAGCCAAGATCCCCTGGGCTCTGATGACAGGGTGAGGTGAGGCGGGAGGGCACTGGCATTGTCCTGATGGGAGCACAGAAGCAACATGTGTGGGAAGGAACAGGGAAACAGGAAGTGGTGTTTCTTTATCTGGCTTGCCCCCTGCTCTGGAAGTAGGGGGTGGGGTGGGGGGGATGATACAAGGCAGGACACAGCAGCCTTTCAACAGCCAAAAATACACAGCCATACACAACCCTAGTGCCCTAATCACACATCTGCACTGTTCCTCCAGACAGACATGTGTCTGGCCTGCTTCAAAATAATGAACAGAATAATCCATGGGAGAAGGAGTCAAAAAGGGATAGGAGACAGAGAAGGAGGGCTAGAAGAACAAGAGAGAGAAAGAGAGAAAAATACAGCAAATGCATATTCAATGAGATGTTTTTACTGCTCAGGAGTCTCGCCAGAGGAGGAGAGCCACCCAGAGAGCGTGTCTAGCTGATGTGCATATGCTTTCATCCGTGTCTGCTCTCCAGTCACCACATAACAACAAGAAAGCCCACTCTTCATGGAGTCACGTCACTTTAATGGAGTGGCATTTACAACACCACACTCCACACAACAATCAAAAGGGACGTGAATTAATTCATCACGCAGCAGAGGGGAAACCTGCTAGAAAGAAAAACAATAACTCCCTTTGGTTTGGAAACATCAAATCTCCCACACTTCTGTGTGTGGGAACACACCACCTACCCATACCCCAATGCCCAAAAACTTCCATTGGTAACTCCATCAACTCAGTTTCATCTGTTTTTAAATGGCAATAAGGACAACACAATGTCAAGACAACCACAACTTGAAACATACACGGAGTAAACATGGCCGACTAAGGGCTTCCGATAACGTCTTCAGGTGATTTGAGTACTCCGACAGTGCACGGAAGGTGTTTCATCTCAGCTAGGTTTCATTCCAGCAGCCCTGGGAGCAGCAGTGAAGGCATGTAAAGCACCTCAGGAGAATGCAGGTCATGAACGAGAACGAAATATCAGAGCTTTCTGGCCTTCCGTCAAGCAGGAAGACCCCAGAGATTCCTCAACAAAAACAGCCAAATAAATCTCCCCAGTTACTTTCAGGTCAGGACACTGTTGAGCAGTAAGGAGAAATAGGCCGATCGGCTGTAAAGTTCCAACAAACTAGGCTGAGCAGATATGTTATGAGCTGGTTGTTTTTCACCCTTGTCTGTCTAATGGCATTTGGTACTTGCTGGAAAAAAAAGCTGGGCTCGCAAGATTTCTAAACCCCTAGCAGACCTTAAGGCAGGCATTCTTCAGAGTTGGGTTAGCCAAAATGAATTAGACGAAAAATTTATATTATTTATATTATTATAGTTGTAAATGTGAATCTCTCAATTAATATTAACCAATAATTCATGTAAACTAACAAGACACAAATGTTAACACAAACAACTAAGGATATACAGATATTCTGTTCTTTATTCAGTTGAAATTAAAACCAAAATATTTCGCTCATCCTTAGATACCTTGCGTAGTCTATATCTGTTTTTAAATATTCAATCAAAAAGAAATTTTGCCGTTTGATAATGTATTGCTTAATGGTGTATTTTCACTTTAAGATATTAGGTTTAGGCTACATTATTCTATTTTGACTTTTTATCACGATGATAAATGAGACAGAGTTGATGTGAAGTGAACCTGATAGGCTCCTACAAAGAATGTCCAGAGTTTAGTAGTGCTACAAGTCATGCTATACTGAAGAATGACAGATCAGATGACATGCTAAAGTTACACCTGAAGCAGGAGAGACTAATGTGTAGGCTCGGATGGTATGTGTAAATGAATCACACAATAAACCACTTGTAAACACTCATGGACTGGACATGCTGGCTAGCTTTAACTTTTTGTGTCTTAGACTAGACTTGTCACATTAAACGGTAGCCGAGATCTTTAAGCTTTCTAACAGTTAAACGTGGACCAGACCATTCATTGTCACAATCACAATTACTATGGGCATGCATTCTCTAGTCCCATACTGTGAATGAAGAATAAGGAGTCACAAAGCACAAGGGATAATATATCAGCAGCCATGCCATTCCATGCTATTCTTCACGTTAGCAGGTCCTTGCTCCTCGAGTGCAAACCCAATCAGAAATGCAGAAATGACAACATGGGCTTGAGACAGGCAGGGAGATGAGGCAAGGCCATGATGCACACGATGATGATGTCATGGCAAGATGAAGGCTTGGCTCATCTCTTCTGCTGCAGTCAGAAGGCAACAACCACACCAAAGATTTCATACTTCATTTCTCAAACATCTACTACTTCAGCTTCAACCATCCTTTTTCGGAGAAGAGAAAAACAATGTTATCCTACACTGACACTATTAGATTAGTATTTAAAGTGCACTATGATGGAACTCTCTATCAACATC
This sequence comes from Sprattus sprattus, assembly GCF_963457725.1. Lineage (NCBI taxonomy): Eukaryota > Metazoa > Chordata > Actinopteri > Clupeiformes > Clupeidae > Sprattus > Sprattus sprattus. Next base: position 31,448,482 of record NC_137922.1, on the reverse strand, counting down.
ATAAGCAAATATGAGATCGCATTATGATTATTTCTTTTTAACTCCTGTCAGCAGTAACATTATTGTCTTCATTTTCCATGCACCATCAATTTGGCCAGAAACACATTAAACCATTATGTTATTTTAACTTCCTCAAAATACCTTCAGGCTCAGACAGTCAGTACAACTCCAAGGCTGGCTTTAAAAACCGGCTGGAGATAAGCTGTGCCAGTAAATTGTGATAGTAAAATGATATTCCAAATCACAATAGCTTTCTTTTTCAGACTCTGACTCATAATCTCCAAGCGATCTGTTTACAAACATGGAGGATATCAGTGGCCATTCTCATGACAGGTAGCCCAGGTTCCCCTTGAACATCCTGTGTGACATAATTACTTCCTCTTTCCAGGTTACTAAGGCCATGAACTCTGTGAATTCCCTGCTGTTGCTGTCCTGATCACACCCAGTCTGGGATCTGCCAGAGTGTTTCCAGGTAGAACACTGAAGTCTGGGACGCAGCAAATTCCCTGCAGCCGGCAAGAGGCCAGCCTGCTATTACCCAGGCCAATCCTTTGTGTTGCACCAAAATAGGCCACAGCCATCAGAACTCCACCACCAGGCTTCCCACTCAATAGACAGAAATGTCCCATTGGGTTGGCTGTGTCTGTATCTGGATGAGCACAGGCATTGTTGCAGTGGTTCGGATGTTCCTTTTAGCCCTGAATCTGTAGGGTCTTGATCTTTGGATGTTTGAGTCACAATACGTCTCAAATAAAAGAGTTTTCATTTTTTGTTCAAGATCATTCAAGATAAACTGTAATTGATTGTAGTTGCAAATCACATAGTTTCTTGACTCCCTTTACTAACCAAAAGCCCTTACGTATAGTGCACGTGGATTTTATAACTCAACCTCGTATTTTGCATTGGTGAAGACAGTGAGCATGTACAGGGAAAATCTGACATTTATTTTAAACTTTACTGACAAGCTGTGGGTTCACTCTCACTGCAGTGTTTGTTTTTAACCTCCAGTGAGGTCAGAAAAAACTACAAGTCATGTATACAAATAACTATGGGGATTATTAATACATTATTGTGACTGTGCATTCACTTAGTTTCGTTCCAAACGTTTCCTGCTGCAGAACCCATTTAAGGATTAGCCCATGACATATCGTTCTTACTTTTTGTTTTATAGGCTACTGTTCTGGCAAACTGTCTCTTCTGAGAACTACGCTACATTGTTTTGCGCGTGCAGTATGATGATATCCCTGTCCCTAAATGGCAATATAGGCTATATTCCACTTAATTATGTTTCTTTGAAGAGGTAAGGCAGGAGAGCTTGATTAACAGAGCCTAAATTAAATCACTTTCTCCGGTTATAGTGTGTGTTGCAGAGCGTGAAAGAATAAAATCACATCTACTGACTGACAGACTGATGGTTGAAAGAGTAAGGTTATCTGCATGACGGGAATCATAAACCACAACAAACACTATTCTGAACGAATAAAACTTAGGGCATTAACTACTTTCACTACAATATATAAATATTTACTTTTCCGTGGTTTAAGAAATAGTACCTACTATTTGTATAGCACAATGTAGCCATAGGCGTCCTGGGGCATAATCAGAGCTAAGTGATTCCCGTGCAGGCCCAGCAACACAGGAAACACTGTTACGACTAGGCGCGCCTCTGTCAATTCCCAATCCACACTGTTCGCTTACAAAGACAAGCAAGACCCAGGGATTTGAATTTATTCAAACTTGCGGTGGTATCTCTGTCTCTTAAATTCGAACATCCGCACTCATACTATGAATGTACCACAGACTGTTTTAACACGCCGACGGGCCTCTAAACGTTGAGGAAAAACTCGGGACAGGGCAGTGCTAGGATATCATAATCACCGTTCTTCTCAAACTTGTGCAATCGGATGCAAAGTAGCGAGTAGCCCACAACGGGGCTTGCAAGTTAAAATCTTACTCACCGACTCCATACTTCTCCTTTTTCGTGGGCACCCAACGAGACATTCTCATGTATGAACTTTTTCTGTGCCTGAGTCGACTCTTGTGTAGCTCCTATAGTTTTCCCTGGACTTTCTCTGTTTTCACTGTTGATGTACTGTTCCACCTCTAGCCGCCATTTTCCACCGATAACTGGATGATCCACAAGGGGGTAGAGTGCGAGCTCATGAGAAACTTTTTGTCATGTGGTGGGCTATTTGGCGTCACCAGAGGACCGGCGTAAAACAACTCTTTGAAACAGTTCTGATGTGTGGCTAGTGTAGTAAATGGGACAGCGAGTAGGCTATTGTTTGTGTAGTGACTTTGCAAAGTGACTTTTTGTTAGTCTACGCCCTAAATTGCGTAGTCATTGTTGTTGACGAAGAGGGCATGCAAAAATTAGCAAACCAACAATACAGTGAAATTGCATTAACTTAGTCACATAAAGTATTCATTACAGACGGAATTCGTAGCCTTCGGTAAGCAACAGCATCGAGGAATGAATATGACGTCACCTCTGAGTCAAATTTAGCAAGTTTTCACATCACCAGGCCACATCCCGTCCTAAATTAAAAGGACTATCCGGCGTTTCTCTTTTTAGTCTTCAAACGGAGATTAATATGCACCACACCGAAGCCCTGCGGAGAGAATTTTCTTGAACAATTAATAATCATTACACCATAAAATATCAAATTAAGGAAAAACACCACGGGGGATGTGTGGCCAAGCCACAGTCCTTTCTGTCATGTATTGGATGGTGGTTGCAATTAACAATTCCATTTCTAAATTAGTGTTCTCTCTCTCTCTCTCTCTCTCTCTCTCTCTCTCTCTCTCTCTTTCCATCTTGCAATGCACCTACTGCTCTGATTGCTTCTTTAGGACATGGTTTCATACTTGGGAAAGCAGTTGGTTGGGTTGCTTGCCAGTCTTCTCCCTGAAAACTCAGAGGACAACACTACAGCCTTCATAATTAGTGCACACCAGCAACCTCATGTTTATTCACACTCATATCCATGAGTTTAATTGCAATTCAGAAAGTGCTCTGCCACTTGTCTGTGATGGGGGAGGAAGAGCTTTTGGATAGAGTAGCAGTCTTGTCCATCTGTGAAATCACCAGCCACCGATGTTGTATCATACTGTGATGGTTGATTAAGGACATGTATTAAACACCATGACATTAAAGGTGCAACCAGATAATCATATCACTAATTTCGGGAGAAAAAAACTGCTTTGCTGCTGGACTTGCATGTTTGACATTTGATGTTTGTTTCTGTTTGATTTTTAAGGTGATTATTTTCAAAGCTAGATTCCATCAGATATTAAACGGGAAAAAAAAAACAGACCAAAAAGTCTTAATAGGATTGCAATTAAGGAGACAAGCAATTTATAGGGAGCAATATGACTATAATTCTATCAACCAGCACCAGTGAATATATGCATTTCCCAGAAGCTGGGAAGATGTGGGGGGGAAACTTTATGTCATCTCCCCAAACAACTGATGCTATTAGACTCAGCAGGGGGTGCTGTTGCTCTGAACTTTTTTTTGATAATTACAGAACGGAGTTTCGATCTAGAAAAGTTTTGCTGTCGTATTTATCAGCCACCATATCTACGCAGCCAGAAGTACATTTGTCACCTTTCATTGTCTATTATTGATCCATTATGTTTGGCTGCAATGATGGTTGTTATGTTTGAGGTTTGCACACAAACACACACATACACACATACACACATACATAGTAGGCTACATATAATACTAATATCAAACTGTGTGTGTGTGTGTGTGTGTGTGTGTGTGTGTGTGTGTGTGTGTGTGTGTGTGTGTGTGTGTGTGTGTGTGTGTGTGTGTATGTGTAAGTGTACATTTACAACCTGTTGGCTGATTATTGTGCAATTGTCCATACACCAAATGTTATTCATTTAAAATTGATAAAAATGAATTGGGTAATACGTATTGTATCCTACCAGAGAGACAAGTTATTGACTTACAAAATGTTGCTGTATGCTCCAACTACAAAAGTGATTCTTCCTCTGATTTAATCTTTTTTTATTTGACAAAAATCTATTAATTTTTTTTCGACTACTATCACTGTGCTGATTCCCTTAGTCACATTTCTGTATGTGGTGTATGTTTAGCATCTAAAGTGATTCTGCTTATAATTCTGATGTTTCCTTTTTGGAATAAATAGGGAACCATTCAGTAAGACTACACAGCAGCACAACACTGCCTTCCCCTGAACTACTGTTGTCCCTCTATTCATTTGTACCTCTTGGCCTTTGGGCTTGCCTTGGACATCATGTGGGTCACCCTGACAAGCAGAAGTATTTATCTAGCCTACCGCATAGCCATTCATCAATGTATCTCAGGAATCACATGCCTTTGGAAAGAGCTCCAGTACAGCCAGCCTTGGTTTACCAGAAACCACAAGATAAGCCTGGAAGATGTAGTGACATAAGGCTGCTCATGACAAAGGGTCTCTCTGAAGATGAGTCTGAGCAACACGGCTAACTAAGATATGCTATTCTGATAGTTCTTCCAGTAGGATCTGTGTCAAAGTTATTATTTCTTTAAGATTCTGCTGTATTTGTATTTAGCCCTTTTACATAGCTGTTATGATAGATTTTTAATTAATTTATTCAAATTTGTATCAATGCAGAATTATAATGTAGAAGATATTTGCCAAAAAAGTTCTTACTCACTTTATGTTTTATGTTTCTCTTGTTATCACAGCGCCCATATTATGCTTTAATAAACATATTTGACCTCAAAATCTCAACTGTGTTTTTAGGTCATCCCAAGCATACAGCAACGTGATGACACAAATGTCATGGGTTTTGTCCTTAAGGCTAGAAAACTGCTTTGCTTGAGATAAACACACACACAACCACACACACATACGCCTTCTTTTTCTTTCAGCTGGATGTTCTGCTCCTCTGTAACTCCTTTGTTCATTGAGAGCAACTCTCAGTCGTGTTCATGCTTGACTGGAGACAGTACCACCACCACTGGCACGTCTCTTAGTCCAAAACTTCACAAGTTGTAACTCTACACAAATACAAGGAAAGGGAATGCTGGGTTTCCGAGCCTTGTAGCTTTTTTTATGGATTATCTCCTAAAACAAATATTTGGATTATTAAGAGGTAAAGGTAAATACACTGCATTGTGTGATAATCATTTAAACAGTATTAGTCTTGTAGTGTGTTAATACATTCATTTTTTTTTTAAACTCGTAGAGCTTTTAAAATGTGAACTTTATATACTGTTTCAGTGAATATATACCACTAAATAAGGTTACATATTTAACTTTTATCACAATACCAAAATATAACTTATTGTTTTTCTTTTTTCTTGTCAGCTTTTACTGTGGTGTCTAAGAGACGGTGCATTTGTGTCTTTCCCCATTACGAGGGCAGCCGTGTGTCCCCTGAGTAGAGTGGTCGGGTGTCCTCAGTCATAATGGAGGCTCTGAAACCTGAGAACGTCAGGCGCAGGAGCTGCACCAGCCGCCGTACGCCAACCACACCCCATACAGGAGGCAGCCGAGACCTGGCTCCCACTGACCACCTGTTCAGAGCCCCAGACTGGAGGAGGAGGGCTGGGGAGTGGACCAACTGGGAAGGCCTGGAGGAGGCAAAGAAGGAGAGTGGGGTTTCTCCTCATCGACAGCAGACTCCCCGAACACAGCATGCCCGCAGACCAGCAAGTTGCGTCGAGGGGGGCAATCGAATGGATAGCTGGCTGCAGGAGCTTCAAGAGATGCAGAGGAGGCGAAACTCAAGTGTTGGTGTAGTTGGTGGACTTCGTGGCTATTCCAGTGGCGCTGGTGTCCCTGTTGCACCTCCTCTATCAGACCGCACCGTGTCCATGCCTGTACTTCAAAACCATCCAGCAGCGGGTCGATTCATTCGCAACACCGACTCCCAATCGTCACTTTGCAGTGAGGACTTACCACTCAGCCTCACAGCCAGCTCGAGTGCAACCCCGCTGGGCAGTGATGAGTCGCTCTGGCCCCTGGAGGACACCGGCAGCAGTGAGAGGGTCTGTATCAGACAGACACCCAGAGCAGAGTACACCAGTATGAGCTCCCTGACCTCGGTCAAGATCAGATGGCTTCCCGTTCAGAGGAGGCTGGTGGTGGACGATGCTCCTAGCCACACCCATCGCCCTCATGGAACAACCCAGAACAACCCCTGCCAGGTAAAACTCATATTTGTCCACTTTTGGGTAATTCCTTTAGTGAGATGTCTTCCTATGTCCTATGGAAATATTCTTGTATTATATCTGCCGTGCTATTTGTCAATCTCTGAGCATTTCTGAAACTGAAATGTGGTATGTGAAAAGTATTTGTCATCCTGCCTAACATTTAAATATACATACTGTGATCATTGAGCACTCACTAATATTGGCAAGAAGTAATAGTGTTTCTCGTTTCAATACTTTGCCATTTTTGAATACATTGTACTATTTTATGCACAGTGCATATTGACTCCCATTGAATAATCTATGTGAGTGCAACAATAATATCATTCCAATGGAATGGTGAACTGCCAGGACTCTTGTTTGTGTGTAAGTACCTTAACCCATGTGACAAATTGCATAGAGGGGGATGGCTGGTCCCAAAATTGATCCTCCTCAAAGCCACCATTGTTTTTCTTTCCCCCAAGCTATTTTCTCGGCAGCCTTGTTACTCTCGAATGATTGTGTGTGAGTGTGTATTTGTGTGTGTGTGTGTGTGTGTGTGTGTGTGTGTGTGTGTGTGTGTGGGTGTGTTTGGTGTGTGTGTGTGTGTGTGTGTGTGTGTGTGCTTACAAACTCTCTGCTAGCATCTGTTGGGAGCAATTTCCTCATTCCAAAATAAAAGCACAAGGACAGACAGCGGCAGATTTACGTACCTCTGTCTTCCCAGAGAGAGGGCCCGAACCAATCACGCAGTGCCACTGGAGCCTGAAAGAGAAAGAGAGAGAGAGAGATGGAGAAAGGAAAGAGAATTGGGGAGAGTAAGACAGTGAAAGAGTTATCACCTCTGTCAGAATCATGTTTGATGGACCGATCCCTTGCCCGACCCAATACAAGAGGAACAGAGATGAGACATTAGTCAAGGACCTGATGGTGGATCCAGATAGGGTCCGAGCAGCCCCCCCCGGAGAACAGCTTACTCTGCAAGAATCCAGCTCTTCCTCAAGCAGGTTTATAGCCCATCAAGAGCAATCCTAGCTGAAGGGCTAAACAACTCTGGTCTGAGGGTGAGAGAATGAGGTAATGCGCTTCAGCATTTGCTTAATGCAGTGAGACCCCTTTGTGCTGAGAAATACTGTTGCCATTGAGAGTGGCCTTTTCCATCAGAATGCTGCAGACTGGACGTGGAGTTTAAGGCTTAAGGCAAGAAAACAGGGAGTCAAGCCGTACCCTCCTGCAATATGCTTTTAAAGATAAAGAATTTGTAATTGATTCAGTCCATGCTTACAGACAGAACACGTGCATTTTTTTCATTTCCCATTTTTCATTATTAAACAAACCAAATAAACCCAAGATTGAAGAGGACCAAAAGAGCTTTTTTCCATCCAAATATGATATTGGCTGCTAGAGTTTGTCTGTAACTGTGGTTACACTTCTTCTTCTTAGCAGACAGCTTGTTTGTACTGAGGAGAGGAGCAGCTCTTCAAATGAGCAGATACAAGAAAATGAGTGTGTCACAGTATCATGTCCAGTCAGTTTGTGCCAGAAAGGATGGAGAGCATAAATCAACATGTCTACAAACTGCTTTCCCTTTCTCCCATTTGTTTGTAATTCAGGTAAAAATGAAGCCTCCTATCACACCCGTCTTCACTAAAAGTGCAGTGAAGTCAAATGGCTTTGGACACCTGGGTATGTATCACCTGCGTTCTTTTAGCATTTGCATAAGAAGTGAATATTCTGCATGGTTTAGACTGAATCATATATGGGCCATTCTACCGAATTGATGCAAAGTCATGTCGGATATATTTTGAATTTTTTTATGGTTTATTCCCCAAACTTTGTCCGTATGTATATTGTACCATATCTAAAGTACAAATATCTAGTAAAAGAACAGTCAAGTTTTATATTGTATTTTCAGAATGTGTCGGAATGTTTTTCCTCTTCCAAAAATTGTCACTACCGAAACATCACATTTACTATAGTAAAAAAGTGTTATTATTGACCTGTTCAGATTGTGTTTCCTTCCCTTTTCTAAAGTGTATTTTTACAAATATTTCTTGAAGGTTTTCACAATGAAATCCATAGAAATGAATTTTTTACCAAATTTTCAAGTTCAATTTATCTGTTTCGGTAGTGACTGCACTGTTTCGGTAGTGACTGCACTGTTGGATGGATGTTCATTTTTCTCCCAAAATCATCCAAAAGGTGCTCTGGGCCGCCCTTTAGTCCACACAACACATTTATTTAAAAATTATGGGATTGAACTACTTACCATTTCATTTTGTCACTACCCAAATCATCTGGTCACTACCATATGTTTCGGTAGTGACTGTTTCGGTAGTGACAATTCTAGCTAACTTTAAGCATAAATAAAGAATTCTAGCAAGCACACGGCTTTCGAACACATCTTTGAAGAGGTGAACACACATACAAACATAAGATTTTCCATGAAACCCCAAAAGGTTTACTTAATTGAAGAAAACATGCGTTTCGGTAGTGACAATTCTTAAGGTTACACGTCGATTTTCAGACTTTGGAACACATTTATATAAAAACTATGGGATTTAGCTACTTACCATTCAACCATGAGGGACAGAGATGCAGTGTCACTGCATGGTCAAAAATGCAGAGTCGTGGCTAAAACACAGGCTCAGCCAATGGACTAAAACTCTTGTGTTTCGGTAGTGACATGAAAACTAGGGACATGATTTTTTGAGTATAGTAAATTGATTTAAAAATTAAACCCACAATAAATCTAAATATTCCAAGTTCTGTTTCAACCCAATCATAAAGATCTTTGAAATTAAATCATTGAAAAAAATCAAAAAAAAATGTAAAGTGTTATTTAAAGGCATTGAAATTTAGATGTCAGGGTTGGGGACAGCTACTTCCCAATAGAAAGTACCCTATAAATGATGATTTTGTATATATTTAGCTTATCACTATCTCATGTAATGCATTGGGTTTATATAGACCATAACATGTTCTAATTAAATATCTATGCCTAGATACCTAATTGTTTTGTAAATAGTTTTTATTGTTGAGGGACTGCATATTACACGAATTCGGTAGAATGGCCCATATATGTAATTGTATATTTGTGTGTGTGTATATATAGCCACTATACATATATATTTATATACATATATATATATAAAGCCGCGGAAAAAATTAAGAGACCACTTCAAAATTATCAGTTTCTCTGGTTTTACTATTTATTGGTATGTGTTAAAGTAAAATGTACATTTTTGTTTTATTCTATAACCTACTGGCAACATTCCTACCAAATTTCAAATAAAAATATTGTCATTTAGATCATTTATTTGCAGAAAAATGACAATTGGTCAAAATAGCAAAAAAGATGCAGTGTCTTCAGATCTCAAATAATGCAAAGAAAACAAGCTCATATTCATTTTTAAACTACACAATACTAATGCTTTAACTTAGGAAGAGTTCAGAAATCAATATTTGGTGGAATAACCTTGATTTAAAATCACAACTTTCATGTGTCTTGGCATGCTCTCCACCAGTCTTTCACATTGCCGTTGGGTGACTTTATGCTACTCCTGGCGCAAGAATTCAAGCAGCTCGGCTTCTTTTCATGGCTTGTGACCATCCATCTTCCTCTCGATCACATTTCAGAGTTTTTTTTATGGGATTCAGGTCTCGAAATTGGGCTGGCCATGACAGGGTCCTGATCTGGTGATACTCCATCCACACCTTTACTGGCCTGGCTGTGTGGCATGGAGCATTGCCCTGCTGGAAAAAACACTTCTCAGAGTTGGGGAACATTGTCAGAGCAAAAGGAAGCAAGTTTTTCTTCCGGGACAACGTTGTACTTTGCCTGGCTGAGGTTTGTAAAAGACCATAAGGATTGAACCAAAGCCGACTGGAGGGTCTCCTAGTTCGTCTTCTCTGATGAGTCCAATTTCAGTAGGTGCAAGACTCTGTGGCTTGTAGGCCTCTCCAGGTCTCCGTCTAACCATCAGACAACCATGTGTTGGGCAAAGCTGAAAATTGGACTCATCAGAGAAGACGAACTAGGAGACCCTCCAGTCGGCTTTGGTTCAATCCTTATGGTCTTTTACAAACCTCAGCCAGGCAAAGTACAACGTTGTCCCGGAAGAAAAACTTGCTTCCTTTTGCTCTGACAATGTTCCCCAACTCTGAGAAGTGTTTTTTCCAGCAGGGCAATGCTCCATGCCACACAGCCAGGCCAGTAAAGGTGTGGATGGAGTATCACCAGATCAGGACCCTGTCATGGCCAGCCCAATTTCGAGACCTGAATCCCATAAAAAAACTCTGAAATGTGATCAAGAGGAAGATGGATGGTCACAAGCCATGAAAAGAAGCCGAGCTGCTTGAATTCTTGCGCCAGGAGTAGCATAAAGTCACCCAACGGCAATGTGAAAGACTGGTGGAGAGCATGCCAAGACACATGAAAGTTGTGATTTTAAATCAAGGTTATTCCACCAAATATTGATTTCTGAACTCTTCCTAAGTTAAAGCATTAGTATTGTGTAGTTTAAAAATGAATATGAGCTTGTTTTCTTTGCATTATTTGAGATCTGAAGACACTGCATCTTTTTTGCTATTTTGACCAATTGTCATTTTTCTGCAAATAAATGATCTAAATGACAATATTTTTATTTGAAATTTGGTAGGAATGTTGCCAGTAGGTTATAGAATAAAACAAAAATGTACATTTTACTTTAACACATACCAATAAATAGTAAAACCAGAGAAACTGATAATTTTGAAGTGGTCTCTTAATTTTTTCCGCGGCTGTATATATATACAGTATATATTAGTCAAATTTAACTATAACTACATGTATAGTAGGCCTATGCATCTTTTAAATCATTTGCAGTATGTTTCCCAACTTTGACTGTCTGCCAGTTACACAGGCTTTGCATTCGCAAACATATGTTAGTGGATCCTTCCTACCTAAAACATATGCATTAGACAGAGGCTCTCAGATGCACCACACTGATTGTCTGTTTCCTCTGCAGTGATTTGGGGAGGCAGACATGGAGAGTCATTTGCAGGGAGAGAGAGAGGGGGGGTGAAAGTTGAAATAGCTGGCATGTAGCTTTCATCTCTCTCACCTGTTTAGCTGTGTTGTGACATGGTCGACGTGAGCCTCCTCTCCGCAGGTGGTGGCTGAGTGCTCTCCTCTGCTCTTCTGCCGCTTTACATGCTGATTATTATGCTGATGGCAACGCTGTTTTTTACACAGGCTCACACACAGACACACACTCATACACACACACACTCACACACACACACAGACACACACACACACACACACACACACACACACACACACACACACTCATACACACACACACACACACACACACACACACACACACTCATACACACACACACACTCAGGCACGCACACACACACACACACACAGACACACACACACACTCAGGCACACCCACACACACAGGCACACACAAACACACACACACACACACACACACACACACACACACACACACACTAACACACACACACACACACTAACACACACACACACACACACACACACTCAGGCACACACAAACACATACACACACACACACACACACACACACACAGATATCTCACTCATTACACTGCTATCATTTCTGTGCTGAGTTTGACTGTGTGTTTCTGACCCAGATACCCTGCTACATTCTTGGAGTCGAGAGGCGATTGTCTTTCAATCTGAGATGTTATGACATTCTGTGTGGCTTCATGTTTGCCAAATGATGCCAGACAAACGAAAGAAGTCCTTACTCCTAAAATTAGACCAGCAACCCATAATGTGCCCATTAAGCCCTGACTGCTATGTTAAACACTCAGACAGTGAAGGTTGTTTCTATCACACTCATCTGGCATGAAGTAGCCTTCAAAACTGAAAATATATACAAGACAATCTGAAGCTAATGTTAATGTTTGACCACCTTTCCAGTATTTTTAGATGACATTGCAATGACAGTCGGTAGCAGAACAAAAGAAAAACGTTGCCTTTCGTTTGCCTGCCAGTCTCACATAAATTATTTCTATGTGTGTTTGTTCCACTGTTAGTATACAGCAAATACAACATTTAATTCAAGTGCTTCCTATACCATATGCGAGGTACATTTGTGTTTACTTCAGCACTTGAGGAGCCTAATTAGGCATGTGCAAATGGAAATGTGGGCTTGTTCCAGTGAATCATGCTGACAGGGATGAGGACTCCTTTAGAGAGGAGCAGCTCATCGTCTTCACAGTTGTCTTCAGACTGGCGTTGAGCCCCCAGCTCATGCCTCATCCTAAGACAGCTACCCCTCAGGCCTCCCTCTTACTGGTGCGCTGCCGGGCAAATGATTGACAGCTGTGACCATTTTCATTTATGCATCTCATCTAAAGCCTCAGGCTCTACAATATCGTCAATCAAAACAGAGGGGGTGACATATGCTAAGACAGGGTATTCCATCCTGTGAGAAATAATGTCTTCATATCCAATTCTGTCTCATCTTAGAAAGACATGACCAACACACAGCAAAGTGCTGGTGGTTTTTCATCTCTTCCTCTCGAAATGTGATTTTTTTTATAGGGAGATTGAATGACTATTGCCTCGCAGTTGTCACAATGACCATGAGAAAAGAAACATACATCCTTGCAAGGTGGCTAAAAGACATGGGTGCAAGTGTCATCACGTGCACATCTCTTACGGAGGGTAGAGTTGGTTCGCCACGTTTAAGCGCTGTACCGCACTGTAACCTGCTGGTTTCCATCACATTTGCCAGGGAGACATGGCTCCTCCATCACACTTCTCCCAGTGGCCAGGGCTAGCATCAGCTGGTTGTTGACTCTGCTAAAAACAACAGTAGCTTTAAGTGAGTTCATCACTTCTTCTGCAGGAATGTAGGGCATTCTCAGCATGTGAAAGAGAAAGGCAAACAGGGAGAGGGTGGCAGTTCATGTGATTGCGATTAGTAACGGTTCTGGCTCAGGCGTCTGGAGCCACTGCTGTGCTGACGGAGATGGTGTGACATTTCCCCAGCTTTCTCCCTGGCTCCATCCTCATGATCAGCCTTGCAGGGAAGTCCAGTAGAGGCAACACAATAAACAGAGTTGGCTACTGTGTGGAAAGTTTGTCTTGTGCAAAAGTAAAAAAAAAAAAAAGGTTACACCAAAAAAATACAGAAATGAGGTTAAATGGCCTGCTTTGTTAGTCTGGGAAGTCCCGCCCCACTTCTTCCGGCCAAATTGATTTTGCCTCTGCAGTGGGTCTGGTCAACTACGGATAGCCGTTCATTTCAAGATTTCCAGAATCCTTGGAGCCAATCACAAACTGGCTTTTGGCTACCTGGCGCGCCATTGGCGGATTTAAACTTACCACGGCTACGTTACAAAATCTACTGCACGGAGAGTTTTTAAACATTGGACATGGTGGCCGCCGAAGCACCGCAAAACTTCGATAAGGCAAGTTTTCTTTGAAAACAGAACAGAAACTTGCCCTGGAACAATTCATACAGAAAAAATATGTGTTTGCTTTATTACCGATCGTTGTATCGTTGTATAGTATCGTTGGTCTGATTGGTTAAAGGCGTGTCCAATTACGTGAGTGAAGTGGATCGCTAATGAGTAGTTGGCCAGACTAACTGAGCAAATGGAATGCAGTGAAGGGGCAGGGAATTCCCAGACAACTGCTTTGTTAAACTGGTTCCCCTGCAGCTGTGGGACTTTATCACCTCACCTCACTGCCAGTCACTACCTATTTATTATCACAAAACAAGAAAACAGGAGCCATTTGCCTTCTTTTTCCTGTTACTCCTACCACCCACTTCTTTCTTTTTTTCTTTCTTTCTACTTTCTTTCTTTCTTTTTGTTCTCCTTGCTCAAAAAAAGCCCCCCAACATGAGTATTCTCCATAAGTCATCTGTATCACCATGGTAACAGCTGCCAGACACTCACTGAAATCTGAGAGGCAGCCTTGCATCGCTTTGGGGCTGACATGGCAACGGCACGCCGCTGCCCTGTCATGTGCTTCTGTCTGCCCATGAGATGGCCCAGGGGCGACGCGAGGCCAATGCTTACAGGAAGCAGCCGGCAGCTGTTGAGGGTGTCAACACGGGTCTGGGAGTGTGGGAAGGAGGGAGACATGGTGTCATGGCAGGACATGGCGTCACTGAGCTGGACTCTTGTTGATCTGTACACAGATGGAGCAGCGGAGAGGTGTCATGGCCGCCCGGCCACTGCTCCTGTCAAGACGTGTGTGTTGCCTGGACAGACGGCCGCCGCCTCTTCCTCATCCCCCCTTACTCAGGTAGTCTCTTTGTTCTCTCACTCAGATGACCTGCGGTCAGATCGTGTGTCTCCCATTCAAAGTGATTGATTTTTTGTTTTTGGGAGTTAGGGAAGAGCATATGTCTGAAGGGCATGTTTGTGTTATATTTGAGCACACAACAGTACACACAATTCAACTGATCTTATTTATTTAATATATTGGACTGGATTGCCCTACTATGACTGAAATAGTATCATGAATCAAATAAATATCCAAATATGTTGTTCACTTTCTTTCTTGGCTGATGACTTCTCGTATATTTTCCAACTTCAAGTCTTTGCCATGATGTTTCTTTGATCTTGACTTTGAATATTTTTGAATACACACTCAGGCACACACACATTGACACACACACTCAGACACACACACACACACACACACACACACACACACACAGCGGCTCCCTCTTTGCTGTTTGTTCTGTAAGCAGACCACGCTAATGGAATGTTTGCTGTAAGGACAAGAGCTTGTGTGCCACACATCATAAACCCTGCTCCTGCTGAGGCTAAGAACAAATCTAATGTATCTGAGGGACCGCTCAATAAACAACGACTAGAGACAGTGAAAGAGAGAGAGAGAGAGAGAGAGAGAGAGAGAGAGAGAGAGAGAGAGAGAGAGAGAGAAAAGCAACCCAGCAATATGTATGGAATGGAATAGAAGAACAGCCTGAAATACATGAAACAGAGGAAGAGTAACAAAAGAGTGGGGTGGGTGAATATGAGAGAAAGGTTAAAAGTGAGACATAGAACCGAGCTGAGACCAGAAGTGAAACAGATCTAGATAGAGAAGAGAAATGGAGCGAGTGAGCTCGTGAGAGAGAGAGAGAGAGAGAGGATGAATGCAGGTGTTGGACTCGACTGCTGCACCAGCTCCGTCTCTGGCTCTGGCTCTGGTTCAGCTGACGTAGATGTACTGAGCTGGACCTCATTGTTATTCTGCAGGCGGGTCCGGGGCCAGAGTCCTGCTGTGCACCGGCTCCTCTCACCTCTGCAGTAGCTGATACCTCACTGTGGTGAATACATACACAGAAGCTCATGATAAGAGAACAAACAGCCTCGCCTCACACACACACACACACACACACACACACACACACACACACACACACACACTACACACTACACACACACTCACACACACACACACACCACACACACACACTACACACACACTCACACACACACACACCACACACACACACACACCACACACTCACACACACACACACACCACACACACACACTACACACACACTCACACACACACACACCACACACACACACACACCACACACTCACACACACACGCACTTGGTGCATTAGCACAGATATCTTACACATTGACATACAGTACATTCTCTGATGTGTAATCCTACACTAGTGCAACCCTCCATACAGATGTACACTTAACACACACACACACATGCATACAAACACATAAACATATATAAACAAGTACATGCATAAGCACAGATGAAAACACACATATAATCAGAGTGCTGCTGTTTACTCCCTCACCTCTCTCTATCCAAAGAGGAAAGGCATGCACTAATGGCTGTGTGTGGCGAGGGCTCTTTGGGAGTCACGACTGAGGAGAGGAGCGCGGTGTCCGTGCCTCTGGTGATGCACCAACTTTTGTTCCCTGAAAGGCTTTCTGTCTGCACAATACAAATGTGTTGATGGGAATCTCTAATGAATGCCCTGACAAAAAAGCTGCATTCTAGAAAGCATTTGGAGAGAAAAAAACCAGTGCAAAAAGCTGTGGAGTTGACTTTTTAAAAGGTGTCTTGATTTGAATTCGCCTCAGTTTCTGAGTTGCATAACACATTGGATTTTCTGTCACCATGGTTACCAAAATGAATTGGGGGATCTTAACGAGGCTAAGGAAAATCTAAGAAAAAAAATAGAACTATAATGTAAAATGTAAAGTACTGCATGAATGGTGTCGCAGCAGTTGAGAATCTCCAGCGGTGTGTGACTCTCACGTGTTCTGTTCTGTAGTCTGCAGGCAGGGAGCAGCGGGCCTCAGTGGGGAGAGACGCCGACCGCCCTCAGCACTGCCACCCTCCCTGGAGAGCCTGGCCAGAGCGAAGAGAATCCCCTGTGTGTGTGGACTCTTCCAGAAAAGCCACTCTGCCCAGGAACAGCTGCACGCAGCCCCCCTCTAACACACTCCACCCTACCCTTCACACCCCCACGCCCCAACCCAAGAAAGGCTTCTCGTCCATCACCATCGCATCCAGGAAGGTGACTCGCACCGCCAGTCTCCCTGAAACAGGTGCCCCGCCGGATCTTGAGCGGCCGAGATCTGCCAGCCCAGCGGGCAGCATGAGCAGGGGCACCGGTGTCGTGCCCGTCCTCCTCAGACGCAGGGCTGTGGTGGTGAAGATGACGGAGAGCAGCGAGACCATCTGCTCCAGTGACACGGTCCAGGCCACACGGGCACAAAATGGCCCCCACACGGCCCGCGGTGCTGCAGCAGACCCAAGGCACGCCTACGGCGCTGAACCAGTGGTCCTCAGGAGGAAGGCCACCATTGTGAAAGTGACAGAAGAGAGGGAGAGCTACAGAATCAGCCCAGTGTCAGGTGACGGTCAGAGCCAGGCAAGGAGGTCAGAGGTCAGATACAGTTACACTGAGGGGCTGAGGCCTTCAAGCTACTCCTGGGACCCCCAGATCCGTCCTCTGGAGGGGACAGCAGCCGAGAGGAGCGTCCCTAAGCTCCATCGCTCCATCGTCTCCCTTCATCTCAGCACTCCTCCCTCCACTAACCCTCCAGGACATGAGCGCGTGGATGCCAGCAGGTCCACTGGCCAGAGGAGACCAGTGAGCTTCCACGAGGGCATGTTGTCCCACCCACAGCCTGCCTGGGAGTCCCTCTCAGATGTCCTGCCTCGCGGGGAGAGAGTAGGGCTTCCCCCAAAGACCTCAAGCAAGGTGTCCCCATCTCCAAGGTCTGTGCACCCAGAGGCAAGAACTCTCCTGCAGGCACAGGAGCTGACGGGGGGGAAGCCTTTGCCTGGGGCTGTCCGTGAGAGCCAGCCACCACCCACACTCATCAAGAGCAGCGGTAGGGAAGTCACTTTAATATCCAGAACAGCAGCGGGGTGCCACCGCACAGTTTCCATTTTTACTGCATGTGCTATTCGCTCATCATGGCACATATTCACATTCAAAGCACACAGACATCTCCATGTCATGTACACATAAACACAGAGTGCACACACAAACAAAATATTACCACCTAGTGTGCGCACACATAAAGGCATAACACACGTGTACATGGAACGGTGAATAAACAAGCACCTAGACAGCTAGCTTAAAGGTGCAGATCCTGAAGGTGTTTTTCATTCGATGTTTTAAGTGAAATGAATTATTACATTTGGTTTGGGAGACCCCTTCATCTTCTTGTAATTGAGGCGCACAAGCAGCAGATATAGATCTGTGCAGTCGGTGTCAATGCTCATTGTCAAATAACAGTGCCCGGAAGCACGGATCCCCGGTCGCCTCCCACACAATCTCTCTCATTCTCACCTTCCTTTCATTTTCCCACACATCTCTTTGCATGCATAATCTAGCGCGGGGCCTCCTTTTCACAGTCTGAACGCTGAGCTTCCAGGGGAATTAAGAGCGGCTAAACATGTTGAAAATGAATCTCAGAGAAGCAAATCAAAGCACACAGGCTCCCGGGCTGCCGCTCCCAGTAATGAATGTGTAGCGTTTGTTCTTTCTATTAGAGGTGGAGAGCATAGAAAGTGAGAAAGAAAGAGGAAGAGGGAGGGTGGGGTGCAGAGAGAGAAGGAGGAGGGAGAGAGAGGGGAAGAGAATGCGGTAGAAAATAGTGTTGAGAGAGGGAGGAGATGAGGAAGAAAGAAGGAGAGTGAGAGAGAACCCTTTGCTGTATGAACTCATATTCCAAGCAATGATCTGGATTGTAGAACCAATCACCTAACATCCTTATGCAGTAACGGCACATCGTTATTTACATGGGAAAGCCTCTGGGAAGATTTTTTAAACCTTAAAATACCTTTGTATTAGTAAAGTTAGTTTTTCTGATCTGAGAAATAGATTTTAAAAGTGGTGGTAATGGTAATAGTGTTTATAGAAAATAAGTCATAGTGTTTTAAACAACTGATCTTCAGAAATGTCAGAATGGTTAAGCCAGGTTGAGTCATATGTTTGTAATAATATGTCCCAATATAAGGCCCTAATACATGTGCCAATGTGCCAGTTTATCGTATCGTATTCGCGTGTAGATGTGAACATTTTCAAGGGCAACGGCTCTTGTCGTTACGTGTTTACATGTGCAAAATGTGAACCGTTTACATTGCCTCGGGCATGCGCAAAGACCACGGAGATGTGCTCCCACCTGGTTTGTTCCCTTCTTTCTATCAGCATATAGTTCTTAATATTTTCTTTGAATAACCACTCTCAGATGGAAAGAAAACGCGTGGATGTGTTTCAACAACGGTAGAAAACTGTATTTGCTCCGTCTTTTACTTAACTCATAATTATATGACAGTGGTATTAGTTACAGTTGAGACACCCAAAATAACTTGCATGCGCAGCAATCCTGAGACGTGATTTTTAGTTTGCACATGAATACTAAGGTCTTCTTTGATCCCAGGAAATTTGAGCACACAACCCATCTCCCTTACGGAACATGGCGAAAGTTGTTTTACCTATTTCATTGCAAACGTCTAGTTTTACAAACGTGTCTAGTTTTTGTGCAGAAGTGAATAGAGTCTCAGTCTACTACACCATACATAGCATATCATGTTTGATTAAGGTGCAACAAATGGCAATAAGTTTGGAAGTAGCGACAAACGTTTATGTGCTGTAACAGCAGAGCGGAGCATTTTACTCCCTCGCATTCTCTCTACAAACTTCCATATAGACGTGGGATCAGCAGAGGAAAATGTACTTTCCTTTTGGGAGAAACAAGGCCAGTCGTTCCCACGACTACAGCACCTTGCAAAACGAATTCTATGCGTTCCAGCAACAAGTGCTGCGAGTGAGCGTTATAGAAGCCAGGCGCTCTCGCCTGAATCCTGACACTGTAGATGCTGTTTTATTCCTGCATAGTGCTAAGACAAATTCTAAATAGAACGAAGGTTAGGCATATCAGCAGAGGTATATTTTGGTTACATTAGGATGGCTACGTTTATAGCTTGCGTTTTGGGCGCACCACAATGCCAAGAAGTTTGTCGCCACTGTAATGGCATATTTCATTGTGGGGGTGATTGATAGCTTAAGGCTGAGACACGGTGTTTTCCAATGTTTTACTGAGTCCTCTCTGTCTCTATCACACACACACACACACACACAAACACACACACACACACACACACACACACACACACACACTAACGGAAGCAAAAAAGGTTTAAATTAAGTGTCGATCCCTCAAAAGTCGCGTCTCCTTAAAGTGCTGCAAACCTGCAAGCTATGAGTCAGCTGTCAGTAGCCTATTGGAAGAAGCCTTAACGTCTCGAAGATGAAACTGCCTGGGTTATTTTGTTTCGTTAGGCTATTAGTTATATTTTAAAACAGCCAGTCATTGTAGCCTACCACTCGTGGAATAAGGAATTTCAAAGAGATGATGGAGTGATTTGACTCAGAAGTGGCATTGGGCATTGGCAGCGCGAGATGTTCAGAACAAGTTAAACTTCTAGCTCAGTAACATCAACAGCTGAGAAAGAAGGTAAGAAAAATAGTCGGAAAACTTTGATTTGCAAGGGAAGCAGGCAAGTGTTGGGGTTGTTACAGTATATAGCCTACAATGTGGTGAAATTTCGGAATTAATAGGCTCGAGTTGGCGTTTCCTTAATATGCTTTCTTTCATTTTGCAAAAAACAGTAGGCTATATTACCATATTAAAATGGTGTACCAAATTGCGTTTTATTACAATGATAAAAAATTGTAGACCTGCCTGTCACCGCCTCCCCCATGGCACAACGGCCTGATTTGACACGCCCTTTTCTGAGCTGAACGATAGTGGTAAACCACCTCTCTCGAAAGGCTCAGACGATCGGCGGAAAAATGAACAGATCACATCTAAACCAGTCCTACATGAGGCAATTGTAACACTTTCGCGAGTTTCTATCGGAACAGACGCGATGTAAACGCTTTACATTGACGCATGTATTAGGGGCCAATGAGTACTCTTCTCTCTTCTCTGTTGTGGTTCTGTCAGAGGGATGATTGTCTCTCTCTAACCCCGATGCCATCTTTCAGCAGACTCCTCCCAGCTGACCCCTGACACGATCCTGGCCCTCAACGCAGCCACCATCATAGCTAATATCAAACTCCAGAGACGGCTGAGCCATAGGAAGACAGCCAGCGACAGTCCTGAGACACAGATGAGTCCTGAGACACAGACGAGTCCTGAGAAACAGACGAGTCCTGAGACATGGACGAGTCCTGAGAAACAGACGAGTCCTGAGACACAGACGAGTCCTGAGACACAGACGAGTCCTGAGAAACAGACGAGTCCTGAGACACGGACGAGTCCTGAG
>NC_137922.1:31359984-31422484 GCF_963457725.1 Sprattus sprattus | reverse complement strand
TGCACATAACTGTATCTCAACACAGTCCATTTTCTCAGAAATAAGAATTTGGATCTTGTAATGTCATTGTAATGGCTTTGTTTGTGTATTGAATTATGAAATAATTTGATGACGAAGCCACTACCGCTAGTTAATTCACTTGTGTCCTCAGCAGGGGGTTTGTGAGACATGTGTAATTATAATTCCGATGAACAGGTAAAATTGGGCTCTTTGTGTGAGTTGAATACGAGTCTGTCCTTACCAGCACCGGGGCTCCCCCAGGCTCTGATGACTAATCACAGGACCTATTTGGACTCTTATGAACCCCATCACGACATGGAGGAACCACAGGCGAATGGCATACACCTTTGTCCTACACGCTCAATTAAACTCAAGGAAGGTTAAACAAGTAATAACAGAGCCAATTTTTAATATTCAGTTTTTCTTTCTTTTCTCTGTACTTTTCCTTTTTCTTGTGTTTAATTATAGATGTTATGATGTAATTATCCTGAGTCGCCTGGAGATGGGCTAAGGTTAATTCAGACCTTTGGGACACAAAAATTTGCCACACAGGAGCGGTATGATTAGAATCAGGAACATTATGATGGCAGGTGCTGTGTGTTAATTTGCAATCAGGCACCATCCAGGTCACCTGCTGTTCCCTCAGGACCACAAGAATCTGAACCGTGTGTCGCTGCCACCGTGCACAGCAAGCAGAGAGCTCTTTCAGAGTATTAATTTGTCTCTCTCTGATCCATGGATTTCCCCCTTAACCGTTTATTCCAGTTTACAGTGCTCATGTGGTTCTGGAGACCTACGCTAGGTATCACCAGGCATGTAGTTTGTCCCTATAATGAATTTCAAAGTGACCCTAAACTGTAATACAGGCTTATTTTCATACTTAGCTGTCTCTGTTACCTTTCCAAAAGCATTAATCTTCTATCTTCATCAATCAGTCTTATGGGTATGCTTAAGTCCTACGTATTTTTCAAAATATCGCCAAAGCATATAACAAGTGTTCTGCCAAGGATTCTAAATACAAAAAGAAATGGTCAGAAAATGTGTATTGATTAGCCACTAGGGGGCACTGTTGTTCACAAATCAGAGGCCTGAGAGTGCTTCAGTAACAGATTAACATTAATGTCTGACTGACACTGATGTATTCCCTACCTGTGAAATGTGTCAGCACACCTGCTAGTTACTATTTTGATATAATGACTGTTTGAGATTTAGCATGAATGTTTTATAAAGATTTCTGTTAATATTGAGTAATTTTGAAAGGACATGTGAACCCATAAAAGTAGTGGATAATAAGTGATTTTAAGCACCAGTTTATTGAGTTCAAGAATATCTAGACATGAGCATAACCAACACCTACAGCCAGGTGTTAAGATATAGTTTAAAGCTATGAATTAGAGCAACGCCTTTTCAATTATATAGGTCTAACTAATAGGTCTGCACAGCTCAACTGTTATTTCTCCCAATGTTGAGTCTCCTCAAAGGCAATGTCTTCACAAGATGCAGCTCATTTAGACAAACTGTGAACCAAAATACACATAACTGGTCAACAGACATTTTGAGAATGAAGTTTGTATAGTTTTTTTCTCTCCAGAAAATGAAAATGGTCAGAAAATCTTGTAGAGTTGAAACAGACCTCTGGGTCCAATAGATTTCAGGTAACCCAAGAATTATGACTCTTCTGTCCAAATGACTCTTCAGTTGCCAGCCAACATAACATTTTGATGGTTAGTGAACATCTTAAAATCAAGTGATTTACCAATCCCAAACCCGACTCATTTTTAACTCTCATATCTCCACTAATTGGATTGAAAGAATATGCCTTTTTAACAACATGACAAGCTTAAATAGGCATTTTTAAAAGTGACAACGCTCTTCAAATGTATGTAGTTTTAGATTCTTCAGTATAAGCTTGCAGACGAGCCCATGCTGTGACTTATGTGAGTGAGTGTGGAGAAGGAGATGTGTGGCGGGGCCATGAGTTTCTTCTGTGCTGGCTAGACGCATGGTGCAACGCTGAAGAGCTCTATTGTGCAGGGAGTGTATGGGCCCACTGTTCAGATGGGGAACAAACAACCCTTTACTGCCAGTGCCCTGGCACAGTAGGACTGCTCCACTGAAAGGCGAGAGGCCACACACACACACACACACACACACAATGAATGCATGAATGCAGACACATCTTTATGTGCAAGTTCCTACCTGTGTCATACACACATTCTCATATGTGCATACACATGGGTCATGTTTGCATGCACAAACACACACACACACACACACACACACACACACACACACACACACACACACACACACACACACACACACGCACACAGATGCAAGTACACACTCATATGCTGCCATGCACACACAAACACACACTTATATGCATGCACACACACACACACACACACACACACACACACACACACACACACACACACACACACACACAAATGCAAGTACACACTCATATGCATGCACATATAGACACATACACTGTCTCTTTATCAGGGCAGCATGTGCTACACAATACATTTCATCCTCCATTTTTCCTCCTCTTGCTTCTTATCCCCATATCCCTCTGTCTGCTGTTTTCCGTGTCGATTTGAAACCCTGTCTTAGTTCACACACAGATGCACATGCAAACAGACAGCCCTTTCCCAGGCTCTCCCCCTGGATGGCGCCCTGTTCACTGGGCCGTGAGGTCATGTGGGCTGAAAGGGATTCTGCCACCCCTGTAAATGTGTCTGGCCGGGGAGACCTGCAGGCCTGGCCGCTCGGCTCGCCCTGCCCAGCTGACTGGGGGAGATAGTGGGCCTGGCCCTGGAAGGGCAGTCTGCATCTCAGTGCTTTGATTCAGTCCGTTTCATTATGCTTGAAAGAATATCAAAAGTAGGAGAAAAACCGAGTCATCCTGGGAAAAACAGGGAACAGAACTTTGGAGTTTACTAGTAAGCCATGCCTCATGTTTAATGTTAATTAACGAATGTATAATACATTATGTTAATGAGATTTAGCTATTGAACCAAATGTTCAGAGCAAGGCATTCATAACTGACTATACAGTTACTTGTATGTGTCCCACCCAATTACTTTCACCTGAGGATCATTCTTTACATGTCCTGAGAGTGTGGTGTGTGTTCTATGTGTGCATGTGGGTGTGTGTGTGTGTGTGTGTGTGTGTGTGTGTGTGTGTGTGTGTGTGTGTGTGTGTGTGTGTGTGTGTGTGTGTGTGTGTGTCTGTTTCACCTGAGGTTCATTCTTTACACATGTCTTGAGAGTGTGGTGTGTGTTCCTTGCAGAAACTGTTGGATCAGCTCCTCCACAGAGCCACAGACTGAGGATCCACCGAAGACCAGAGCTCCTTCACTATTTCGTCTGAGCTTTCCTTGGAAACATCTGGAATCCTCATCACCCCGCCGACAGCTGCACCTCCATTGCCTCTCTCATGCTATATGCAGAATTCCCCATTCCACAGTATCGCAGAGGACTGAGCGAATTGTTTGAGATGAACTGGGGTTGCCTAGAGGAACCAGCCAGTGTCTTGGAGATGGTTGTGAAGACACAGACATGTCCTTTCTGCTGATTATATAAGGTCCACTACAGCGCTCATAAGCACCTTTACCTGCTGGGTGTCTGTTCTATGGAGCCAGAGACCTTCTGTTATGTGACATAATTTCACTGCATTTGAATACAATATACAAGCATGTGCTGTGACTGCACATAAAATTAATATAAATTCACAAGCAGCATAGCTAATGTGATCGAGTCACCTCACGCTGATGAAGTGCTGTATGTGTCTTTTGTGTGTAGCCTAATGTATTTGTGTGATGTCATATCCAGAAGGACCACATTGGACCTGTGCATTCTGCTGATGATGTTAAAGTTTTGAATTAAAAGTGTCATTAAATTTGCATCTCTTTCTGCTATACTGCTATATGGGTGAGCTACAGTATATCGCTGACGAGGATTTAATCCCTGCTCTTGAGCGTCCTCCGGTGGTAGACGTGGGTGGATGTGAAACTGGTAGAGTAATGGGGAGCAGACCTGAACAGGAGGCCACGTAGGCTGGACTCTGGGGTCCTCCTGTTTACTTCGTTAGGCTCCTGATGAGGTAGAGGGCACTCCCTCTCTTAAGCCATCAGCCTGGGGCTCCAGGAATGTGACCCCATCCAAATGGGAATTCCCTACTAATGGAGCCCAGTACACAGCACTGCTGAATGGGGCCATTGTCTGCAGGCTGTGGGGATGTGGGATGAGCAGCCTTGACTGTTTTAGATGAGTCCCTCTTATCAAAAGCCGTCCACGGGCTGACCTTTCCCATACTGCCCTTTTGCACAGGGCATAAATCAAAGCCGTCTGCAATTTGATCTACATTGGGAAAGCCTCTGACTGAAACTGAGAACAGGATTTTAGGTTTATTTGAAAGACCAAAAATATGGATGTACATTATTATTCCATTGAATATTTTGGCTCTCACCATATATCATTTATTTTAGAATTTTTCATCTGGTCCTGCTGGCCAGTGTAGATTCAGGCCTGTTTTTCATCTCTCAGACGTATTAGAGCGACTCACTGAAAAGACTCCTGCCTTCTAGGCCAACTTATTTTATGATGTCACATGAAATATTAACACATTTTTACAAAATTGTAACAGAGTGTGTTTGGGTCTCATTTTAACATTTCATTTATTTTCATTTCAACATTTTGACAGACCCCTTTCAAATGAATGTGAGTGACTGGAAAGTCACTTGTGCCTAATCCATGTGCAGTGGATTGACTTTACACATAAGCAGCACCTTTGGATGGAGATCTGAAGGGAGTATAAAACACATGAAGGGCCCCTTTAAGTCAGGCACTATGGTCTGGAAGATTCCATTTATAGCTGAGAATACATACATTTCAATACATACACACCTAAGATGTTCTCCCTAGATATCAGGGTTACATATATAATATTTATATGCCCAGGGTGTTTTCCTCCTCTTGGCTGTTGTGCAAGCTATATCACATGTGATGGGGGTGAGAGAGAGGCTATCTGGTTGTTCGAGCCGAGAAGCATCATCACATATATGAAATTGAAGTGGAAACAGAGAGATACGTCTCCGTGCCTGAACCAACCGCCCGTGGACAGATGGGTGTGTACCCTGCCACTGCTGGACACACACACACACACACACACACACACACACACACACACACACACACACACACACACACACACACACACACACACACACACACACACACACAAACACACACATACACACACACACCCACACACAAATACAAACGCACACACGCACACACGCACGCGCACACACACACACACACACTGGCTTTGAGGAGATTATAGTGTGTCCCAATAAGCAGTTAGTCACAGCTGGGTTCTATTTCCTATTCCCTCTCTCCACCTCCCCAGTACCCTGCTGTGAATGTACCCACGGGAGCAGAGTCAGGGAGGCACCCACACATGGAACCAAATCAGCTGTGTTTTCATAGGAAATACATAGGGCTGAACCTGTGTGTCCGTCTTGTGTTTCCGTATGTGTGTGTGTGTGTGTGTGTGTGTGTGTGTGTGTGTGTGTGTGTGTGTGTGTGTGTGTGTGTGTGTTTGTTTGTGTGGGTGTGTGGATGACTGTGTGCATGGGTGTACGCACGCTTCCAGAAACTCCATGAATAATTGGAAATCCAAATCAGTCAGAGACTTCATACAGAGACTGATCTGCATTCTCAAAGTCTGAGTGCAATGATGTCATGGTAAAGGTGTGATCAAGTACTTGAGTAGGACACAGACACGGACACGGACACGGACACGGACACGGACACGGACACGGACACGGACACGGACACGGACACGGACACGGACACGGACACGGACACGGACACGGACACGGACACGGACACGGACACGGACACACGGGCACGGGCACAGACACAGACACAGACACAGACACAGACACAGACACAGACACAGACACGGAATACAAGACTGATCGCTCACTCCCACACTGGCAATGCCTGTTTGAATTATTTGAATATATGTATGATATAGTAAGATTTTTTTTTCATTTTTAAATCCATGTTGTATTGTTTACTGTGTTTAACTCTCATGTGTAAGTAATACTTTACAATAGAAATGCAAATGTATATTACCATGTCAGTACAACTAATTGAATTGAATTGGATTGAGAGAGAGAGAGAGAGAAAGAGAGAGAAAGAGAGAGAGAGAGAGAGAGAGAGAGAGAGAGAGAGAGAGATGTGTGTTCTGCATGAGCAGACACAAAAGTGTTATAGCTGCAGGCAAGGTGGATATGCTTATTCTGCCCTTATTGGCATGATAAAATGACTAAGATAAAGAGGCATTACAAACAAATGGTCTCTCTCTCTCTCTCTCTCTCGCTCTGATCTCTCATCTTGTATGTGTCTGTGTGTGGGTTGTTTAATTCCTGTAGGGTGCCAGGTACACTGAGATGCCATTGTGTGGGCACACCGAATCCTGTGAGACATCCTGAGCTGCTGACATCTGCACAGGTTCCACACGTAGGCCTCCTCCTTCTGAGATGACGCACCATATGGTGCAATACAGCTGATAGATTCACAATAAATACAGCACAGCACAACACTGCACGCTACCTGATTCACTCCTGATGGGACTAGTTAACAATTAAACAATGAAATGAGTCATCAAAGTAATTAACTGGTTCATACTTTTAAATATCATGACAAGTAAACATTACTCTGGAACAGTGATTTACTACTCTGTCATCTTTGAAACAAAGATAATAGTGAACCACAAAATAATTAGGAATTTGCAATGAACAGCTGAATGATTTATCTTGAGTTGAGACAATAGGCCCTCATTTGATAGATGCTTGAAGAACGGCGTTCCGACTTCCTTCTTTGAAATGTAACCTGATTCTTGGTTTTCAATGTCTGGCAGGCTCATCTAATCTAATCTCTACACAGTTTGACAGCATAATATTGACCATCGTTGATTGATCATTTAACTCAACAAAATGTGTCACTAAACAATCAATATGTTCCCCTCGTTCTTCTGTTGAAGCACTGCTGGGACTGTTTTGCCATTAAACTGTAAGTATTTTGTTATTTTGTAAGAAAATGCTTTGGAGATAACCGATGTTTTTGGTTAATTTAATGCACCTTTTTCCACTGAAGGAATTGAGCTGCCCATCCCTACTAACTGCTCTCCAGTTGCCTGTACTAACTACTCTCACTGTATAGAAAGTAATTCTCCCATAATTATCTTATGTAGCTTGCTTTAAATGCGTGTTTATTAGGCTGCCTATTTATCAAATTATCTGAAGAGTATGGCAATGATTACGCTGTGGTGGTTTGAACTGTGCCTGGGCTTTTATCAGTTCATCATGATATATTTAATCACTTCACAATGTCAATTTAACAGTTGAAATATTTTTTAGAACGTGCACTCGGCTCCTCCTTTTGATGTAGCGCAATTTGAGTACTATCATTACGTCAGACGCGTAGCTCAAAGCGGGTTGCCCTATAGAATTAGGCTCCAACATCTTTGTTAAATTCTGATGTAGTATGAGCTCAGTTGTAACAGGGAGGCTTTAGGACCTGGAGGAGGTCCGTGCGCGCAGCACATGTTTGTAGCCTATTCATAGACAACACTTTGTTCGTCTATAAATTGCTTTACAGCCAGCATCGGTCCTATCCAGTTGATCGGCCGATGCACATATTGTTTTCCTTTAAAAAAAATTGTGTTTATAACATTTTGAGTGGGTAGATTGAATCCGTTGTTGAGACAATATTCCAGTTGGAAACTTTGAGACTGGGGTTGGAGCGGCGAGTCCGTCCAGGATTTTCTAACGGTTTCTCGTAGTTGATCATATTTCAGGAAGTGGTTTAGGTCCTGCTCATCAGCTGTTCTACTGTATATTATGGTCGCGCTGCCGTGACATAGCCTACTTGGATTGTCCGCTCATCCCAAGCCGGTCAACATGTCAAACCGGCGCTGGACCCAGAAGTTCGCGCTGTTGACAGCACTTCATGTCATATCAATGACAACTTGTTTCTGTGGCAGCCTGCCCTTCAAGACAGCTAAAGGTAAGTTAAATCACAAAATATTACAGTTGTATTGATTTAGCTTTAACGATAACCTTTGTCAAGGTTGAAATCTTAATTTGCCTAAAACGCCCCTTATGCGATGTGGTAGGCTACAGTGTTTTGAGCTATATGGAGAAGGTTTACATGGGAAGAGTTACAAAAAGCATTAGGTTTTTTTACCCAGTGTGTGATGGGATGCTAATCAAGTTGCTCGTGTTTAGCGTATCAGCAACTTGATACCGTTTCCCAATTATGTTTTTACACATTATATTATGCTCCACCACTGCAGGCTATTGCACGGTGTAATTAAGATGGTTGTATTGCACGAGTAGCCTACACATTGCCAAGATTGAGTGAAGGTGCTGGATTTCTTCCCGGAAAATAAATCAGTTCATCGGTTTGCGAGCTTTTAGATTGTTTTTTGATCACCATGATTATCACGATCACCTTCGTCTTGTGTATAATACAGGGCACATCGTGGTAATGAAAATGCGATGTACATCAACATTGTACATCAACATTTCCTCATTAAAGCTCCTCAAATTGTTGACATTTCTGATCTTAATTGCTGCATGGAGGGGAGCAGGTCTCAAGGTCGATGTCTAGAACCTGTAAATGAGTCATGGGAATTAAAAAGCGAATGTAACATTCAAAGCTAATGAGGTAAAGTTTAGGTGTAGTTGGACCGCATAAGTCACCTCAGGACAAATCATTTTGTGTTGCAGAAAATGTGCACTGAAGCACCAAAAGTTGGTAAAGGCTTTTTTTAAATGATCGGAACAACATAATGACTACGGATGTTGTAGGTGTTGATGTATGGATCATAGGGACAGAACGTGAGCTTCAGCCTGTATTGGTGATGGAGGGAGAGTTCGTTTGAAAGTGCTGTCACAGCAGGGTGCGAGACGAGGTGACTACCCCACAGGGGCGTAGGCCTGTCTACGGAAAATAGCTCCCATGGCCAGCACTGAAATTGCGCCCCTGTACAAACATCTGACACCCATCTCTCAGATAGCATAATCATATTATCAGCTCAAAATACAGGACATGGATATCGCCATCAAGCGTTAATAAGCGCTGACAAGTACGGGGCGAACTTATATCATCATCATAGTCTACTCGCTACGGAAGAGTATCGCTAAGTAATACCTGACATGGTAACACACGTAGTCTTTGCACTTAAGAATACGGCCTCGGTCGTTTTAGTGTGTGAAGGAAATATTTCTGAAAGTCTTTTTTCCACTATTCCAGGACAGCTTGTCTAACTTTACTAGAAACTGCTCAGTGGCGCCCCCCCTTCAAGTGGCGCCCAGGGCACGTGCCATACCTGCCATGCCTTCGGTACGCCACTGCCACTCCATGAATCAGTGAAGTCTCTCAACTTGATGTTCTGGTCACTATGCTTTTATTGGAATGTGACTATGCATTAATGTGTTGACTAAACCCTCTCCTATTCACTGAGATGAAGACCCACCATTGATAGCAACTGAGCCAGGTGTGCCAAATCAGACCCAGAGCCATTCCACAGCCCACTCATTTGGTGCTTGTGAATGAATGAGAGAGGGACGGATACACCAGGGTATAAAAGGTTATGTAGTGTGCCATTAAACTGAGACTCCACTTAAGTACTGTGGGAAGTGCATCTTCCCATCATATACCTCATTGTGAAAAAGGACAAAGCCTCAGTGGGAAACCTTTACCTGGCGGGAGTCATTATATGACCGACTGAGCCAAAAACCCTGGAGGTTTCCATGTGAACAGGTGCTCCAAGGGGCTGCCGTGTTCCAAATCCAAGCCGGATGAGACTGTGCCGTGAAAACAGCATGGCGTCCCTTGTAAGAGTTCAAGGAGAGTGGGGAAATTAGTGCAAATCACCAGTGCTCAGCCTTTACGAGCATGTGTGTGCAGCATGCTCTTAAAAGTATATTTCTTTAATGGCCGTGATTGACCATTTAGGTCACAATAACTCAAACAATCCTGCTCTGCATGTGATGCTGTCGGTATGCATCTGTAAGGCAGCTCAGCTGGGAGCGTTGCTGGCAGCTCGTCGCTGGGTCATCTTTCCATGTTCCGCTCTCTCTTGTTCTCTCTGAGAGGAGACTACTAAAGATTTCTGTTGACAGTTGACACAGTTTTTGTCCATCTTCATTTCCAGGCCAGCCTTTACATCATCTGTCAGCTCGCATACTCCACTCTACCGGTCTCTCTTTTCCTCTCTCTTTTCCTCTCTCTCTCTCACTCTCTCTCTCTTTTCTCTCATTGTTTCTTGCCCTGTGCTTGGAGGACTTTGTGTTGATTGAGCACAGGCTGATACAACTCAAGCAAAGCTCAAATCGGGCTGTGGACTCCAGTGTCTCCAACAGCTGTTTAAATTCAGCTCCCTCACTGAGACGAAGGAATCCTCCAGCCAGCGGAGCATGGAGGAAAGGAGACCACTGTTCTGCTGGATTGTCTCATCTGAGCAGATAATCTTACATGGGGGCTTCTGCCGCCCAGATGGCCTTTTTATATGTGGTCTGGAGAAGAGCTTGAGCTGCCATGAGATGCAGACCCAAGTTTGAATGTGTTACAGCTGGACTTCTTTTAACCCCTCAGCCCCCTACTGACCTCTTGCAGGGTCTCAAGATGCACCCTGGGATGGGGTCAGGGGGCAGTGCATTCCTACTAGCCCGTCTCTGTCACCACTTAGACGGCTCATCTTGCTTAAATCTCGTCAGTGCCTGGTAGTAGTTAAAACTGAAAGGTCATGATGGTCCCACTAATCCCAACTCTATTCTAGGGTAAGGATCCCCACATGAGAAAGTTCTGGGGCCACAAGGCAAAACTACTCTGGTCCCTAGAGAAACAACTAACATTTCTGTATAGTTCTTATTTGATCTCCTTGAAGTTTTGTTTATTGTCCTGTCTGAAATCCTTCGAGTTCCTTCAGAATACCTCACAATTCCTCTTCCTCATGGGTCGGAGAACTGCTTCGGCTAGCAATGTTTTGTAATGTCGTTTTTTCAGGTGTCTTCACCCGTGTTTTGAAGTTTCTTGAAGTTTTTCCAAACAGTCGGGGAGCATTAAAACTAAGCAGCCATCAGTAGTTTGACCCGGAAGTCCTCCCCAACTTACATTTCTATATGTTAATTGTTCAATTAATTCTTAGTGTTAGAACTTTAACTTACATATCACAAAGGTTGTGTATTAAAACATTAATTAGTAAAACAGGTCAGTGGCGTATATTTGTAGGTTCTGAAAACTGGATGTATTGAAGAAGGCAAATGACAATAACAAATGTACCAACTATCATTTTGTGTTGACATGAGTGTGGAGATGGATATCTATTAAATTAATTTGACTGCATGTCCGCTTAATTTGGTATAATTCTGTCATCTTGAAACACAGCACTGCACTCACCACCAACTCAGTGAGTGTAAGACTTTCCTCCTCGGTTGATAAATCATGCAAATATAACTTGCCATAATGACTTACCATAACTGTTTGTATGGTCACGCTGAGTGCTGTCCCATTTTGGTATATCTTTTGTTCTTTAAAAGAGCAGACAGATTGATATTCACCTTGGCAAACACAGATTTGTCTTGCCATTGCCTCTTTTCTCTCACTCAGCACTTCTGTCTCTCGCCATTTAAGGTTTTGGAAGTCATGCATGGATCCCATTGATTTTGGCATGGCAGCAGTAGAGTTGAGTTGAGCTGCTGATGAGAACTGATCATGGGCTGCCTCCACAGATTGGAAGTGTAAATGGGGGTTTTGGCTGCTGATATATTTGCTCTCTTTCAATAGAAATAGGCATGATGATTGTAATTGCACCAGTGGCCACCGCTTCAACAGCAGGCCAAATGAGTTTCACAGGATACATATTGAGTAGCGCTGCTGAGGACTACCATCTCCAAAGGGTTCCCATGGCTCATGTCAGTCCCTGACCTTTTAATAGGCTCTATAAACACCAATAAAGCACTGGTGGGAAGAGGTCAGGTCAAGCTGCTATTTAGAATAATACATTTTTCCATTAGACTAGAAGTATATCATCAAAGTAATTGGCCCTTGTATAAACATGAGATGGAAGCCTCCATTTCTTAGCAGTCAGATCTGTAAGTGCAAGAGCAGGAGCAGGCTTATCTTTGTCTTTCTCTCTCCATGAGGATGTGTGTATTTCAATCGTGCAGCAGTAAGTAATCACAGATCATTGAGCATTTATGGCTAAAGGGAGCCCCCCCACCCCTCCTCCTTTTTTCTTCCTCTATTTTCTCCATCTGTCTATCCTTCTCTCCATCTTTTTCTCCTTTTCCCTGTCTCTGTCTTAGAAAGTTGCAGAGGGATTTGTGTTTGGCTGGAGTCTATGGCTTGTCCACGCTCCCTCCAGGTCAGTCTGTGTGTGTGTGTGTGTGTGTGTGTGTGTGTGTAAACCTCAGGTGTCCCCAAGCAGGTAATTTATCATCCATCCATGTGCTCGGTGTCCCGTCCATGGGCGGGCGGAGTGTCCTGTCAGTAATGCAACCGCTTACAGCAGAGCAGCAGCACAGTGGGCCTCACACCAACAGCCAGCAGGAAGGCTTTCTTTCTCCAGCATGGGAGTGGAGTGTGTGCTTAGATTGCTCAATGTGCTCAAAGTCTGATAACCTTGTTCCCACTTTCACAACAATCATCACATCTGCATTTTAACACCACTCAACACTTATTTGGTGTTAAACTCTTCTCTCTGTCTTTCTCTTGCATCTCATTAATACACACACACACACACACACACTTACTCACTCACTCTCACTCCTACACACACACACATACACACACACACACACACACACACACACACACACACACACACACTCACACTCGCTCTCTATCACTCAGTTTTCACAGTCTCTTTTCATTTCTCCTCTTCTCAACCAGCTTTATTGGCATGGCTATAATATCTTCCGTACATCAGTATCAGCCAAAGCTCATTACTTTTGTGACATCAAATGATAATAGCCTGCCCAGGAAAAGCAAAAATACACATTATGGGAACAGGGAAACTAATAAGCAAAACACCTACCATATAATATCAAGGTCATTTGAAATAGAAGAACCTCTCTATCTCTCTGTCTTTGTTTCTGTTTTTGTCTCCTCCATACTCCCTACCTGGCTGACCCCTGATAACCTTTGAGGTTATCTGAGTTGAGCTGCTGTGGCTCTGGCTCTGGCTCTCCTCACCAACACCCGGTGCCCCTTCAGCACGGAGGCAGGTCAGCCTGCCCACCCACACATGGCCTGTGGACGGGTGGTCTTCAGCCTGACAGCCTGCTCCTCCTCCTGCTTCCCTCGATCCGCGCTCCAATAGGCTGCTCCTCTTGGCTGGGTCTATGCCCAAAAGAAAAAAATGCCATCTCCGGCCAGATCACTCTAACCTTTTCAGTGTGAATTAGTCATGTGGTGTTTCAGCAAACTGTCCCTGTTTGACTTTATGTGCGCCTGCTAAATTCAAAGAGCATTCTCCAGTCGGTATTTATGGCCAAACACATCTTGTCTGGTAGAGCCACCAGACACACATTCACTTGGTGACTTATCCCAGCTGAGCAGGGAGCTGACAGAGTCAGGCTTACCCATTTCTGCCCTGGATGTTTGAGATAGTATACCTCAGTGGAGGTCAGTCTAGTGTGACAGTTTGACATTATCTAATTTATTTCTCCTTCTCAGTTGAGTCCATTGCTCTTTAGTGCTGTGTTTCTTTCTGAGGGCTGGAGATGGCCTTAAGGGATCCCATTCTTCCCCTCTGCAGTGGAAATTACACGTTGTCATTTCAAGCCTGAGCTGAATGGTTGCCGTGGACAACACAGCTGCGATAGATGCACAGGATTTATGGGATGAAGGGCTCTTTGAGTCGCTGCCAGAGCCATGTGCTTCCTTTGACCATACAGAGTCATGCCAGCCTGAGAACCAAAGTCTCTCGGAAGCTGACGTGGCACACATTTGCTGCACTCTCTTCAGCCAGGAACCTGGGCTCTGTGCCAGATCACCAAGAGCACTTACCCAAAGGGGTGACACAGTTATGTGAAGTGGCATCACGCATAGCCCAGAACCGGAGAACATCACATAGTCTATTGTCTCTCTGACCCTGTGCCCGACTCAACCAGCGACAGGATGTACAAGGCCTCCTCTCTTTCCCGTATGCAAGCGCTGAACGACTGCGTCAGAGACCTGAGAGAGGATGACTGGATAGAGAGAGGGGGAAAAGGAGAGCTGAGGAGGACAGAAGAGCACAGAAGAATGACATAAGATTCATAGTCGACCACTAGAGGGACCAATTATGTACTTCAGCTCACATTTAAACTCTTAAGGGGTACTATTTTATATGTTATTTAGAGTTTTTTCTCCACTTAAACTAATGGTTTGCTTCAAAACCCCTCAATGCCCGGAAGAAAAAATGAATTGCGCAGATTTGAGGCCAGGCATCATTTGGAGCAAGCCACCCCTCCCTCAGGCCACCGGACGCTGGGCAACAGCACAGAGTGAGAGCCCCTGCTCTGGAAGTGGAACGTGACTCCATTCCCCCTCCGTTTCCGCTTTCAGTCCCATCGGACAATTGAGGGGGTGGAGGTGGGGGCTGGGGGCACAAGATGGAGGGATCTCCCCTTCTCTCGCTCGCACCACTCCAAGGGAAACGGGGAGGTCTTCCTGCGCCCTGTGTTAGGTTACCAGTGATGTCACCACCAGGCCTGATGGCTTCCTACAGGGACTTGCAGACTGTTTACCCAGGGTCCCCTTACTGGCTGAGCTGTTTGGAATGGAGGAAGGCCAACATTAACACCCACCCGCCCACTGGATTTACCCCTGCAGTGCTCCTCCCCTCCCCTCCTCACATCCTCACTCCACACGGCTAAGGAAGAGCAGATTAGGCCCAGGAACAACAAATGATAAAGGCCCACTAAACCCTGCTATTGATTTGTGTGTTTGTGTATGGATGGGGGAGCAGTGAAGGAGACTGTGTGGTGCTTTCTACAGTACGGAGGATATGAATGGAAATGTTTTCAGGGAGTTACTATTTAAAGATACATACTTCATTAATGAATGATAATTGCCACATACCCTTAAGTGATGCAGGCCAGTCTGCTTTGAAAATAGTAGGTCACTTAATGATATTCATCAAGATGTCAACACGGATCACGATGTAGACTGTGGAGCATTAAAATGCATCAGCTTGTTTTCAACATCATGGGTTTATTTTACTCCTTCGGTTTTAGACACTAATGTGCAGTTTACAAAACAGATGTTCCCTAATGAGGCGACAGTACAGTACCATACCTCGGAGTCACACTCTGCACTTTCGATCCATGAATGCATTTGCAGAAAGGGAACTGTCAAATAGCATCCATCAGGGTGTAAAACTGGGTGAAACTGTGTCAAATCTGAACCATACACTTCACATAGGTAGTCCATCTACATCCTCCCCTCTCCTTCTCAGAGACATTTGTTTTCAATGCAGAGTCGTTCATCCATGGCTGACTGTGCCATGATTAGATCAGTATGCTCTCATTAAAACCATTCCTCCTCTTCCTCCTATCTAAGGTCTATGTCTGAACCCCAGGCTCTCCCATCCCTACCCGAATCAAAAAGATGCTGAAATCGAGACTCTCTCTAGTTTCTACTGCCAACTTCTGTTTCTTTCTTTCCTCTTTCAACCTCTCCCCCCTCTCTCTACCACTATCCCTGAAGAGTTTCTCTTTTTTCTGTTATGTCAGAGGAATCGCTCTTGTCACTGTAGGGAGTAGGTTTTCTCATAGCTAATCAAATGCTCCTCAGCGGGGTGACTTCTGGAGAACAAACCCTAGCACTGCTATGCCAGAGGCTGACTTGGGCAGTGAAAGCTGACCCTGCACAGTCCCTGTGTGGGCATGTGAAGGGCACACACCCCCTTCCACAGATGCCCAGTGGGAGCTTGCTGTCATCAAATGCGGATGAAAGCCACTGAAGTCCAGTTGTAGTGAGAGAAAAAAAAACTGAAATTATTCTGAGCCTGCTGACAGCGAGAGAAAGAAGGTACTGGTTCTAAGCCGTAGGACTTTGGGTCTAATACACAACTAATATAGTCCCATACAATGAAGCTTCTGGAAGCAATAACACAGAACTGTTTCACAGTCACAAGCTTCAGAAGTAAGTGGACACACTTTAGTCCTTTTCACAGCTCTGAAAAAATGAACAGTTCTCTTTTGAAGGTGTGTTGATAAAAGGGCTCCGGTTGTCACACCATCTCAAGAATACCTAGAGTCAGGTTCTTTATGTTCCACTGTTATCAACAGCTGACTGATTACTAGGCTCCCAGGATACTGCCTGTGTCAACAGGAGTCCGCCTGAGCATCTGAGCCTAGACATGACACCGTACGCCTCTGTTCAGGCGAGGATTAAAATGTATTCAGGGATGGATGGAACATCAGTCACGTTTATGTAACTGGTAAAGTCTTATAACTGCTTCATTTCAGTAAGAATTTACCACCGCAGTTACATGTCGTAGAAACAGAATGATTGTCATAGTCTCACTGAAGCTAAAATTAAGCTTCACAGAGATGAAACACTCTTATTGCGGAGGCCTTTTAAAATGTCTTTGTTCTGTAATGGAACACACACATACAAACACGCACTCATGCCTTATTGATATTATTGAAGAAACATAAATAGACCATCTGAAGCTCTTCCCAAATGCAGTGGTTGTGCACAGCGCCAGTCATTGGTTTGGAAATCTTTATTAAGACTTGTGTTTACACTCGCCTTTATTGAGCATGTTAATAAGCTGTGGTGCCCGTTTTATCACTCCCTTATTGCATCTGGTAGCTTTTTCTGCTGCTTTCTAGCTCACTAAGGCTACTTAGACACCTCCACCACAGCCCCTAGACTTTTGAAAAAGGCTGGCGTAAGAGGCAGAAATAGAGTTGTGGCATGTCTCCCTCCCATAAGAGTGTTTACAAGAGAGAAATAAAACTGCTATTAGGGCCAAGCTAACAAAGACAAGCATTGAGGACAGCCCTTAATACACAGGAAAAACGATTTGCCATGGTTGTGAACCTTGTCTTCAAAGGGTGGCATCGGAACGAAACGGTTGACAAGGTGATGGTGATTCCATCTGGGCGCTGAAATTCCCTCGTAAAAAGCGACGACCTCCCTCTCACCCTCGCTGGCCCAGCAGGCCAAGTCTGAGCCATTTGAGGTGGTTCTGTTTGTTTTGTTCGACAGTTTGGTCTTGGTTGAAGAGTATCCACCCAGTGCATCTCTCCCTCTGCTTTTTGGAGTGTCAGCGTATGTATTTATTTATCTCAGACGTGAGCGCTGTTCTGTCTCCCACATGCCTGGTTTCTGTCAGGGTCTGGCCAGGGGTTTCTCGCTGTGGGGCTGTTGAAGAGGTGATGATCACCAGCCCACCAGTGTGAAGGGTGTCCCAAGACAGAGGTCTCTGAAATAATGTGTTTCTCACTTGCAAAAGAGACAGGATAACACACACCTGAAAACTCACACACAACTTGGCAGATACTACTGCCTTATGTCTTCTTTTTGGACCCAACCATTTAAGCTGCTTTGGAGCAAAGACCTCTGAGCCAGAGAAGAGTGGTTGTAAGCTATTCTGCAGCTCATGTTTCCTTACATAAACACACACACACACGCACACACACACACACACACACACACACACACACACACACACACACACACACACACACACACACACACACACACACAACACAAACACACACTGTACAGGGACACTGACATACACACAAGCATGTCATCCTATTTAGAAGAGGTTGGCTGTGCTACAGGGAACAAACAACATACAAACTCTCCAATGTTTGACCAGACAATGATGAACAGTGAACAGTAAGGCAACCAAAGTGAGGTGCCAGTAGCTTCTCAGGGTTTGGATAAGAGGCTGGATTTCCGGCAGAGACAATCCACTCTCTGCTTTGTTTGGAAATGCTCTTGACCCTAGTCCTGGAGTATTGGTTTATCAGTCACTCCTGCTGGAGCTGCACTGTTGGATTCTCAGGCTTGTGCCTGCATGCGTAGGGGGCTTCTCTCTCTCTCCTGTGGGCTCTGTCACATGGCCGGATGGAGACACTGAGGACCATCTGGGCCTCTGGGGGACAGGCAGCTGGCAGAGGTCCTCTAGCACTGAACCAAGGGCGTACGGGAGAGGAGAGGGGTTTGTTTTGGCGAGATAGTGAGCGAGACCTCTCGCTGCCTGACTTCCAAAAGGCACCACAAAGAATCACAAAGTCTCTGTAGCGGCTGTCCTCTGGAAGAGCTCACTGCATGAAGTGAAGCAAGAATAGTGGGGAAAGAGCTTTGGAGCTTTTAAAGCGAGATGCGGCTCAATCCACGTTCCTGGGCACTGAGCAAGGCTTGCCATGACAGTGAGGATGATAGAAAGAAGGAGAGGAAGAGAGAGCGGAGCTTTGGCTGATCAGGCTTCCTATTTAAGAGTTTTATGGAAATTAGCCTTGGAGAGAGAAGGGGAGGGGGGGATCAGAATAGACAGAGTGGAGGGAATGGGTTTCCATGGAGACTGACATTTCTTGTCCCCTGATGTCTGAAAGCATTGATTAGTGAAGTTGTATCCATGGCGTTACAGTCTTAAAGATGGGTTTTTGTTGGCAGGAGATGGAAACCAAAGAAAAAAGCAGATGTGTGAGGAGGCTTAAATGCATCCCATCTGACCACAGACTCCAATTTTTAAATGTTTTCCCCCTTGTGTCTGCAAATTTGAGATACCAGTTCAAACAACCATGGAGCAACCTAGTCACCAACTACCTTATTTGGGATCAATTTTTTCACAGCTCAATTGATACAACATTGACCTGCTTTGATTGAGTGTGTGCTTTGATGTAGTTGTTCCTGAATAATAGATGAAATAGAATGAGTTAAAACAGTAGAAGGGAACGGGGAAGCGGGGAATAGAGGACAGAGAAATGATTTTGACTTGCTCTGATTTTGTTTGAAATCCTGTTTCTGCTCTGTTCAATAGAGTCACCTGGCCCTGCTGGTCCCAGCAGTCAGCAAAGCCCCATCTCTCCACCTCACCACCCTCAGACCACAGAACCTCTTCTGCTCATAGGCGGACAGCGGAGACCCATCACCCACCTCCCATCACTGGTAGGTCTACATCTGATTTTCTTTATGTCAGGCAAAAAGAGATGTATCAGAATACAGTTCAGAAATGCACAGAACAGGAAATATACACGTGCAAGAACATGTCATAAGTAATTACCTACAGGTCTATGTGTTAATATATTGATCCATCCATTCATGTTGTGTTCTGTATAATCTGGGGCAGTTATTTATGTATATGGAGCTCAACAATAAAATCACATGAACACTGTCAACAACTGTGTCAGGGTTGTCAGTAACAGTGTGAAAACAGGAGATGACAGAGAGACATTCTCCTGCGAGTGCAAATATTTGGTCTGGGCTCGGCGTGGAAACTCAACTCAGGATCGGTGTCTGCTCGTGTGCAGAAGCCCCCTGGTTCATGCTGGAAAAATAGGGTTTGGAAAGTGGCAGGACCAGCGGATGAATCAAAAGTTTACCTCGACACATTTCAAACATGGGAAACTGTACAGTCAGGGCATGTTTGCCTCTCGAAAGCGAGAGAAGGAATGGAGGCAGGAGCAGGAGAGACAGAGAGGGCTGAGAATGTCAATGAAATGTTAGAAATTCAAGATCTCTCGGCTGTATTTGGAAAAACCCATGCCAGACATGGATTTCTGGAGAGAAAAAAAAAGAAGTAGAACAGAAAGACAAAAAGGTGCTTGGAGCTGCCAGCCATGTTTAAAACATTTCTCAGGTTTCCTCGAGCTGTTATAGAGTCTATTCACAAGTTAATTCTTTTTTCCTGGCATGCCCCAACAGAAAGGTGTGTGTTACCCTGGGAGGTACACGACTGCATAAACCCTTCAGCCTTGCACAAGTAATATTTCTTCTGTACTCAGGAAAAGAAAAATTACAAAAGCAAAATCCTTTTGGCATGTTCACGAAGGGATTGCAAGTCATTTGCACTGCCCAGCAATTGGTCTGCATGGGTTTCCTGATGTGAGTAGATCTCAGCCAACGTGGGGATTGGAGTCCTGTATAGATAAAAAGCACTTATGTGGTCCAGCGACTTCTCAAATTGGCTCCATGTGTCTTTAGTGGAGGGGGAACCGACCGGCCCAGGATGCAGCGCCCTGCTTGTAATCATAGTCAGCACATGTGCCACAGTAAACAAGGACCTGTTGGCCAAACTTCTGCTCTTAGGCATTTCTTTGCACATTTACCCCCGATGTAGTGTTTTCACAACGCGGTTATTAAAACAACATGCCAGTTGTGCCGAACACACTGTATGTGTGCGGGGCCTATAGCAGGGGGCGCACAATGCATGAGGACCACCCAGACAAGTGAGGGGGAACTTGGCAGCAGGGGCGCCAGCACAGGGGGCTCAAGAGGAGCGAAGATGAGAGGCACTTTGGGGTTCCCCTTGTGCAACATGATAATGATGAGTTTTGCGCGGGTGGACGGAAGGAAGGCCCGGACCGCCGTCCTCTGCTCTCCTCTCCCCTCCCTCCCCTCCTCTCCTCTGCTCTCCTCTCCCCTCCCTCTCCTCCCTCCCCTCCTCTCCTCTCCTTTCCCCTCCTCTCCTCTCCTCTCCTCTCCTCTCCTCTCCTCTCCTCTCCCCTCCCCTCCCCTCCCCTCCCCTCCTCTCCTCTCCTCTCCTCTCCTCTCCTCTCCCCTCCACCCCCCTCCCCTTAGTCCTGCTGACCACAGCTCTGAACCTGGCCAACTTGCCAATGACCTGATCCTCTCCAGGGTTGCGCTGAGCCCCAAAGCTCACTTCCTCTTTCTGAGTCCATGTGTGTTTGTGTGTGTGTGGTCTTCAGTGGGTGTGTGTGTGTGTGATGAGGTGGAAGTGTCTCTAAAACCTATGTGTTCGTGAATGTGGAGGCATTCCATATGTTTGTGTTCCTCTTTGACTAAGAGTGTGTGTGTGTGTGTGTGTGTGTGTGTGTGTGTGTGTGTGTGTGTGTGTGTGTGTGTGTGAGTGTGAGTGCGTTCGTTTGAGTGTATGAAGGTGTGTAACTTTGCCTATCCTTTTGTGTTTCTCCACGTTTATATGTTTATATGTTTATATGAGTATATGTATCTCTGTATGTCTGTGGTGTGTGTGTGTGTATGTGTGTGTGTGTGTGTGTGTATGTGTGTGTGTGTGTGTGTGTGTGTGTGTGTGTGTGTGTGTGTGTGTGTGTGTGTGTGTGTCTGTGTTTGTGTGAGTGCGTCTGTTTGAGTGTATGAAGGTGTGTAACTTTGCCTATCCTTTTGTGTTTCTCCACGTTTATATGTTTATATGTGTATATGTATCTCTGGTGTGTGTGTGTGTGTGTCCTGTGTGACTGAAATGATGGATGCCTTGTTGTAAGTGCTGTCAGTCGATTGAAAAAAATAACTAAATAATCGTGCAATTGCTGTGATTAATCGTGATTAATTGCTT
The DNA here is from genome assembly GCF_963457725.1 of Sprattus sprattus. Lineage (NCBI taxonomy): Eukaryota > Metazoa > Chordata > Actinopteri > Clupeiformes > Clupeidae > Sprattus > Sprattus sprattus. Next base: position 31,400,905 of record NC_137922.1, on the reverse strand, counting down.
TTCTTCTCAAGACTGAAGCTTGTAATAATGGAAATTAAAATGTACAATCATTGAATGAATTGAAGAAAGAATATTTAAATTCAAATACAGTTGTTTAATAGCATCTCTTAAACTTTGAACACAGACCTGAGACCGGTCCTTAGCTACTCCACTGGGTTGAAGAGCTCATCTAGGCAAGGCTGCTATCTAGCCAACTTTCTGTTTCTGGATTATTCAGAAGATCCCCAATTAAGAGTAGCAACAATGAAAAGTACCCAGCAGCTACTGGTGGCATGGAACAAGCCTCAGCATTGCAGGCCTAGTAACGGAGTTCTGAGAGAGAACGTAGTTCTGATCCGCCATCTGCCTTTCCAGCATCTGGTCAGAGACATCACTCAGGACTTCAAGACTACAGAGCTCTGTTGTCATGGCTCTTCAGGAGCCAGTGAGGCTTACCTAGTTGGTCTGTTCGTGGACACTGTTCTAAATCTGTGCGCCAATCCAGAGAGTCACCATCATGCCCAAGGACATCCAGCTGGCTTGTCTCATCCCTGGCAAGCGTGCTTAAATTCTCAACAAATAACAAAACCAATAACAAAAACAAAACTCAGGCAGTTGCGTTAATCGGGTTAATTAAAAAAAACTTTTTGTATTTAAAATGAATGTTCATTTAGACATCACTACTTTTTATCATTCCCTTTCCCAGTAGAGTAAGATGCTAAGCCCCCACGTACAAAGCCATAAGTCAGGCGCTGAGAGCCTAGAGTTGAAGATGGATTAATGTCACTTGGAATTGAAACATAAAGCTAATCCCCGTGAGCCACGACGCTAAGACAGTGGGAGAGATTGTGTGCGGCGTGTAAAACAACTTGACGGTGCGTTCATCACTCCTCCTCCACACAGAGCTCACTTAAAGCTGGCACTGTGCTCCCCGTCGTGCTCCGGAGCCCCTAGATGAGGTGCCTTCTGCTGGGCTCGTGGCTCGGCGGGATGCCTGTCTTCAGCGTGTGTGTGTGTGTGTGTGTGTGTGTGTGTGTGTGATCTCTGTCTGCTTTCATCAAACAGCAGCATCTCATTAGACATTGACTGACATGAAAACCATTCCGTGTTTTGTGCACCCAAATGAACAGTGGAATGAGAGAAGAAAGAAAGGCTGATGCTGAGGATATCAATGTGATGAATTGCTCTTCTGAGTTTACTCTCTCTCTCTCTCTCTCTCTCTCTCTCTCTCTCTCTCAGGGTCATCCCGCATCCCTGCAGGTCCTGGTGGAGGCGGAAGGTGAGCAGCTGCTGCTCCGGCTGGAGAGGAATGAGTAAGTCTCCCCCTTGTTCTGTGCTTGAGGCTGCTCTGGGCCCTGGTTCTGTTCTCGTGGCTGGCCCCTTGTTCCGAGTGGCACAGAAGCACTCTGGACAACAAATTAGTGACATATGCCGGGGTCCCGGGGGCCATGGTCATGGCAAGCGATGTGGCTGAGCGTTCCATGACAGAGCAAGCGCTTTTTTCACACCACATATACAGCATCTCAGTTTAGGTTTTACGTGACCAGAGTCCTGAAACAAAGGTCTGGAAGACAAGTGTCCTCATTCAATTCCAACTACAGCTCTGACAAGAACCAGCACTAATAGGAAACTGCTGGATGGCTGGGGAAGAGAATGAGACTGTCTTGCGTGCCGTTTTGTGGGTGTCAGTCCATATGGATGCCAGAGTGTGCGCTGAAGCTAATGTTGCTAGACAGTAGCTCTTTGCCTGGCCTTTAGAAACGACTTGTTTATTCCATGTAAATAGGGGCATGCCACAAGCTATAAAATATGTCTGAAATATGTCTGCGTCAAACATGGGACAACAGGGTCTCTGTTAAACATGTTGAGCTTTGTAGAAGACAATGGATAGACATTCAGTACAAACAGTAAGACCTGCTGATAGACTCTTGTCTGGACGAGAGGGAAAACTGCAGGATTTCTCTTCTTGTCTGACTGGCAGTGTGGCTGCCCAGCTCGACCCTTTTTCCGCCATTGTAAATATTTGAGCTGAGAAAGTCTCCGGTTCCTGCTCCCTCCTCTCTCTTGTTCTCGTTTTGTTCTGCTCTGGCACCCTGCAGTGCGCTGCTCCGGGGGAGAGTTTGGCTGTGCTCGCACATCTTGTGTTTCCGTGTGTTCTGCTTCAGTCTCCACATTTGAAGCAGGTGCAGGATGTTTAAAAAAAGCACTTCACTCACCTTTTGGATGAGTAAGCAAGTGCTGGGGCTTGCTCTCTCTCTCTCTCTCTCTCTCTCTCTCTCTCTCTCTCTCTCTTTCTCTTTCTGTTATTCTTGGCCCTCCCCTCCTCTTCAATTCTTCCACTTGTAATTAATATTAATGTTTTCACATCAGAAAAAGCCAAACATTCCGTGATCCATTAGGGTGGATCCAGAGGCAAAGGGCCCCATCATTCCTAGATGTCGGAATGCTCCGGCCGATCACCACACGCTCTGCTGAGGATAAAGCTCAAGAGGAACAAATAGATTCCGGTCGAGGGGGGGGCAGTGTCAGTCTAACAAGGCATGTGTAACGTGTGCCTGTGTGACGTGTGACGTGACGTGAGGTGTCGGAGTCAGAGCAGGCTTCTGGAGAGCATTCTGACAGCCTCCAGCCTCAGGCAGCCGTGCTTGAACACAACACCTAATTACAGGCTCCATCATGGGTGAGGTCGGGGAGAAGGAGTGCATCCGGCCCGCACTGCTCACGCTGCTGAGCTGTTGTCGAATGCATCATTTCACTTGGAGTCTCATCACAGGGACAAAGAGGGGAGATAGACGGAGCGGTAAACAAGACAGTGATGGAGGATTTCAAAAAACAGATCAATATGTGGCCTCAGTCTCCAGAGAGGAGTTTTGGCAAAGAGCTGGGTTGACAGCATGTGAAATTCATCAAAAGACAATAGAGTCAAATATGAGCAACATCTTGATTGACATGTCGAAGAACGCTGTGCTATTCTGCCATCTGTGATGAGGTTTGTAGTCAAGACGGTTGGATTGGGTTGCAGAGAAGGAGAAAGAGAAGGATAAAGGGAGACAAAGAGAGTGAGACAGTGGAGTTGTGTGTGTGTTTCTGTGCGTGTGCGTGTGTGTGTGTGTGTGTGTGTGTGTGTGTGTGTGTGTGTGTGTGTGTGTGGAGACTGACAATGCGTGTTCCGACGTGTGTATCACAGAACCTACATCAGAGTTGAAACGAACAAGTTCTGTCTAAAAGTTCTGGCAAGCCCGTCCAGAGTTGCTGATGAATCCCAGTTGTTAAAACATGACCAAATAGAGAAGTAGAAAAGAGCAGAGGGGGAAAAAGAAAGTTTGTCAAATGAAATCATAAAACATGAACACATGGATTTGTTTAGTTTTTATTTCTCCGATTTCAGCTGAGTAACATTTCCGGTCACATAAACATGGGCTTCTCTAAGTTGTCCAAAACAATATGGGAGGTGCAGCTCAAAGCTCAGCTCGGCAACACAGCAGGTCAGCTCTCCTTCTGCTGTTTTGATGGGCTGCAGTGAAGCCTGACAAAAGCCCTGAGAGTTTTCCTTTTAAAGCAAGATATACACTAGATTTCTACAAGATTTAAAGGCTTCATATGGCCTTGTTACTGCTGAATGGTGAGCTGGTCAAAGCAGGGACGTATGTGGATGTGAATTGGTTTTGGCAAAGAGGACTTCAGTGGTATGCTTTTTCCATAACTCAGCACAACTCAAACCCTTGACACGTGAGAGTATGTAACTTTCTAGGTGTACGTGAACAGAAGGTCCTGTGTGTGTGTGTGTGTGTGTGTGTGTGTGTGTGTGTGTGTGTGTGTGTGTGTGTGTGTGTGAGAACAGAAGAGAATGGAGAATGTAGGATGGGAGAGGAAGTGTGTGTTCCATTCCAGCTTGTTATCTGCATGTTGCTCTTGTCCCCTTGTTTCCAGTGACCGAAGCGAGAGATAGGGAAAGATACATAGGTACAGTACATAGGTGTATAGACTGGCAGAGAAAGGGAGAAAGAGGAGGAGATTGCCTGGATTTGTTTCTTGCAGGGGTCTGTTCTATTTCCAGTGACAGGAGGAAACTGTAAGGAACTCTCCTCGTATCACCAGGAAGTGGCCTTTCCTGCAGGATCCAGCTGCAGTGATGCATGCTTGGGATGCTGATAGCACAGAGTCCTTTAGGTGATTCGTCTGCTTGTCTGACACTGGGAAAACTAGACCAGCTGTGGACAAAAGGCAAAAAAAACAGAAAAAGATTCATTCTTGGTCTAGTTCCCCTCCTGAGGTCCAACCTTGCTCCCCTCACCAGATGTGGCACCAGGGGGAGAGGAGGAGGACAATAGTGGTGTGGTGCCGGTGTTCAGGGAAAGGACTAAAGCAAGGTAGTTCAGAGGAGGTGTCTACTAGTGTAAAAGTGACAACAAGGAGCCCAGGGGGATCTTCACCTCACACACAGATGACACAGATGCTCTTCACCTCACACACACAGATGAGACAGGTGCTCTTCACCTCACACACACAGATGACACAGATGCTCTTCACCTCACACACACAGATGAGACAGGTGCTCTTCACCTCACACACACAGATGAGGCAGGTGCTCTTCACCTCACACACACAGATGAGGCAGGTGCTATGAGACAGCAAACATGCAAAAACACATCCAGTAGGGGATCTCCGTAAGTTAGGGAGCTACTTGTCTGACTATCTGAATGGCTGCTGAAGGTCTTAAACAAAAACAAACTTAGCTTCAACCACTCTAGATAGGACCCCCTTAAATCATTACAAACCCAATGTTGTCAGTGAAGCTTGGTTATATGAAAAGAAATTGGGCTGTAAGCTCCTGGTCCCGACAGTGGTTTGAGCAGGCAAACACACACACACACACACACACACACACACACACACACACACACACACACACACACACACACACACTCACTCACACAACTCTGAGTTCAAGCTAGAGAGTCAGCCGTATCCCTAGCCTGTTCCATTCATTAGGTCCATGGTAGAGAGTGAGAGGGGCACCCCACAGAGCTCCAGTGCTGTCTAACCCGGGCCTCAAAGGAGCTTCTCTCTCTTCTCAACTCGCCTCATTCTTCCTGCCCCTCGCCTGGGCTCAATAGAACGGGATGGGATTGCTAAGGTTAGTGATGGATTGGAAATTGAGGTGAACGAGGGCTGTTCCCATGGTAACGTCTTTTTGGCTTCCCGTAACGCAGTGCGTGTATGTGTGTGTGTGTCTGTGTGTCTGTGTGTGTTTGTGCCTCCCTTGCTCTCATTAACTCAGCTGTAATGAACCCTCATTAGCAGTGGTCTTTTGCTGACAAGCCCAGCATTTGGTCAACACTCACACACACACTTTCTACCCCACACACACCACCACACTGGGAGCTTGCCCGGTGACCTGTGACCAGTGTTAGAAAGAAAAAAAGGGTGAGGATGAGGATGATGCACAATGGGGAAGTGATTAGATGCAGTAGGATATAGTGGAGAGTGTGTCAGAATGAAGCAGGCTAAGCGGAACAGACAGACAAAGAGGGAGAGAGAGAGACAGGGAGTGAAAGGGGTGAGAGGGGGATGCAATATGAAAACGGAGAGAGAGAGAGAGAGAGAGAGAGAAAAGACAGAGATGCTGAGCAGAGGAGAGATAAGGAAGTGCCAGTACATCTTACTACAGACAAAATAGATTTGCTTTGCTATTCAGGGGCTCTGTGTAGACTAAACAAACTGCCCAGTCCACTCGTTTAGCCAGCTCCTTACTCCCCTCTCTCTCTCTCTCTCTCTCTCTATCTAGCTCGCCTTCTCTCTCTCTCTCCCTCTCTCACACAAACACATACTCTCTATCTCTCTCTCCCACGGCTCAGTGGGGTGTCAGCTCTGTGTTGCCTCAATGTTTTGCTCTGACCTTAGTTTGATCTCTGAAGCTTAAATGCTGGTTGAATTTCAACCCGGTGAATCACACATGCACACAAGTACAATAATTGCATAAACACCGAGCATCACATCCTCCGTTATTTCCACATTCAGAGGATCTTTAGAGACAGAATTCTGAAACTAGTACTCAGCTCAGTCCAGCTGAAAACAAGACTCTTTTAACCACCTCCTTCAAACTGATTTGCTCTTTTTGAATTACCTTCTCCAATTATTCCTCAGCTTAGAGCAGTAATTAATAAGGCAGCTTTGCTTCTCCACATTCAGATTAATTAGAGGGGCCCTAGTTCCAGTGAAAGCCTTTGGAATGGGTCTAGTGTACCCGCGGAGGAATTGCAGAGTGGGCATGTCACTGCCATCACACACACACACACACACACACACACACACCCCATCTGTGAATACACAACACAATACTGCCTGACTGGCCAACAGTCAAGTCAGCTCCCCTGTCCTCTCCCCTCTTCTTTCTACCCTTCTATTTTCCTCTGCATTTTTTTCTCCCTCATCTTTCCTTTTCTCCTTTTGTCTTTGTATTGTCTGGCTAGCCATTAGTCTGATCAACCCCTCTGTCTGTTTCTCTCTCCCACTGTCCCCTCTTGCACTAGGCTCTAACTGTCACTGATTCGCTTCTCTTATGCTGCATTCCCCTCTCAAAGTAAACATCGGTCTCCTTCTTTCCTACATGTCCTCACCCCTAAGACCTCCATCTCCTCCTCTTTTCCGTTCCTCTCCTCTCTTCTCCTCGGGTCGGAGGCTTGACGGGCTGCCCCCTCTGAGGTGATTTCCAGATGAGTGTGCTGTGCTTTGAATGTCCATCTGGTAGAAACATTCTCTCCTCTAGAAACCCTCTGATGCAAAGAGAGCTTGAGTCTCCCCTCTGCTGCTGGTGCTGCTGGTGCTGCTGTGGCTGCCCCGTCTTTCTCGAGGCTTGTGTGGGATCTCTTCACAGCTGCCATCAATGAGCAACTCTTGGATTTCCTGCAGTGTGACTTGGGGTGACAGGAGACAGCAGAGCCGTGCACAGAGAGTGTGCCAGTGGAAAGGACCAATGTTTAGTTTGTCTCAGACGTCTGAGAAAACAAGAAACAGACAGATGTGCACACCCCCCGCCCCCGTCATGCACACACATGCCTCCCACACAAACACACACTGACACAGACTTTACATCCGCCCAACTTCATCCTTTCTCTCTGTTCTTGCCATATGTTGTGCCATGCTTCAGCTGAATTTGGGTCACCTGTGAGATGCATTTAGCTAGAATATCCGATGGAGCGAGCGGCATCAGCTCCTCAGGTCACTGTTCCTTCTCAGGGTCATCGTGAGGAAATAAAAGTCTTAGACTAAGAGCATTTAGCCTATAAATACACTGCTATCTGCCTTAGCCAAGTGGACACACAACTAATGTATGAGACATTTGAGGTATCATGACAAAAAAATGAAAAGCATGTGATGTTTTTTTTTTCTTTGCCCAGACGTTCCTGGAACTTTTTCTTCGCCCAGATGTTCCTGGAACTAGCACATTGTTCAACTTTATCTGCAGTAGTATTTACAGCAAGAATGTATGGTCAGAGCAGTCTGAGTCTCTGTGTGTGTGTAAGTGTGTCTGTGTCTGTGTGTGTATGCATTGTACCTCTCTCTCTCTCTCTCTCTCTCTCTCTCTCTCTCTTTGTCTCCTAGCTGCAACCATTATTCCAGTCTCAAGAAAACATTCCTACTTAAAATAAGCATGACTTCAGAGTGCTTCACATTATCATTGCCAATTTTCTAATTGATCTCTAAATACGAGTTATTAACAACTGACATCATGTGTTTTTAAGGTGAGGTATGACTGAACAATCCACGACAGATCACAACAGATGTTTGGCGAGGTCATATATCTTAACACTATACATGAATATTTCATGAATGAACATGACAAACCTGCCCTTTTCCAGTTTTGTTCTTGTATGTTGTTTCTGCTCTGTTTCATTGGGGCTCTGGGGAGACCCCTCTCTACAGAAGTTGTTTGTTTGTGCAACAATTTCCGGAAGTTTCTTGTGTTTGGAGAATGAAGGCTAGCGTGGAAGTTTCCTGAGGGAGTGTGTTCTAAAACTTCGTCTGATCAGCCAGCCAAGCACAAAGAGAAACACCTCAACACCCCCCACTTAGGAAAATCCCAGAATCAAGTCACTGCAGTGCATGGTATGAGAACAAAAACCCATGAACCAGAGAGAAATATAGCACTGATGCTACACTGCCTTAGCCCTGATCCATCTTACATTACATTTACATTTAGCAGATGCTTTTATCCAACCGACTTACAAGGATGTATACACATTTAACACTGATGGCACACTGCACATCAGGAGCAACTAGGGGTTCAGTGTCTTGCTCAAGGACGCTTTGACAGTGGGGAATCGAACTAGCAACCTTCTGATTACTAAACAACTTATCTACCTCCTGTACCACTGTCGCCCCTGTTCCCTGTCAGGTGACCCTGTGCATCCACTGCTGCCAAAAAGAGAGCTTGTACAGTGACTTCAACTCCATCTTGTGCTGAAGTGATGAGCTGTTACACTGTCTGTATGTGTGCACTTCCCCCCTGTCTTTCCTCCATCAACATCCTGTTCTCAGCCCAGCAGTGTGGCTGACCCCTGCCTGACCCCTGCCTGACCGTCCACTCGCCTCCTATGGTCAGCGGCCCGAGCCGGGAAGCCCTGGTCTCATCGCCGCTATCAATCTCACACACTCAGCTCAGTGAACAGAACATCTAAGCGTTTCTCCGCTGCTCTTTGGGATCCTGCTCCGTGTTTCATGTAGACAGACATTGTGAAAAATGTATGGGAGTGTATGGGGTTGGTGGGGGGAGTGTGTTTAGGGGGGGAGAAAAGACAAAGATGGAGAGAGAAGGGGGGAGAGAAAGGAAAAAATAACTTGCATCCGTGCCAGTTTACCAGCATAGCAAAACTCCATTTCCCCTACTTCCCTTAAGATAGCCTCTCTCGACTGGGGAAGTTGAACTCCCGCAACAGTGATTAGGTGCATGGATGCTAAGTTATTTTCCTTTTGTTTGCTAATTTAGGAGGGTTGAATGAAGACCATAAATCAATGCAACGAGACAACGGCAAAGCTCTGTGGGCCACTTGGGTGATGGGGAACACTTAAGGCTTTGGATTCGTTCCCCGCCACCCCCCATCCCCTTTATGGTTCTCCTCCTCACATTGAAGCCACGTCCAGACGGCTGGCCAGAGCATGATGAAGTGAAATGATGCGGAGCAGGTAGGAGCCCCGAGGTAGATTCTCACACTCATGCAGAAAGCAGACTCTTTGGCCGGCAGCAGAGGCATGGGGACTGGTGTTGTGGTGCCGAGTGGTGCGGGTCGGCTCGGGTTGCAAAGAAGGGGTCTGCCACGGGAGTCTCCGGTGCCTGGGAATAGACACCCTCAGGGGAGATGGCAGCCCTGTACACACCGCTGACAGACAAACTATTATAGGATGTAGGGGGAGAAAAGTGGCGTGACTGTTAAAGGAAGGGTGGGTGTTTGCGTGCAAGACGTAGTAGACGTGGGAGTGGTTGGGTGCAGCTGTAGCTACCTAAGTCTGACTCTCGGAGTGTGGAGCTCTTTAATCCATCGTCATGGTTGCTCATTCCCACAAGGAAGAGGTCACGGCAGTGGCCCCTTCCCTCATTCCCTTGCTCTGTCTCTCTCGCTCTCTCTCTCTGTCTATCGGTTCTCTCTCCTTTTTCTCTATCACTCCTCATTCTCACCTAATCCCTCCAGCGGCGAGGGCAGCGGGCTGAAGGATGCGTCAGCGGCTCCCGCCGGCCAACAACAACACGAGCTGCCAGGATGTGATGGAGAGGCTGTGGAGGGCTGGGGGACACGAGGACCTGACACCGCCTGTCAGGAGAAGCATGGAGCAGAGGGGAGCGGAGTGGAGAGCCACCGTCCTCTAGGTCTTACTAAGGAGGAGGTCAGGGAGAGGGCGCTGAGGTGATGAAGGAGCAGGAGGCAGGAGGTGTAGCGCTAACTGGGCTGGCCTGGGGGGAGCGGGGACATTTACTGTTGGAGAGAGGGATAGCAGGCTATAGGGACTGTGGTGATAGGATAGCATTAATTAAACTCTGTTCAATTCAATTGGATTGGATTTTCATAAGGCTTTCGAATGACATTGGCACAAAGACACTTCACATGGTAGCGAGAAACTCTTAGACCGAGGTGGAAATGTTGAGAAACCAACCTGAAAGGACACTGGTCTTCCCCCTAGTGTGTAAAGTTAGTCTTAGATCTGTTCATCCGTATCAGTGATATTTCATCATTTCATCCCCTCTGAGACTAAAGGGAGAGTGTTTCAGTATTCTTCTTCACGCTGCCAGAGCTCACGCAATACAAGGCAAATATGTCCAGAGGCTCAGCAGTGACTGCATATCCTATCTTTGCTCCAGAGGACAGAAGGATAAGGCTGATCTAAAGATGGCTGCTTTCATCAGTTAGTCTCAGTTTGCAGACTCTCCTTCCTCTTTAACCCCTACCCCCCCTGCTGCGGCCTGGCATCCCCTCGTGACTCCCCCCACCAGTGTCTTCCCTTCACTTGTTTCTGTGTACATCCTCCGCTGCGCTCCGCACCTGTCAGTCATCACCGGGGCAAATGAGATGTGAGGTCAGAGTTCTGGCCTGCCCACTGATGTGAGTTGGGTTCTGGTTTCAGAGGAACTGCTTGTGGGCACTGGAGGATTAAAGTAGACATTCCACTCTCGCTGATGTGGAGGAAGTCCATGTGAGAAGAGGAAAGACCAAACCAATGAACAACCGGATAACTGAACGGAAAATTATTCTGCTCTTAATTGTTTGATTTTCCTTTAGCCGGTGCACTAGAGGAAGGGGGTGGGGGGGGGGGGCAAGTAAGGAAGGCCACATTGCCAAACAGGTTCCATTAATTGCATGGGGGCTTTTTATGCATACATTTATTGTGTTAAAAAGAATAATGGAGTTGATTGTTTGAAGTTCCCAAGTCAGTCATTAGTTCCAGTACGAGACTGCTATGAATATAGATGTGCTCGCGCGCGGCTCAGGGCCAATTCCTGTGAATTGGAAGAAATCTGCATTAATGGGAAAACCTCAAAGCCTAGCACTAGCATGACCCTTCCTTAAAATTACCCAGTTTTCTGCACCAATTCTCTCCTCCAACTCAAATTAAAAGCTGGCCTGAAAATAATGACTTAAAAAGTAAAGCACACAAGAGAGAGAGAGAGAGAGAGAGGGAAAGAGAAAGAGAAAGAGTATAAAGAATGCAAATACCCCCAGACACAATCCATTGTTCAGTTCAGGTGTCTCATGACACAAAAAGTCAGGTTTTCCACTGCTCCCCGGTCTAGACTGCATCCAGTTTAGCTCATAAATATGATATCTGCTCTGTTTCCAGCCACAAAGAACTGACACAGCATAACACACAGGAGAATACAACTCCAAACATTTTCATCCATAAATATAACACAATTTATTACAAGCCCCTCACAGTCTGGGAAGAACTGTTGAGCTGTTTCCACACCCAAATTTGAAATTGATGAAGTCATGTAGCCTCAATTCGAATGAAGACTTCAGTAAGCCGTATCATATGTCGGCAAAAAGCAGTATTACTAATTGCCTCGTTGAAAGAACAAGATTCATTTAGTCTGTCATCCTTATATTTTCTAGTGAGATGTGGGACAAAGCAAAGAGAACAAACAGTCCAAATAGGGCTTTCCAAATGGGACTTCCAAGGAAGAGAGCGATAGAAAGAAGAGAGTGTTCACAGCAGAACAGCCCCAGTGGGCAGGGGAAGCAGCACTGGAAGTTCCTATCTTGTAAAGCGGAGAACATGTGGGACTCTATGAGGATGTTCTCTGGGAGGACTCGGGCTCGCGCTGGCCTCAGACTCTCTCAAACGCCTTCATTGGCCCATACAACAAATAGCCTCAGTTGGAAACACTAAAAGGATTTTCTTTTTTTTTTTCTTTAAAAAACTCTTCTAACTCCATATGTGGTAATTAATTGTGTCGACTTGTACAACTTAGTCAATCTCCATGAAGTTTGTTTTTTAAGTGTTAGCATCTGTGCATTTGAGCCCAAAGCCGCTGTTGATTGAACAATTTATGTTGAAATTATCCAGAGATCTCAGAGGCTGAGTGTGATAGAAAGTGCCTTTGATTTGGAACATATGATCGCTAATACTTTCCATTACCCCAGGATTGGAAGGTGATATCATCAGCAATAAAAACAAAAAAAAACCTCAATGTCCCTTACTGGTCGATTTCCAAAATCAGGGAATGTTTACCCCCGCTTTGACCTATGGAGTGCTTTTGATTGTCCTTCTTCTGAGCGGAGCTAGTCTGTTGTGTCGCCGTGTTCCTTTTTACGACACATGGTGCAGACAGTGGGGTGTTGTGGGAATGAATGAGGTCATGCGCGACTGCTAGCGACATGTGTGGAGCCTTGCTGGGAAAAAACAAAACATCCCAGGGTAAATAAAGCCCATCAAAGCATGTTATATATACTTGCAGATGGCTGGAAATGGAACAGTGACATAGTGAAACCCGTCGACTTCGTCCATAATCTGCCTGGGGTGAAGTCATGGAGTCATTACTGCACTACCCAGCTAATGTCCCCATTTAAAAGGGCCCATCATAGGGGGTAAGAGGGCGAGAGAGAAAGAGGGAGAGATGGGGCATGTCATCATTTTGAAAGCCGCCACATGAATCACATAATCAGCCATCTCTGTCATAGCCTCTCAGGCTCTGAGGCATCATCTGCTGTTAGATGATGGCAGCTCTGGTCCCCTCAGTGTGATCCGCCTCAGCCTTATGGTTGCCATTAGCCCCACCTGAGAGAGCATAGTGCTCTTGGATCTGTGTACTGCACCGCAAGGCACTCTGTGGCTGTGCTGATGCATCGAAAGGAGGAATAGACCCAGAGAGAAGGGGGTGACAATGAAAGAGCCGGAGGCAAACAAACATCTCCAGCAGGGATTCAGACTCATCCATCAGGTCCCTCTGAGTTACCGAGACGTGATGTGTTGTTATGTCTCACACAGGCTAATAATCAGACGTCTGGATGTCTCATAAGGCATGTATCATCTCTTCCAACCAGATAAAAGATAGTTGCTTAAAACTGTTAACCTAAAACTGTTAAATCTGTTACATTTTAGATTAATCTCTGTCAACCTGAAGTGATTGCTTTCCTTCTTGAACTATTGTGAGTGATATCTTTGAGGAATACTGAAGCTTGCTGGCTCCACATTCTGATAGACATCTTGACAGTGGATGCTCTGATGAAACCCAATGATCCCTGGGATTATCCTGGGCTCTGATGATGTTTCATCATCGTCTGCTTGTATTAAAGTGAAGACACTTCCAAAGGAGATGGGCATCGCTGCCTGACAGTTTTTTTTTGTGCACTACACATTCAAGGGAAGAGGAGCGTGCTAACACTGCTTACAGCTCTGCTTTAATGTGTGGCAAGGAGCGACTCATTGTGCCTCAAAATTGTTAACTGAAATTATCATTTGGCAGCAATTTGTGAATAAAAAAGCCTCTTCGGCTGCCTAAAAGACTAGAAGTATCTGTCAAACGCATGATTTAATACATTATAGTACCTCTAAAGTGCAGAGGGTGCAAAAAGTTCAGATGCTACATCGCAAGCAGTCATGTTCATCATTAAAAACACTGCAGCACATAGACAGCTACCAAACTCACGAAACATTCCAAAGCATGATTTACAGTTACTATAACATCTGCACATGGTATTACATACTAATCAAAATAAGCTGCCCCACTGTGAAGCTAGTCACAAATCTATCGGCGTATAGGGTATATAGTGAATACAAGCTGCTCCTCAGTTAGACCTCTGCAAACATCATTTGTGTACAGGAGACAAGAGTACTTCAGACAGACTAGAGGGGAGTGAGGCAAGAGTGAATCAGGGTCTCAACTGAGTGAACGTAGACCTCTTCGTTCATGGCTAATGGACAGATGGAGGAGAGTGGAGAGGTGGCGGTGGCTCCAGATCAGAGTCCTTAAATGCCAAAAGTCTTGCTGGGACTCTTGTCGCTGGTCCAAGGGTGTAACTGCTGTGGGCTTAAACGCTCAACCTGGCACCAGTCCTCACTTTCCATGACATTCTGTCACAGCGGGTCCTTACTTTATATTTCCATGTTACTATGTTGACACAATCTAGCAGCTCTCCTGTCCAACCAAGTATTCACTCAAAAGCTTGTAGCCTATGGTTCCAGACATTAGACTGCTCCTTTCAGTTCACTGGTGAGGAAAAGTACTTTTTAGTTCAGTATGCCAAGGGTAAATACTCCGATCAGGTTTATATTTCCAAGAACACACAGGCTGAGTTATGTATGTGTCAATTCAAACTCTAATGAGGACCTTATATTGGTTATGCACAGTGGTGGAATGTAACGAAGTATTTTTACTTCGTTACTGTACTTCGTTACATTTTTACGTATCTGTACTTTACTTAAGTAAAAATAATAGTGCATACTTTTTACTTTTACTTCGTTACATTTTGCAGCTATTATCTATACTTTTACTCCGCTACATTTCTACAATATGTGTCGTTATTCGTTACATTTTATGAACACAGTTTCGCCAAAATGTTGCCTACACGAAAATATGGATTGCGTTGCTTTAGGACGTTTCAACCAATCAGGTGGCTCTATCAGCTCCAATGACAGCAGAGTGTGTAGCTGGCAGCAGCACTACGGTAGTCTTGCCTGTTTTGCGTAAACATTCGTCAAACAGCCTGACTAACAAACAACTTTTCAGCATGGATTCAAAGTCAGCCTCATCTGAGGACATGTTCAAGTTCAGAGGCCCCAAGAATAACTCGTGGAGGTATCAGTGCGTTTCCCGTCTACCTAAAAAAATTTTGCCTTCAAATTTGGAGAAACAGGTCGAGTTATGCGGAGTTCTTGCTATGCTAAGTTAATGTCTATGACTTTTGCATATCGTATGCGGTTACTGACATGATTTTATACTGCTATCTAGCAAAATACATGTTGACATACAGCAATAGCATCAAAATAACACGATTGTACCTTGATTATTTAACGTAGTGGTACGATAAAGCTGGTAGTTTAGCAATGTCAAGCTAACGTGAAGATTTGCCTTTTTTATTGACTGGTTATTGCCTGGCATGCAAACGTAATGCCTAGTCTTGGGTTACTCAATATGTTTTTTTTCCCCCTTTTCTGCAATCAATAGAGTATAAAACTCTGCATTGACCAGTTTAACAACTCCATTTGTTTTTCATGATTCATATTTCCATTTTTTACACGTTTACAATTAAATAAAAGATTAAAAGATATAAAATTGTGTCTATTGGTTTGGCTTAATGGCAAATAATCCCTGGTAGATAACTTGTCATCTGCAGAATTGTAAGATAGAGTGTGAACAGTATTACAGACAATAGGCCCAATAGGTAGGCTACACCAACCTTTCCAATTAACAAATGTTGTTGCTTATAATTATTACTAGTAGTGACATCTGTAGAGGCATTTATTACCAGTCGCTATTTCTTAATCAAAATGGCGAAGCCTAGACATTGAGAGACAACCCACTGCGTAAGTACTTTTACTTTTACTTTTAAAGTAAATTTAAAAGTGAGTACTTTTTACTTTTGACTTAAGTAGGATTGTTGACATAGTACTTTTACTTCTACTTTTACTTCCATTTTCCTGGGTACTTGTACTTTTACTTAAGTACTAAACTTCAGTACTTCTTCCACCACTGGTTATGCATAGTATTATTATCAGATTCAGATGAGGTTCACAAGTTCACATTTCCAGATGGATGAACTTGAGATTTAGATTTGCTTCTGCTTAGCATCGCCTTATACTAGCGGCACATAAGAGGTATCCATGGGAACCTACATGGAGCACTATTTGGAGAGTGAGTCAGCTTAAAGTGCTGACAGACAAAACCAGAAGTTGAACATGTCTATGATAAAGGCATTGTTGGATCAATGTGTCCTGCTACTCTTAGCCATTTTAGAAAGGAAAAGAGTTCTGGAGTGGAGATGTGAAAAGGGAGAAGGTAGGATGTGAAGTCAGCTCATGCACAGGTCACAGTAGCTGAGGTAAGCTGGGCTTTTTACATGATCTATTATGTAAGTGTTTATGGTAATGAGTTCTTGCTTGCATTTGATTGCAAAGTTAGCAACCAATGCTGTCCTTCTATCAGTAACTCAACGGCCTAGTTCTTAACTTTCAGAGCGCTCAGGACTGGCAGTGTAAAAAGGAGCTCTCTTGGTATCTGTGTGCACATGTGTAAGGATGTATTTATAGAGGTGTTGATGGACAAGCTCTGTGTGTCAAGTGGCTGTTTGAACCACTGGGGCTTTAGGCGGCCACTGACCTGCCTGGGCATGACTGTCCCTCAGTGTCTGAAACATCTCCACAGGCCTTCCCCTCCTCGCTCTCTCTCTCTCGCTCTCTCTCTCTCTCTCTCTCTCTCTCTCTCTCTCTCCCGTCTCTGTCCCATCACCCTTCTTCATTAGTCATTAGGATTGCATATAGTCTCTAATCCCAATTATCAGGCGATTGTTTTGCAGGGATTCATCACTTTGCCTTGGAAATTGATATCATGTGGGGCCGGTGTGTATCATCCATCACTGGTGGATACACCGAGACAACACTTCATTAATTTTGGGCGGCATGTGTCTGCCCAGCAGTATCAATGTCTAGATGTCATTTGAAGCAGTAATTGCACAGCGTGGTCACTAATAGGTGTTCTGTTTTAACTGCCCTGCTTCCAATTAGACATCACAGGGCCGGTACATTGTTTTTCTTTGTGAGGAAAATCAAAAAGAAGTTGGAAAAAGGACAAAGTAGACATGACCTAATTTTTCCTCGGCAGGGCTAACATGAGAAGCCTTCAGCCTGGCCTCTAAGAGACAGGATTGGCTTCAGCACAGCTGACTACGCTGTCACCCTGCCAGACCTCCTCAGAAAATCATTTGAGCCCCCCTCTGCCACCCACCTACCCCCACCACACACACACCCATATTCTTTCCTTCTTTTGTCTTCTCTTCATGTTTTTATTTTTTTATTTTCAGTTCTGCTCCGATTCTCAAGTGAGCATCCGTCCTTGGACCAGGGCGCCTCAAAGGGGCTTCTTAACTCACTTTTGGATGCACAATGCGTATGTAAATAAAATCACGGCTGGCTGAGCCAGCATGTTTCTCCTTTTATTGTTGTTTTTAACTCTCTTCCTTGTCTTGTATTGTCTGTGTTGTTTGACTCACTTTATGTGGAGTTGACCTTCACTGAAAGACAGGTTGTTGAGTATTACAGCCCAGATCTGGCAGCTCTCAAGACTAAGTTTATGCCAAAAAGCTATTTTCTAGACTGATTTCAAATATCAGTATTCAGTTTTGTTGTAGAAGCTGTTCTTGCCTTTAGTATCAAATGTCAGATGAGGTGTTTCATTTCAATGGTTGAAAATGACTTCTGGTACTCCAACAATCATGTTCTAACAGCAGATATATAGACTATTTTCTCAATGCTTTGCTTTTTCAAACCTCTGACTCTGGTTTTCTCGTCAGGCAATGTGTGGGTCCGTCCTCATTTATCATGTTTAACCCCCGGATTTGGATAGAATTCTCAGATTAAGTTGTTGTCTGTGTTTAATGAGACATCAGGGGTTGAGAGGTGCAAGGATCAATGGTTATTGATTAACCTGGTATTAAAGCGCCTGTAATGAAGACACTTGTGTCAGTGTGGTGCAGGAAAGCAATATTTAATGGAGGCTGTTTCAGTAAAGGCTTTTACATGGAACTCACACTCACACAGCATTCTCTCTGCCTCTAAGACTCTCTGCTCTCTCTCTGCTTATAAGACTCTCTGCATCAGGGAGAGGGGATTTGTTGTGACTTTGTCCTACTCCTTGGGAGGGCAGCCTTCATTTTACTCTGGACATTAAAAAGGCCAATAAAACAGCTTCAGATGGACTTGGCATGCCGTTATCTGTGAGCAAGACCTCACTCTCCCCATGACCTCCTTTAACAGAACACCTAATGGAAGGGGTCCAGCGTCTGCCATTATTCTCCCCTCCCCTCTCTAAGGATACAAGGCTCCATTTTCCACTTTCTGTGGGATGCTGTGGGTCTCTCTTTTTTCCCTCACTACATGAAAAGCCCCCCACCTGATAAATAAGACAGTGTGGCGTGCTGACACGTCACTCTGGCCTTGAGCTTGTGACTGCAGTGGAAGTCCCGCTGACTCCTTCTAGACTACATCAAAAGTGGGGCTGCGGTTTGAAGTCCTCCGCTCCTTCCACAGCCCACTGCCACAGCCACAGCCACCTCACTGTTTGGTTCCATGTGCCTTAATGCTCTCTCTGCTACAGCAAATGGAGGGAGCCTAATTAGAGCACACAAGGCATCTGTTGTCTCTGTCACTAATTAAAGTCTCTTGTTCAAAGAGGACATGTCATGCCTGAGCCCAGTAGTCTTGGTATAATGATGCATCAGTGATGGATCAGCTTATATAGATATATATGAGGTGTGCTGTTTACATGTGATTCAGCATGCTCTCATATTAAATGTTTGATGTGAAAACTGATGCTTTTTCACTACTCTCAATTAAAGTCGGTTTATGGCTTGTTTGTGTGTGTGTGTGTGTGGGGGGGTGTTTGTTTGTGTGTGTGTGTGTGTGTGTGTGTGTGTGTGTGTGTGTGTGTGTGTGTGTGTGTGTGTGTGTGTGTGTGTGTGTGTTTTGCTTGATCAGACAGCAGCTTTCCATTGATCCCCATGTTTGAATTGATAAGAGTCCTCACACCCCATCAGAGCATTGTGTTTCAACACACAGAGTAGTTATGGCTTCACACACCCTTGAACACCAGCTCTGAAAATGAATCCATCTTATTTAAAGACCTGTATGTAGAAATAGAGACATAACAAGCTTTGTTTGAAATTGATTCTTGATGAAACTCTCAGAAGATCTTGTTACGCAACCAAAACAAATATCAAAGATGATATTAGAATGATGTCTGGTACATGCTTGTATTTGTGTTCATTATTTCCAGCTAAGATGGTATCCCCACAGTAGAGGCTTGTCTTTGTTATTGGATTGTACCGGATGTTACAGGCATTGTCAAGATTACGCCACTTTTCTTTTCTCTGAAGGTTGCCTGCCCTTTCTGTTCGTGTCTGAAATGAGAATAAGGTTACTCTGTCATCCCTGTTACAGACATGAAGGGATAGAAAAACACTCCCATTCATGTCCTCATTTAAAGTAAAGAAATAGCAAACTCTTCTTTTGAGACTAAAGCACTAAGGGCCTGTCCACACAGAACCTGAATTGCCTGAATCAGGAAAGAAATATTGTTGGATCAGCCTTCCGTCCACACGAACCTGGCGGGTTGGGTCCCCAAATCCGCAACCTTTTGAATCCGGTCTCTAGAGTGGAGAGATTACCGCCAATCCATGTTTGTGTGGACGCCTGATCTGCACATTTTCTAACCCAATGACGTGAACGCCCCCCGCCTCGCAAACCTCAGCGTGAACCCTAATTAACCTAATCTATTTGCAACGAACCAGTTTTTAAAAGTGTCATCAATAGCCTATATGAGCAAATCAGACGTGTAAAGAATTTTATTTTAGACGACAGTTTCAAAACGGTAACACAACACAAACGAGGGTTATGGCGAAGTGAGTGATTTTAAAGTCCTGTATAAGTGCTGTGGTAACAGTGTATGAGGTGATAGAGCAGTCGTTTAGCAATCGGAAGATTGCTAGTTGGATCTCGATTCTTTCTTCTGTCACTTTATGCGCATGCTACATGACGTATTTACAGCTTTTTCAACCACTCCGCTCTGCTCCAGTGTTTCTGTGTGGATGCACAGATTTTTCGTGACACGGCACTGTGTGGACGCGATAAAGAAAAGTACTGGATCCCAAAAAAATTCTGGTTTCAGGCAATCCAGGATCCGTGTGGACGTGGCCTAAACTGTGGACACACGTGTGTCTGGTGTCATATTGTCCTGTCGGTGTGGGGGTTGAAGGGTGTAATCCTGGAGAGTAGTACTTAGTGCTCCATTCAATGTTGACTCTTTGTGGTCTCGCTGGCAGGCATACTTAATGGCTGTTGGTTGTGTAGGAGGCGGTGACCTGCGGCGGGGCCTCTTGCTAATGCATATTAAGTGTGAACAGCTGACCTCCTGTGCTTCATTAATTTCCTGCTGATTGGTACAAACACAGCCATCGCCACAGAGAGCAGAGCAGATGAGATGAGAAGAGATGAGCTCAGCTGGTGGCGTGGCATGCTGGTGTGTGATGTTTGGATTTCAGACCTGCATTGTGTGTGTGTGTGTGTGTGTGTGTGTGTGTGTGTGTGTGTGTGTGTGTTTGTATGACTACCCCTAGGCAGTCTTTCTTATATCAGCAGACTGATCAACTAAACCCCCTCTGGGGTGTGAATGATTTACTCGGCACACCACAACCCAAACAAAATATGGACATCTGATTGAAATCTCAGGTCTTAAGTCCAGGCCCCGTGGGACCTGATATTTGCCAAATCCACCCGTGCTGATCATGAATAATTAGATGTTGGATGATGAGTGGAGACGCCTTTGCTTGTTTCTGGAGCCTTCTGATGCTCCGTCAGGGTGGGGGCTGTATTTACGAGCCTGGGTCTTAGCCATCCTGGATCAGCCTACGGCGGTTAGGCTTCAGGTCTTAATGAGTGCATTTGCTGGTCGGGGGAGAGAGACAGTGAGAGTTTTTTTTTTCTGGTGTAGTCTTTGCTGCTCTCTGTGGATGGCTTTGATGCCTCCAGATGGGCTCCAGCCCTGTTGCTCTTTATGGCTTGTTAAGGCCCATCACATGTCATGCTGACTGGGTCTGACGTGAACCGAACGTCCCTGTGACTCCACACCTCTCGCCTGGTCTTCTGGGGTCAGTCAGGCAGCCCAGCCCGCCACGGAGCCTCCGCTGGTGTGGATTATCACTGAGCAGCCATCTGCTGGTGTCCTGCAGTTTGTGTGTCCACACACCCTTACAATCACACCCACACACAGATATATATATATACACACACACACACACACACACACACACACACTTACAATCACACCCACACACACACACACACTCACACACATGCACACTCATACACATGCTGTAATAATTATCTCATCAGGGATCCTATTGTGTGTGAGCTCATACCATTACAGGATACACCCCCACTGTCACCTCCTGCCCCCAAGTGGTTCAGCCCACCCCCTCCTCGGGTGCTTTAATGATAACCTTCTCCAAACCAAGGACAGCCAAATAGCGCCATTCCTCTGTGCCCTCTCTACTCAAGTGCACACACACACGACTCACCACTTCTTCTGCCGTTGAATTTATGTCCACCAATCTCCACTCACCGGGCTTCACTCGCACGTAACTGCAGACTATCATTTTCTTCCCCTCTCCTTTGAAGTCATGGTGAGCTAGTGAAACACAAAGGAACGGGTATTAAGTAGAGTGCCTGCTGTCTGACAGTGGGCCCATTACGCTGACAGAGAGCTTCCCCCCGCCAGTCTCAGAGCTCATGGTATTGCGGGAAAGGCTGCGGTTTTCACCCTTACTCTAACATTTAGAGGGTCCACCTCCGCTGCAGACACCCATTTAGCACAGGCCTGCTCAGGGTGAGAGTGATTCATGCTTAAATCAATGCCTGGTTCTTCAGGGGTAGTGTTATCACTCTGAGGCAGGGATGTAGCGATTGCGAGGGATAGGCTATTGAAAGTGTCAGTGCTTTTTGCTGTATCTCTGTATCTCCTGCTCTGAGCAAATGTCCTCTGTGTGTGTGCTTATCTCTGCAGGGGCTTGTTTGCCAGTCACTACACGGAGACACACTACCTGGAGGATGGCAGCGTGGTCACGGGCTCTCCCAACCTCACAGTAAGACACAGCTAAAGTCATCATCAAAGCAACAGCATGTGTTAAGGTGCCTTTGCACTGCAGGAACTCCACTGCCGTTTTCGGGGGATAAATAAGTACTTAATCTGGGGTAGTTATTTCTATGCAGCCCTGAAACTGCTGGGTGGGCCTTGGCGTGATGGTTGACGCTTTTGGAGCTTATGACAGTGGTTAGTGTCGCCGAGCACTAAGTGGTCAATCCAGGTTCCATTCCCAGCCGCTGCAGGATGCCTATACGTTACTTCAGGCTAAAGATCAGACGTTTACCTTTCCCTTCATTGGTTAAACATGACATAAGTGGAAGACAACAACAAGCCTCTTCTTTACCACACAGTTATAGCTAACAGAGTTAGCATGCTAAGTAACTGAATGAACACACACAAAACATCAGCTAAAATATAGGCTTTAATTAATCAACAGTGGTGCAGGTATCTTCATTTATCAAGTAATTCTGCCAGGAAACCATTTAATCGAGTGTTAGCTACTTTCTACGACTCAACTATTGACTCAACCTTGGGGTAATCCTACAAATTCTCTGCTCTAACGGCCTAATGTTGATGCTCGGAATTGATGACACAACTTGATTGACGTTGCAATCAAATTATTGGCAGTGGATCGTTCTTGTTAACGTTTGAGCCACTTGAAAGTCTAATGAGTTCCTGCAGTGCAAAGACTCCTTTAGTGAGACTCAGAGGGGTTGATCTGGGGCATACAACTATTCAATCATATCTTGAACAGTGTTATATGACCTCTACAGAACATAAGTCATATTATCCATAAACATGAACAATTCTAATGAATAGTCATTCTCTTATTAGAGACTTATATCCATGGAAGCAGAACAACATAATTTGCGGCAGTGTTTTGGGTATTTACTACTCGACTCAGTGTTAAGTGAGCGAAAACGTGTTCTCTCGTGACCTCTCCTCTCACTGTGTTGTGAACCAAGTTTATAATCCAGTTGTATTTGATCTGTACCTCCCTAAACGAGATCAACCATGAGCTAGAAGCTTGCCCTTTGTTCCATTCACAGAGGGCTCCGAGTCTGTTGTCCAGAGACGGGTGATTGGGAAACTCTGATGTGTCCTTTTCACAATCTTTGGTGTTGCCAGTTTGGACATGAAAACATTCCACAAACATTGACTTTGCCAGGAAAAGCCCAACTTCTTAAATATATCAGGCTTCGGCTGTACGTGAAAACAGAAGCACTAGCCAAAATAGAAGGTCTCCTTCCTTATCCCCTGTACCCACGGACTTCGATTCAGCAAACCACAAGTTCTCTGGGCAGAACCCCAACAGGAGCTGAGATCCAGGGAATTAGCATAATTCTCTTCTAACAGCTGACGAGCAAACAGCGGTCAGGCTCCGGTTAGAACAGCCTGCATCCCCTGAATATTACAGCCAGAGATATATGAGGGCACTGAGAGCTCTTAGCTAATTACTCATCAACCATATAGCATTTATGACTCCCTCAGCATGGATAAACATTTAATGTCATAACCATTGATTTACACAAGTGTTTGTGCTGGATTTAAATGCTTTCATATTTCCTAGTACAAAAGTTATGGCTGCGGTTATGGGTATAACCCATTGTGACTAGACAGTAATGGCAGCTGTCATCTTTGCCTTCCTGTCCATAATTTGTGATTACTCATATGAAATACAAGGCAACAAAATGACTTATCTAGTAAAAGGAAAGGGGTAATTCAGGTACCCCTCGTGTAGCATACCCGTGTTCCTGTTTGTGGCCTGGGTTAGATTTAAAGCGCAGAGGAGGAAGAGGACAGGATAGCTGCTCCTGCCAGCTCTGGTCAAGGTCAATAAAAAGCTTTGAGCAGAGGTTTCACAACTGAGCTCCAAGCGGGGAGAGAGGAGCTTTGACAAGCAACATGTGGGCCTCTTGGCCATCCCTGTGCATCCCAGCGACTGCAGACTGAGGAGGGAGTGAGTGCCCTGACCTTGCATGAACACTGTCCAAGCCATTCTCTCATCCATCATGGGGCTCAGCTCTTACTCTTTCTGACTCAGTGACATTTCACCACATGAGCATGTAGTTTGTATATGATTGAATCCAGGCAATTTGTCATAGTTCTGGAGTGCCAATTAAAGATGTGAATAGAGTGTAACTGCAAAATCATTGACCTTGGGGGAAAGTTGCAAAGAGAAACCATCAATGTAAATTCCATACAGAGGGAATGACTCCAGACTGTGAGCAGTCTAACAGAGCTGTAATGCTAACACGAGTCCTCCAGCTTAGTTCTACCAAAAGAGGCATCAAGAGAATGCTGCAAGAAATGTAATTTTCCGGTCTCTGACAACTGTGCGCCTACACATTCTTGCTCCCGGGGACATTCAACCTAAATATTTGCTATGCAGCTGTTGTGAAACAGCAGTGAGAGGTGAAGTCAACAGTGGACCTGGGACATATCTGGTCCTTTTGGCAGACACAGCTCATTCCAGCCATTGCTCAGCGCAGACACAATGAAGGAGTTGTCTTGGGTTTGGCCCTGGTTAGGGCCTGTGATTGCTCCTCTGAGATCTCCCACTCCAGCACCAGGCATGCAAAGGGCTTAGACCATGCAGGGCCAGGCAGTGGACTGGCCTGTTTCAAATCTATGATTTTCACATCAGCATGTCACAGAGTGTCTCGGAAGGGTTTTGCAAACTGGATGCTATCCATTAGAGTTCACCATCTATCAGATGACTCCTTTGGAGTTAAAGCCCTATGACGAATTAGCAGGACTTGTCGTCCACCATCCACTTAATGGCAACGGTTTAAACAGACTGCCTGTGTAGCCGCATGGGACCGTATGAAAAAGCCATTGAGAGTTAGGATGGGGCTGATGTGAGTAAGCCCTTAGGCCGCGGTCTCACTGACAGGACCCAGCCCTGTGGCTGTGGAGGGAGTGTCTGGCCAAGGCTTCATTAGGGGGTACTGATGCTTAGGGGATTTATTGGGCTTGTCAGCAGGGAAGAGGTCTGACATACTGTCCAGCGTGGGCTTCCAGCAGGTTCAAACGTGTGTCAGCGCTGAAGCACCATGGGAGGGAGGCGCTAGTGAACTCTGACATCTCTCTCTCCCTTCGTTCGTTCCATTTACATGTCTCCTGATGGAAGCCTTTTAAAACTGGTGCTCTCTGCTCCAAGCCCCATAGTATCATCACCTCATATCCCCACTGCACATATATTAAATACCCAACGGTGTGATGGAATCTCTCTCACAGTCTCATATGTGTTTATTTGATTAAGTCCATTATGTTTAGCAGCTTTGTACTTTATTCCCTACTCTAGACATCTTGGCAAACCTTAGACAGTGCCAGCTCCTGACAGATAAGCCCACTCACTGTCTCCGAATGGCCAGGCTATTCATATCCCCTATGCAGAGCATTCATCATCTCATCAAATATGGATCTGTCCGTGGCATCAATGCTCCATGCCAAAGCCAGCATTTCCATCTGGGCTGCAGCAGCCAGTATTTCATTTTTAAAGCAGTGGAGATGCATTTGTTTAATCTCAGGCTATTAGCGAATGATTCACCACAGACAGGTTCTGGTGCTGAACAGTATGTCCATGGCATAGAGCCATAGTTTAGAGCTACACTCTGAATCTAATTCCCATTCATTTCAAGCGACATTAGACTTCAGAATATATAGCACTGGTTTTATTCACACAGTGATAACATTTGCATTTGCGATAGCATTCAAGCCATCCGCCAAAAATGTGTATAATGCAATACATCATGCAACCCTCCAGTGACAATTCTATTTATGTATGTATTTTATTGTGGCGATCCCATTTTCCCACAACTGTTTGGGTTTGATAGTGACCCATGTTCTGAAGAGTAACTTACGGTTACAGACCTGGAGCCAGCCCTTCAATGTGAACAGTGACATGTGGCTCTCTGCTATCTCAGCAGAAGAGGAATAGGAACAGCAATCTAATGACTAACTCTTAGGCTTCTGGGCCTTGGTGGGAATCCAAAGACAACACTGCACTGAACATGTCAAAGAAAACATGGGAAAGGAGAGAGGTGAACCACTTCTGAAAATAGCAACCCCAAAAATGCTTTTCCCCCCAGAGAGAGAGAAAGGGGGAGAGACAGACAGAGAAAGAGACATGAAGACGATCAGACTTCGAGAGTGAAAACCCCGACAGAGATTTAGTAGAGACGTGGGAAGTTTTTCATTTGCTTGTATTGTTTGTGGCTGTGGCTGCTCTCCTTGCCAGTGTTTTCCGTCCTCTCTGCTCGGCCTCAGACAGGATGCCTTTTTCCTTGACGGCCACACCGCTCACGTCCCCCACATTCCAGCAGCCTACTGAGGGACACATGCTCCACGGGAGCCGTCATGCACCACATCATGTTGTTCAAGTGTTCGTAGCCCAGTCATTCTGTTATGGTTTGCAGCTAATTAGCACCAACACTGAATGGCTATTAGTCATTTTCTCTTTTGGTTTCATGTGCCACCTTACACGAATGTTTCCTCTTTTGCCCAGGTGAACTGCTACTACCACGGGGAGGTGGAGGGTCACGCCCGGTCAGACATTGGCCTCAGCACCTGCATCGGGCTCAGGTGAGTTAAACTCGGCTCCGCAGGGTCAGAGCTGGTCCTGGCACGAAGGTTGCCATGTTATTCACGCCACAGTGGACTCACATGCCTCCTCCGCCATGCGTGTCCCCTATTCCTCTTTCTGCCACTTTAACTGGAGAGCTCATGTCATGTACAGGCTCCCTGGTCTCTCCTGGTGTTGAATCAGGTCACTTGGCAATCCTTAGTTTTCTGTTTGTGGTGAAGAGGCCGATGGTCGTCATTGCACACAAAAGCATCCCCCTGGTCTCTGTGCTGAGGTCTGGTCTCTTTCTGGAGACAGCCTGTCCCTAATCACTAACAGGAACCGAGAGGAAACGTGGAGGGGAACGCTGCAAATGCCACATGACTCCCGAGCGTCATGGAGCGCCTCACAGCCAGGAGGACTAATGAGTTCTGACGTGGCGTGACTCTCGCCACAGTGATGTGGTGATCCCGCTGACAAACTGTCCACCACATTATCATAGAGGCACAGAACACAATATCGAATTATCATTTGTGTGTGTGTGTGTGTGTGTGTGTGTGTGTGTGTGTGTGTGTGTGTGTGTTGCATTCAAACTCACACTTTTGCGTGTCTGCGTTTGGTTGGAATTCCCCCTTAGCTCTATGATGATATCAAATGTTGGAAAAATAACCATTTGCACATGTCAGGGAGAAATAATTACGCTGATAATATTGCTGGACAACAGCAGGAATGTCTTCACAATGAAGCCAGCACATGTCCTCACTCACCGTCAGCAGAGCTGCCTGATGCTTATTGTCAAAGTTTTCTTTTTTACAGAGCAGGTCATTGTTGTTGTTGTTAGTTTTTTTGTAGTATTTTTACATTTTGAAAGCTTTGCAATCTGCCTCCAGATTTTTCAGGCTGACGAATGTGGACAGTTCATTTAGATGAGAACTCTGTTGCACGCTGCATTGGCCAAGACAAATTGCGGCCGATTTTGGTTGGCAGAAGTTGAGCTTGTGGGGTTTTCAAGGAAGTTTATGTGGTTTAGAAGGTTGCTAAAGACCCTACGGTTCAGATCTGTCTCAAAGCATGAAGATGTCACTTTAAATCACCACTTCCAGCCTCTAAGTGTGAGAACATTCGCAGAGAAGAAAGCGCTCCCACAACCCCTAAAGACAGATAGTAAACGAACGGATACTATTTATTTATTTAGCAAAATATCCACTTATTGATGTCCCACTGACTAAGAGAGTGGATGACTTGGATGAGAATATTATATTTCATCCAAGTCCAAGATCCAAGATTTTCAGATGATATTTCATGATGCATTGTGTATATTGTTGAATGCGTACAATTGTGGGGTAATCAAAGATGAATTGTGGGGTAATCATAGATGAAATGGTTTACATCCATAAGGATAAGATCATGTTATTTTTAGCTTGTAAGTGAGAAATGTGTTGTTGACATTGGTGCTACTGAAGCAGTAAAATTGTGTCATGTAGTTTTCCTCTGATGATTTTATATCCACACCCTGGACAACTACAAACACACACACACACACACACACACACACACACACACACACACACACACACACACACACACACACACACACACACACACCTCTTACCCAGCACAGATGGTGAAGCTACCTGCACTCTTTTGTCATTTAGAAGACCCAGCAGCAAGCCCTCCAGATGTTAGCTCTTATTGTTGTGTTTGTCACAGGGGACTGATTACACTTGAAGATAAAACCTTTGTACTGGAGCCGTCGGGAGACCCCCTCCACCCCACCACCCACCAGATCTACCGCGGAGAGCACCTCAACTTGACCCTGGGCTCCTGTGGGCACGGCGCCAACATCTCCAACCCCTTCAGCCTGAACTCGCTCGATGCCAGCGCCCCGCTCCACAGGCTCAGCACCCGAGTAAGACGAAGCGACGGGTTCACCAAGCACGTTCACATCAAGCAGAAAACATTGGACTATTTTTGCTCCGTCCGTGGAGCTCTGCTGAGCATGCAGTTTAAGTGCTCAGTGGAAAGAGCTCAGTGCAACTAACTGCTCTCTTCAAACTGCTCGCCAACACCTCCTCAACTTTGTCACTGTTAAATCCTCCACAAACACACATCAGTCAGGGAAAGTTCAAGTACAACGTTGGGGGGAGGGGAAATTAGCAACTTAACACAATCTGAATCTGGACACTCTGATTAGACTGGTTCATTATCACATCCGTTGAACATACATTTACTGTGACTGTTAAGTGTGAAAGTATTAAGTGAATTCATATCTTATCTTATCATATATATTTCTATTTAGGGTCTATTTAGGTTTGTGGCTATGTGTGTGCGTGTGTGTGTTTGTATAAAAGAGACAGAGAGAGAGAGAGAGAGAGAGAGAGAGAAAAGAGAGAAGGAGAGAATGTGTGTCTGTTTGCAGATGGATAAGGTTATGTCAGAATCAGATTTTCCGCCTCCGTCTTCTCACCTGGCAGAGGAGTCAATGACCTTGCCTTCGCCTCTGCTTCTCAGAAATATACACACAAGTACACATACACACAAATACACACATACACACACGTATACACAAATACAAACACGCACACAAATACACACGCACACACAAATACACACGCTCACACACACACATTCTGCAATCAAACCAATTACCCGTCTCTCTTGTCATCTGGTTCAGTAGATGACAAGTGGCCCCATTTCCCTGCTGTCGACAGGCTGTCGTAAGGGTTAATGTGAGCCTCTTTGTCTGGCTCTGGCCTGATTTCCTAAAGAGATGTGAGATGGAGTCTGTGCTCGGCGGCGCTGGCTGCCTGATGATTCAGCACGGGCCAACGCAGGCTGTCAAGAGCCCAACACACAGGCCTCCCTGTGATTTAAAACGCTCTTCAAAAATATGCCTTTATTCGCTTTGAGAGAGGCATTTATTTGTCCTGCTTCTCATTGCATCTCTTTTTTTAATCTCATGACATTGGCTCTTCATTCAATTAAGGGCCCGGCTAATACGCTCCACTATCTTACAGATGTCATGGCCAATGGGGGTTGGCTTCAAAGGCAGGCACTTTCATAGGAGGAGACGTTTGTCGTCCTACCCCTTCTAGTGGATTGCGTGTGCAACACAGAAAAAAAACGGAGATTATTTCTAACAATATGAGTATTCTTCTAGTGTGACATGAAGTGTGAGGGAGCCACAGATATGCAGCTGGCAATGAGAAGGCAGCCTTGTGCTAAGGGGAGTTGGCGCGGTACAGCCTGCTGAGGGTATTGGTGATAAGAGCCTCTGACACCTCTGGACACGCGAGGCAACGGCAGGTTTGTGTCGACTTCTGCCGTGATAACCGCCGCCCTCCCTGGTGAGAAAGACTAAAGATAGAGCTCGCAGTGGGCAGAGGGAAGGCTGCCAACCCTGCTGTGCCGTGGCCATACGCTGGGCATGTTCAGACAGCCAGAGACGCCAACCTGAACATATGGATAACAAGCTACAAATAGATTAGAAGAGCTGCCCATTCATGCTGTACTCTCCTCTCAGTGGGTAAAGGTCAGCGTTGATTTAAGGTAAAGGAGACTGTGTGGGCAGACCACAGAGCTCAAATAAAGGAGGTAGGGAAAGAAAGGACTTCAGATGTGAAGAGGTTCTCCGACATAGACATTAAAGATATAAATCCTTTCAGAACACTAAGGAGTTCCAAATATGTATCAGATTAGGATGCATTAGTTGCAATTAGACTAGCTGCTCACACACTGATGATGATCTATATTTGAACTGAGCCATGGTTGCAGATCACCCTAATGTTTTCCAACTGAGTTTGTTTAATTAAAGAGACTAAATCTAATGTCTCACAAATATGGTCCCATGGTGAATCACAAAACTCAGCCAACACAGCTGGTGTTCTTGTCCTCTTCAGACATTGTTCTCCCATAGAGATGTATCCTGTCCCTAAGCGTAGTGGTTAAGACACTGTGCGGCATCAATCAGGTCTTGGCATGGCTGCAGGGGTTGTCGGAGGAGGAGGGGAAACTTGGGCTCTGTTATTCTTTGCCACCGGGGCACTCAAAAAAGCCCAGCTTTTAGCTGTGTCAGATAAAACCTACTCAAAAGATGTTGATGTCCAGAAAAGCCCTGATTTATCAGCAGAGTGGAATCCTAAGTGCCGCTCTCTAGAAGGGTTTATGAATAATTACCTATGAGCTTGAAATGAAAGGTGCACATTTGTAAAGAGGACGAACTGCAGGACTCATAACAGATAGAAAGCTTCCCTAATTACGAAGCCATAAGTAGTTTTCTGTGATTTGTTGCTGTGGGTGGTTTTGTGGTTCAGGTGTTATATACCACTGTTCATGTAAGAGTCCCTGAATGCATTTAAACAACGTCTAATGTGTCCTGTCAGCATCCCCCTGATATTGTTCCCTTTTTCTCTTTATTTCCCTCTCTGTCCTTGTCTCCCCCCCTCCCTCTGTTCCTCTCTGTCTCTCTCTCTTTTCCATACTCAGCACAAGAGACAAGCCCAGAGCACCACCAAGTATGTGGAGCTGATAATAGTAGCTGACAACCGAGAGGTAAGCCACTGGGATGAACTCTTCCTGTTGCCCTGTGCCACTCCATGCAGACTCCCCCTCCAGCTCCCCCGCTCTCCCCAGCTCTCCCCCTCTCCTCCTGGCTCTATCTGCAGAGGAAGCGCTGATTATAGAAGCACTGATTACATGGGTGAGAGCAGCCTAGATAAGCTTGCAGTGGATACTGTTCCCATCTGCCAACACTGAAAGAGAGAGGTGGAGAGACTCTTCTGGCACTCTCCCACAACAGCCTTTCATATTGAACTTGTCACAGTCTATAAAAATACAGCGGGATCTAACTAGAGGACATATTTTGCAGTGTTTTAGTTGGGAAAGTGCCGGTAATGTTGTTGAATGCAGTAGGGTTGTGAGGGAATTAACATTACTCTAAAACCTCAAGGTATAGGAAGAGTTCATGAGCCTCTTGTGTGGTGGGGATTCAGTGTGTCATCTGCTCTGCTGGATGCTTGGCTGTGTGTCCAGTGGAAGAACACCACATATGTTCTCTATATCTCTACATCTCCCTCTGACCCTAAGAGCTTCACACAGGAAGTGGGAAACCGATGCCAGACTGCAGATGTGGGTCACACCAGTAGATGTTGAGTGGGGTCATTAACACACACACACACACACACACACACACACACACACACACACACACACACACACACAAACGAATAAGACACTCAGTTGCATAAATAAACTTGCACACAAACACGTGTACAGGAAAAAACAATCAAACACAAACAGAGAGACAGACTTAAACACAAAGACACCACACAAAGACAAACACAGGAAGACGGAGGAAGTCTGATCCTGGACACGAGGACTAGGTCAATCTTGTTTCCTAATAGGCAGTAAATTAAGTACTCACAGTCGTGTCAGAGTTTCACTTTAAAACCATACATTTTCTGAAACACTGGACGTATCCTCGATAAATTATTTCAGTCTGTCATTATGAAATAATAGCGGTTTTCCTGGAGAAATTATGTTCAGTCCAGCCAGATCCTGATTAATAATCCCCAGTTCAAATTGTTCCAACCCATTAATCTCACTGACCTGCAGCTGTGACTTGGACTAAATGGCTCTTCAAACATGTATTGAGCACTGCACTACGCAATAGCAACCAAAAACAAACTTCAAACAAAATCCATCTCTCCAATGGAGTTTGGCATCGGTACAACAACAGAGCCTAACACTTTTCCTCTCAGTTTCAGAAACAAGGCAAAGACGTGGAGAAAGTCAAGCAGAGGCTGGCTGAGATTGCCAACTATGTGGACAAGGTAAGCCTTAGTGTGAACACGGGGTAGGTGCGGTGGGCTGTGATGTTCCTGAGCTTCAAACAAGCCCGAGAGAGCGCAGATGGATAGGTAGGGAGGAAGTAATGATGGACAGATGACAAACGAGGAGCAGCCACCTACGGGTTATGTTTCAGAGGAGAGGTCGTCTAAAGGCTGGGAGAAGAATGACAGGTCTGGAGTTAGGAGAGAATTAGCTCTTCTCTCAGACAACTTTTTCTTTCTTCAAAAGGGTTTGTCGGTAAACGATGGGTTGACTCAAAAACGATGAGTTGACAGATGTAAATCTAGAATATTGATTAGTTAAGATTAGTTACCAGGCAGGAACAGAAAACCCCCATGTATTTGATTGGCTAATACCAGCTACAACGTCGTTTGCCTCTCTTTTAATGTGGTGTCACGTTTAACGCTGCTGTTCAACATTAATAGTTACTAAATTACACTTGTGATAGGTGTAATCTGTAGCAGTACATATCGTAAACGTAAATAACTGATAAAGGATGTATGTTACACTTCACAAACACAGGTAATTGTTGGGTTTTTGCTCAAAATAGACGTCTTGGTATTAGCCAGTTCCTGCCTGGTAACTAATCTTAACCAATCAATATTCTAGAATTACATCTGTCAACCCATCGTTTTTGAGTCAACCCATCGTTTACCCACAGGGTTTTCCAATTGAACTCTGGATTGAACTGTTCAGTTGAATAGAACACTGGAAACAGATTGAACCATCCAGTCCATGGATGGATTGAACAACAATTTTCACTACATAATTAGGCAGGAAAACGAATTAATATAGTTTGTGCCTAAACAGCAATGACAGCAGTATTGTATGTGTTGGGTTGAACTCTCCTTTTATAAAAGTAATCGAAATGAAGATTGATGTTGAGATGCTCTTCCACCCCTTTCTGCCCCCAGTTCTACCGGCCCCTGAACATCCGTGTGGCCCTTGTGGGGCTGGAGGTGTGGAGTGACTCAGACAAGTGCTCCGTCTCACAGGACCCTTTCACCACGCTGCACGAGTTCCTGGACTGGAGGAAGCTGAAGCTGCTTCCCCGGAGACCCCATGACAACGCCCAGCTGGTCAGGTGGGACAGACCAACACACTCCCCCCCTCCCCACAGTGTATGAAGTCCTGTCAGCCCAATGAGGATGTGGGAGGGTGGGCAGGGGTGAATGTTTGACTGAGCTTTCCAATATGCTAATCCCAAATTGTCTCAGAATGGTAAGCAGAGCGTGTACTCATCACTATGCATCAATTGACTGACTGTAAAAATCAACTTTAAATCTGAGTTAACTGAACTGAAAATGAAGTAACTAGAGCATTTGACAAGCGTCTGGACAAATTGAGTACATCTTGTGTTTTTTTTTTCTCATTTCCATTTGTAATTATTTCCAGTATTCTCAGCTCTACCCTATGTAGGTACTAGGTAGATACCTAGGATGACATATAGTAAGGTGTTCCACTTAAGTGTCGGGGTTAGCAGGTTACTCCATTTGACAAGCTGTTCTTCATAGTTCAAATCTTTGGTTAAAAGGTTACTGGCTGTTGCTTATTTCTTCTTGTAAACATGGTCACTTAAAAAGAGGCTGATGTTCCTACTGCTGAAAAAATTACTGCGCTGATAACTTTTGTGATGAGGATTCTTCCATTTGTGTGTTTGCCTTGTCTGCAGTGGGGTCTACTTCCAGGGGACCACCATAGGCATGGCTCCAATCATGAGCATGTGCACAGCTGAGCAGTCAGGTGGCATCGTCATGGTAAGTGGATCCTGATTGGCCAAAATGGTTCTGAGCGGTTGCGTAGTGGAACTGAAGCTGCTGTTCTCATTCTGTTACCGACAGATGTGTAGATAAGAATGAAAAGGCTATTTTTCACAGACAAGATTTACCCATTTGGCTTCACCTTCAGTGTAAACAAGATTAATTGCAAACAATCATCACAGAACATCTAAACACTACTCATCTGCCGTCTGTTTGTTTTCTTTTGCTATTTCCTTGTCTTCCATCTCCCCAGCCTCTCGGCACATCTCTGCTGTCAGACATCCTGCTCCCATTAGCCTGAAGGTTAAATGAGGTTTCTGGGGTAGTGGCTGTCTTGAGTGTTCCCAAACACATCCACAAAACTGATCTCGAGGCGTTATATCATGCAGTGCGCCCACATTCCCAAGGCATTGGCTGTAAATCGCGCCTCGTATCAACTTACATGAGTCAAGCCTGATGCGATTTCATGAGGCAGGGCACAACAAAGTCAGCATGCGTAAACCCATCACATTCACACAAGGGCTGGAACAGAAAAACAGCATTAAGGAGAGTAGTGTGAGAGAGAAACATACAGTGGAACCTTAAACTTCTCCTTCACACTGGTATGTTGAACGCCAGACTCTCTCCACAGGGTGTGGACCAGGTTGCTGTACTCCACACCCCGAGGGGTTTACCCACTCCTGCCCCTGCTGAGGGTGACCTGAGACCTCGGTCATTAGAGGGGGATTGGGGATCTTGTTTGCTCCGCGGCTCGATTTGAGTGCGTCGGTCGATGCCCTTGTTTGTTTTGACCGGGAGCTGAGGTGGAAGTAACTCAGCCTCCCCACTGAGAGAGAGTGAATCGTCTCGCAGGGCCCTTCAACATGAGGAATCATATTAGCCTCAGGGTATATCACTCCGAAGTTTCATCTATAGAAACCAGCTGAGACTGTTTTTAATGTAGAACACAAATCACTCTGTCCTCTCTGCATTCCTTCTCTGTTTTCTTCCACAGTCCTGAATCGGAGCCTAGCCATGTCCAGGAGTCAATCACTGATCCTGGATCTGTTGTATCCATTCAGGCATTGAAAAGTCTTTGGCAAGGTTACAGAGCCTATAGCCACAACATGGAAGGACCCGAAATATGTTTTTCACATCGACCCAAATCCGTCTCCATAAGTCCACAGCAATACTCACTTTGATGCTGGAAGGGTTTTGCTGAGCACTTGTTTCAGCCTCGTTTTCATGCAATCACTCTCCAGATGTCACGGACGTTGAACCTACATTATGTGTACAATGTCAGATGTGTGCATCACCGTGGTTTGAAGGCTTTGCCGATGGGCGCCTGCAGTGAGCCGCGGCTGGTTTGATGTGGCTGGTTTGATGCGGTTCTGTGTGGTGAGCGTCTGCAGGGTGTGTAAGGGGCGGCAGAGATCAGAGTGATTCGGAAATTGGAGTGTTTTCAGCTATAGCTGTTTGCAGCATTCGAGCGCCTCGTCATCATGAGGTGCGTCGCATTTGAATAATGCACAGCCACCAGAATCTCTCCATTCGCCCTGCCCTCTGCACACACTCGCAGAAAGGATGCATACACATGAATGCACTCACTGACACACACCAACACACACCACTCTGTCTGCCTCTCTCACACACACATACCCACACATGTACACACACACACACACACACATACACACACATACTCATGGCCACAGAGCTGCACATACACTGCATAATTCACTTAGAACCACTCTAGAATTGTCCTAAGACCTCAGTGGAAGATCTTGACAGCTGCTGAGCTCTCTCCTTCTCTCTCTCAGTTTCCACGTCTCTCCCTTTATCTGTAAGCCAGTTCTTCCTCAGACTGTCTTGTTTCATCTAAGACTCTTCATGTTTAACACCCTCTTTATTTAACTGTCAGTCTTTCTTTCACCATCCTTCCATTTATCATAAGGCTTTGCAGGTTTACATCCACACTTTCCTGTGAGTCTTTCCATGGAGGTCATGTTTTGCCACTGTATTACACAAACACACACACACACACACACACACACACACACACACACACACAAACACACACATGCTATAGCTCTGTGAAACAGCTTGGAAAGGCACCGTCTCCACTAGATCATTTATTCTGGCTTGGCAACACACAGGCCATTACAGATGCGGTGCGATTCTTGAGTTATGTTTCTCCAATGGGTTTTTGGAAAAGTAATTATTTTGGTTGTTTGTGGCAGTGCTTTATGGATTATCTACCTCATGTGCAACACGGAATTGCAATTCCATTTATTAAAAAAAAAAGTATATTAGTCAATGTTTGTCAGGGCCTAATCTTTGGAAAGCGTAACTAAATGGATTACACTACACTGCACACAGCAAGCTCCTCAGAAAATTGGCTTATTTATTTGGAAATGGAATAGATTGCGCTGTTGCATGTGTGTGTGTGTGTGTGTTCATGGTAATCTTTCCAATGATCTAAACTACACAGAGTGTGTTGCAACAATCCCAATGTCTCTGTAGGATCACTCGGAACATTCCCAATGTTCCTCCGGTCTCTGTAGGATCACTATGACATTCCCAATGTTCCTCTGGTCCCTGTAGGATCAATCTGACATTCCCAATGTTCCTCTGGTCTTTGTAGGATCACTCGGACAACCCTCTGGGGGCAGCAGTGACTCTGGCCCATGAGCTCGGACACAACTTTGGGATGAACCACGACACGCCGGAGAGGGGTTGCGGCTGCAGGGTGACGGCTGATCGCGGAGGCTGCATCATGACCCCCTCCACAGGGTGAGTGGGGTGGTCCACATGATTCATCTTAAAGTTGCACAACCACTTGTTCACACTTCAGCATTCTTCCATTTAGAACAAAACATGTGTTTTCTGCAAGACTGTTTCGCTGAGTTCACAACAGAACTGTGACTGTGACTGTGACTGCTGACTGTAAATACATTTCCAGTTGACAGATTGTAGATCCTTCTTTGAATACTGTAAGGATGTCATTAGATAGGACCCACATGTTAAACTCTGCAGGAGGCATGGTGTGCACGTGATGTCTCCTATCACTCCTTCTGAAGCGTTTCATGTCTTTGTGTCTCCACCTACCCATTTAGTTTAGTCCTTGTATACATAAGGATGTGTGGGTAAACATACATACTAATGCGTCTGCCTAGTGCATTGGTCCAGAGGCTGGGTCACCGCACTGTGGTTCATTACCCCCAAATTGAGTCTCATTGGCCTCAGTTCAACAAACGATGCTTTAAATCTATCTACCCACCCGGAATACATTAGCCCTCTCCGAGCTGTCATTAACCTCCCACCAGTTGACCCTAGCCCTAGATGAAGCGAGTGTCAGTCAAAAGAAAGAAAGGGGTCTGATTACTATCATATGTGAACATTAGTACACATGCAATTCATTGTTAATGTATTGCCTGTCATGATTCTTTGCTCATGCAGGGCCATTTTGGGGTCCTTCTTGATCTTTCTTTGCGGGGGTTGATGGTGGCTTACAGCTGTTCTGAATGCCCCGTGGTGATGAGACTCCCTCATGGCCTATGATTTGGACCCATAGCCCCCCTCGCTGCTGACATGTGCTCATTCATGCTGGAAGGAGAGAGGCCAGGCCTCCCCTGAAATGTAGCTTTGGACGGCACACAAGTCCTCCCTTCTGAGATGGAGCCCCAGCTCACTCACTCATAAACGAGGTGCAGCAGCAACAGCGTGTCCTCACGGCACCTGAGGCCGCTCACTGGTCCAGGCTGGTGCCGAGGCTGCTGGGTAAGATGGGCTCAGATGGCGAGCCCTGGCGACCTTGGGCTGAGAGGCTCGCGCTAGCTCCAGTGTTTGTGCTTGATACCTAATCGCGTGTTTGGCTTGGCCAGCAGCCACGAGAGCGGGGTAACACTATTCTGTATGATCTGCTCATGAATCAACACTGCAGCGTGCCACAGAGGAGCGTGCGCAGGGCTACAGGGCCATGCTGGAGAAAACACAACTCCACTAAGAAAAAGATCAGAGAGACAGACACGCACACAAACAGAGTAAAGTGAAATAAACTATGATAAAAAAGAAATTCATACACGAGCCTCTTGCAGCCTCTCACAGCTTGCTTTTTGCCTCACTCCTCACTGGCTTGTACTCTTGCTCTGCCTCCCCACAGAGAGTCCAATCACATGCAGTTTCATTGTGAGGGTGCACCCATGCAGCTTTTATGGAGCGCAGTCTCTTGGCCGTCATAATGAATACTTAACCACCTCCGGGCACCCTCCACAGCCTGTCAAACACAGCCAGGCCTTGTCACCTGATCTGTGGAGGAACACAGGGGAGGCTTCCAGAGGGAGGGGAGCTGCTCTGGTGGGTCCCTCTGACTGAAAGCACAGGGTCGGACATGTTCTCCCAGCAGCAGCAGCAGCCTCAGCGGACTGAGGACAGACAGTTGCCCTTAAAGCAGCTGAGGGGAAAGCTAGCTCACTGGCTTATCCAGCGTTTTCGTTTCATTCCACTGCCCAGTTTTACACCAAGGAGGGGGGGGGGGGGGGGTCACGCAGGTGATGTTGGGTTAGGAAGGAGAGCAGGCTTTGCATGACCCTCTGGTCTGACTGCCCTGGATAAAGTTCCTGCTCATTACTGCTCTCTTCCTTGATCTCATTCTCACACAGAGACTCACTCTCACATATAGATTCACTCTCACACAGAGACTCACTCTCACATAGAGACTCACTCACACAGAGACTCACTCACACAGAGACTCACTCACATAGAGACTCACTCACAGAGAGACTCACCCACACAGAGACTCACTCTCACATATAGATTCACTCTCACACAGAGACTCACTCACATAGAGACTCACTCACAGAGAGACTCACTCACATAGAGACTCACTCACATACAGGGCTGGACTGGCAATCTGGCATACCGGGCGTTTTCCCGGTGGGCCGAGGTGCAATATGGGCCGAGAGTCCCGAATTTATAAAAAAAAAATTCAAGAGTCCCGAATTTATAAAAAAAAAATTCAAATAAAAAAAAAAAAAAAAAAAATGTTTTTTATTTTTTTTCACATATAATGGTCTGACCGGCTGGCCCACGAAAGTAGTTCATGAGCGGCCCTATTGACACTGGGCTGGCCCAATCACATCCCCTGGGCTGACCCAACACCAACCCCTTTTGGTTTGGACCTGCCTACATAATGCATTAGGACGGGAAACAAACTCAGAGTGGCCCATGGCCTTGACATGCTTGACAAGCGCATGCTAGTCTGCGGCCCATTGGCTGTCTTCTTTAGTGACAAGGGGCTCGTCCAATCATATCAACAAACATCTTCTACCTTTGGCTTGGGCGGTGCACAGAAACGCACGTTTCGTTAGAATCCTCCAGTCCAAAATGGAGAGAAAGCGAAAAGAGGGTGCGGAGAAACTGCGAGATAAGAAGAGGCTTGCTTTTCAAGCCTACACTGCCAAATGTGCCAAAATATCGGAAATGTTTGCCACGGCAGGGCCATCATCAGGTACCGTGGATGAAAGTGATACTGGTGGCGACAGCCAGGGAGATACGATACAACGACCTACGGTAAGCTTACTGATCATGAATTAAAACGTCTCTAAAATATGTTTGACTTAGGACCTATGTTCTATGGCCAAGTTCGTTTGCATTGTAAATACAAGACAAGTCTGTAGCTGTTGCTAGCCCTCAGCCTACTCTACTCTGAAACAGCCAGCCGTTAGCCTAGAGAGACTCACTCACACAGAGACTCACTCTCACATATAGATTCACTCTCACACAGAGACTCACTCACACAGAGACTCACTCACACAGAGACTCACTCACACATAGAGACTCACTCACAGAGAGACTCACTCACAGAGAGACTCACTCTCACATAGAGACTCACTCACACAGAGACTCACTCACACATAGAGACTCACTCACAGAGAGACTCACTCACAGAGAGACTCACTCACAGAGAGACTCACTCTCACATAGAGACTCACTCACAGAGAGATTCACTCACAGAGAGACTCACTCTCACATAGAGACTCACTCACATAGAGACTCACTCACACAGAGACTCACTCACATAGAGACTCACTCACAGAGAGACTCACTCACAGAGAGACTCACTCTCACACAGAGACTCACTCACATAGAGACTCACTCTCACATAGAGACTCACACAGAGACTCACACATAGAGAGACTCACTCTCACACAGAGAGACACACTCACAGATAGAGACTCACTCTCACACAGATAGACTCACTCTCACAGAGAGACTCACTCACACACAGAGACTCATCTCACAGAGAAACTCACTCTCACATAGAGACTCACTCTCACTCTCACTCTCACAGAGAGACTCACTCTCACAGAGAGACTCACTCTCACTCTCACAGAGAGACTCACTCTCGCTCTCACTGTATTTACACTCCCACCAAATTGTGCACTTGCACTTGCATTTGCACTTGCCTACACCCACACACACACACACACTCACACACACAAACACAAACATATGCCTGCACACCCAACTCTGTCCTCCTGCCCAGTTTGTTATTTGCTGACCCTTCTGTGTAGTCTTTCCAAAGGCTGGCAGAGCAAAACAGCATCTGCCAACATGGCTGGAGATCCAAGTCTGGAGGTTTCTATGGGCTCTCGCTCACGCTGCCTGCAGTGAGCTTCACTTGGCAGCTGGGCTTCAAGCACAACTTCTGCCTCAGACAGAAAATGGATTTGTCAAAGTTGACATCATGCAGATACTTTTTTAATGTCTGGGTTTGTTTTTCAAACTCGTGAGAAACCTTCAGCTCAATGTCTTGGCCAAGGCTGACATAATGACATTCAGCCATCTTATAGCTCTTTCAGGAGATGGCTGCCACTGATAGCTGCCTTGTTGGTGCCCAATGGTGACTCTCCTGTAATGGGGTGCAGATTGAGCATCCAT